>NC_091437.1:137527800-137862436 GCF_964237555.1 Oryctolagus cuniculus
CATCATTAAAGCATCCTTTGTAAGGGCTGGACTAGTGGTTATAAATTCTTTTCAATTTCTGTTATGGAAAGTCTTTATTTCTTTTCTTTCATAAATGAGAGCTTTGCAGGGTACAATATTCTGGGTAGACAGATTTTTTTTTAAGACTTAAGACTTGGGGCAGGCGCTGTAGCTCAATAGGCTAATCCCTCCGCCTTGTGGTGCAGGCACACCGGGTTCTAGTCCCGGTTGGGGTGCCGGATTCTGTCCCAGTTGCCCCTCTTCCAGTCCAGCTCTCTGCTCTGGCCGAAGACTGCAGTGGGAGGATGGCCCAAGAACTTGGGCCCTGCAGCCACATGGGAGACCAGGAGAAGCACCTGGCTCCTGGCTTCAAATTAGCGTGGTGCACCAGCCGCCGCACGCCGTCCGCGGCAGCCATTGCGGGGTGAGCCAACAGTAAAAAAAGACCTTTCTCTCTCTCTCTCTCTCTCTCTCTCTGTCCACTCTGCCTGTCAAAAAAAAAAAAAAAAGACTTAAGACTTGGAATATATATCACCATTCTCTCCTACCTTGTAGGATTTCTGATGAGAAGTCAGTTGTGAGTCTGCAGATCCTCTGAAAGTAATATGGTATTTTCTCTCATGCACATTTTAGAGTCTTTTTAAAATATTTTTTACTGTTGGAAGTTTGACTACATGTGTTGTATTAAAAATCTTTTTTTGGTCATGTCTATTAGGAGTTCTGTGTATTTCCTGTTCTTTGACTTTCTTTCTCCAAATTGGGGAAGTTTTCTGAAATTATTTCACTAAAAAGACCTTCTAGTCCAGTCTCTTTCCACCCCTGCAGGAACTCCTAAGTCCCTGTTGGGTTGTTTGATAGTATCCTATAAATTCTCAAGACTGCTTCTAATTTTTCTAATTTCTTCTTTTTTTTTTTTTTTTTTTTTGATCTTACTGTAACATTTCCAGAGATTCATCTTCTAGCTCAGATACTTTCTTATGCCTCACCATGTCTGTTATTAAGGCTGTCCACTATATTTTTCATTTTATCTGTTGAATTCTTCATTTCTCAAGTATTTCATTTTGGTGTCTTTAAAATCTGAATTTCATGGGAAAAATCTTCTTCAAGTCATGTATGAATTTCTTTAATTTGTGAATTTGCTTCTGAGTAATCCTATTAACCTTTGAATTTCATCAATATCTTAAGCTTTCCATTCTAATATTGAAATATTGTGTTCCTGTGGGATGGTCATGGTGTCTTCCTTATTCTTGTTCTTGAATTTCTACATTTATTTTTAGGAATTTGTGGAGATACATTTTTCTTTCTCTGATGGCTTTTTATTCTTCAGACTATGCTTTTGTGGCTTAGTGGTGTGTCTGTCTGCTCTTTCAGTGAACATACAACTGCTTGTAATGGTTGTGGTCAGGGAGATCTGTTCCATGCTCCAGGGTGGAGGGAGTATCCAAGGTGACACCCAAATTGGTCATAGTACATCTCCTCTTTGTTTTTATCAGAGGGAGAGTTTGATCAGCCCTGTTGGCATAGTATCACCCTCACATCCTCTCCTCCAAAGTGACCAATGTCCGGGCGCTAGCCCCAGTGGGTGCAATATTCATCTGTACTGCCACAAGAACCATACAGAGGGTCTGTGCAGTCCCCTGTATGAGCATAGATCCATCCTCAGTGATCCATTGTGTGCAATCAGGGAGCCCTCAGCATTTGGAGCTGCCCGCAGTGACTGCTCAGAGACCTAGCTATACTCTGCACCCTCCTCATAGCCATAGTGTTTCCACAGTCCCAAAGCAAAAGGATCCCATAGTAAAGGAGCATTGATGACCCACCCACACACCCACACACCCTGCCAGTCTGTCCTGTTCACAGAGAGGTGGAGATGCCCCGAAGTCAGCATGTTATGGGTACTCTGACCAGGCAGTCTGAACTCCAGAGCCTGTGACATGCTGAGACACTGCAGGTACCTCACCATATTATAGTAGGTTCTCAGCCCTCTGTCAAACCTCCTAGGCAGGCTAAGGCATCTCCTCTCAGCTGGTTGAAGGGTGCATGAACAGAAGTTGGTATAGCTGTTACATGTGTCCAAAATGTTGCCTGTCCTCTCTCAGCCAGTTGCAAGATATCATTGTTGGGAGAATGGGGAGACAGAACTGTGCTGCTTTTTTCCCTCTAGGTTGGTAGGTACACTGTCCCCTTAGGATTCCAACTCAGACTCATGCCAGGCTCTCTCTGCAGCTACATTACCAGTGGCTTGAGTTGCTGCATGCTAGTCTCATCTCATTCTCCAAAGCCAGTGTTGAGGCTTTCAGCTTCTGGGGTCCTGTGTTGTGTCTGTGTTAGTGCTGCACATCCACATAGAGACACAGTGTTCCTTTTACTTCCATGCAGTTTCCACTGCTTTTTTCTCCCTATCTCCTTGCTAAAATTGCACTCTCTCCACTCTTTTTTTTTTTTTTTTTTTTTTTTTTTTTAACTATCTTCACCCAACCTAGAGAAGTAAGCTCTGACCCTATTCCATGATCTGGGAAACCCATTTTCTGTACTCACTTCTAAAGAAACAACAGTGGGCGGAGCCAAGATGGCGGAATAGTGAGGGCGCGCACCGATAGTCCGGGAAAATTTAGTTTAATAAAAGGGGAGTTACGGTAGCTTCAGAAAAAAGAACCAGGAAAATATTGCAGACAAAACTCTTCTGGATCCAGTGGGCGTGAATCGGAGGACCTACTGGGAGAACAAGGTCGCCCACCGCGCGCGCGAAAGCCGAGCCGCAGGACCTAGCCGCAGACCGAGCCGCGGAAGCCGAGCCGCGGGACTGAGCTGCGCAAGCTGCAGGGTCTGCGCGCAAGTGCTCGAAGGGGAGTGCAACAACGGGGAGACTTGGGACGTCCAGGGCTCCGAGTCCACACATCGGCGCTGGAAGGGGAGCAGACCTGCGTGGAGAGCGTGGGAGCCCACAGTTCGGGACACCAGCGGCAGACTCAACACACCAGCGCTGGAACGCGAGGTGAGCCGAACCTCAATAACCTGAGACACCGGCAGGCAAGCGGAGAGAGGAGACTAGAGGGAACGACCCCCGGTGGGGGGGACTTCACCAAGCTAACTGGAAGAGAGAGAGAGGGAAAAAAAAAAAAAAGGTGACTGGTACGGACACGGGTTTCTCTCTCTCCGCTCACCTCTCAAGGGCGAGCAAGACAAAGAGCAGGCGCCATCTTGGACATACGTCATAAGCAGAGCGACCTCAGGTCTGCACCGGCCCTGAGCCTAGCAGAAAAACCTGACTCTGGGCGGGGCGAATTAACAGGAGATTCGGACCTAGTAAATTTGTGGTGCTACTGAACTAAGACTGTGAAAAAAGAGACGGTGGGGGAGAGAACTCACGGAATTCACGTGAGCACTCTCCAGAGACGCTACAATTCCGTAACTTTGGCAACCCAGTGGGAGACTGAAGGAGAATTTGAGCCCACTCCGAGGGCCGAACAGATTCCCTGTGTGGTCCTTGGGAAAGAGCTTCCGATCTCTGGCTCCTGTGGGTATATCATTTGCCTGCTAACTACCTCCAACTTCGTTCAGCTGTGCAGAATAACTTCCCTTTTGAATCAAAAAAAAAAAAAAAAGAGAGAGAGAGAGAGAGAGGTTTACCATGCCTAACCTGGGAGTGTCACCTTTGGCACACCAAACAGAGCTCTCAGGCCACACCCATCTCAAGCCCTAAGGCTCCATCAAAAACAGATAGTCCACTTAATCTAGAGTCATAGTATAACAAGAAAAAGCACCACAGTGAAGAAACCAAATATCTCCAATATGACAAATAACAAACGCAAAAACCAAGGTAGTAAAAACAAGGAAGTCACCATGAAGCCCTCAAATGAAAAAGACACCCCAATTCAAGATTATGAGGATGATGACATAGAAGAAATGCAAGAAGCAGATCTCAAAAAATTGATAAGAACATTAAGAAGTTCTCAAAAACAAATTCTTGAACTACAGAAATCCTTAATGGACAAGATAGAAAATCTCTCTCGTGAAAATGAAATATTAAGGAGGAATCAAAATGAAACGAAACAACTAGTACAACAGGAAACTGGGATAGTGACTGAAGTGAAGAATTCAATAGATCAAATGAAAAACACAATAGAGAGCCTTACAAACAGAATGGGAGAAGCAGAAGAGAGAATATCGGGCTTAGAAGACAGAGAACAGGAAAGGATACAGTCAGACCAAAGAAAAGACGAGGAATTTAGAAATCTAAAACATATTGTGAGGAATCTTCAGGACACTATTAAAAAACCCAACATTCGGGTTCTAGGAGTTCCTGAAGGCATGGAGAGGGAGAAAGGATTAGAAGGCCTTTTTAGTGAGATATTAGCAGAAAATTTCCCAGGTTTGGAGAAAGACAGAGAAATCCTAGTACAGGAAGCTCACAGAACCCCTAATAAACACGACCAAAAGAGATCCTCACCACGACACGTTGTAATCAAACTCTCCACAGTGAAACATAAAGAAAAGATCCTAAAATGTGCAAGAGAGAAACGTCAGATTACTCTCAGAGGATCTCCAATCAGACTCACAGCTGACTTCTCATCAGAAACTCTACAAGCTAGGAGGGAATGGCGAGATATAGCCCAGGTACTAAGAGAGAACAACTGCCAGCCCAGAATATTATATCCTGCAAAGCTATCATTTGTGAATGAAGGTGAAATAAAGACTTTTCATAACAAACAGAAATTGAAAGAATTTGTTGCCACTCGTCCAGCCCTGCAAAAGATGCTTAAAGATGTGTTACACACAGAAACAAAGAAACACGGTCATCAATATGAAAGAAGGTAAAGGAAGGAAACCAAGGAAGGAAAGCTCACAGCAAAAGATCACAGGGAATTCAAAGCATATATTACAACTTATCTTTGGCAAATGGCAGGGCAAAGTTACCACTTATCATTAGTCACATTGAACGTGAATGGCCTGAACTGTCCAGTTAAAAGACACCGATTGGCTGATTGGGTTAAGGAACAAAACCCATCTATTTGCTGCTTACAAGAAACACATCTTTCCAACAAAGATCCATACAGACTGAAAGTGAAAGGCTGGAAAAAGATATACCATGCCAACAGAAATGAAAAAAGAGCAGGCGTAGCCATCTTAATATCAGACACCATAAACTTTACCACAAAAACCGTTAAGAGAGACAAAGAGGGACACTACATAATGATTAAGGGATCAATTCAACAGGAAGATATAACAATTATCAATGTATATGCACCTAACTACAGGGCACCGGTTTATCTAAAAGATTTGTTAACGGACTTAAAGGGAGACTTAGACCCCAATACAATAGTACTGGGGGACTTCAATACTCCACTCTCAGAAATAGACAGATCAATAGGACAGAAGATCAACAAGGATACAGTAGATTTAAACGACACCATAGCCCAAATGGATCTAACAGATATATACAGAACTTTCAATCCTACAGCTAAAGATTATACATTCTTCTCAGCAGTACATGGAACCTTCTCTAGGATTGACCATATACTAGGCCATAAAGCAAGTCTCAGCAAATTCAAAAGAATTAGAATCATACCATGCAGCTTCTCAGACCATAAAGGAATGAAGTTGGAAATTAACAACTCAGGAATCCCTAGAGCATATGCAAACACATGGAGATTGAACAACATGCTCCTGAATGAACAATGGGTCATAGAAGAAATCAAAAGAGAAATCAAAAACTTTCTGGAAGTAAATGAGGATAACAGCACAACATACCAAAACTTATGGGACGCAGCAAAAGCAGTGTTAAGAGGAAAGTTTATATCAATAGGTGCCTACATCAAGAAATTGGAAAGGCACCAAATAGATGAGCTTTCTATTCACCTCAAGGATCTAGAAAACCTACAGCAAACCAGACCCAAATCTAGTAGGAGAAGAGAAATAATTAAAATCAGAGAAGAAATCAACAGGATTGAATCAAGAAAAACATTACAAAAAATCAGCCAAACGAAGAGCTGGTTTTTTGAAAAAATAAACAAAATTGACACCCCATTGGCCCAACTAACTAAAAAAAGAAGAGAAAAGACCCAGATCAATAAAATCAGAGATGAAAAAGGAAATGTAACAACAGACACCACAGAAATAAAAAGAATCATCAGAAATTACTACAAGGACTTGTATGTCAGCAAACAGGGAAACCTAGCAGAAATGGATAGATTCCTGGACACATGCAACCTGCCTAAATTGAACCAGGAAGACATCGAAAACCTAAACAGACCCATAACTGAGACAGAAATTGAAACAGTAATAAAGGCCCTCCCAACAAAGAAAAGCCCAGGACCAGATGGATTCACTGCTGAATTCTACCAGACATTTAAAGAAGAACTAACTCCAATTCTTCTCAAACTATTCAGAACAATCGAAGAAGAGGGAATCCTCCCAAATTCTTTCTATGAAGCCAGCATCACCTTAATTCCTAAGCCGGAAAAAGATGCAGCACTGAAAGAGAATTACAGACCAATATCCCTGATGAACATAGATGCAAAACTCCTCAATAAAATTCTCGCCAATAGAATGCAACAACACATCAGAAAGATCATCCACCCAGACCAAGTGGGATTTATCCCTGGTATGCAGGGATGGTTTAATGTGCGCAAGACAATCAATGTGATACACCACATTAACAGACTGCAGAAGAAAAACCATATGATTCTATCAATAGATGCCGAGAAAGCAATTGATAAAATACAACACCCGTTCATGATGAAAACTCTAAGCAAACTGGGTTTGGAAGGAACATTCCTCAATACAATCAAAGCAATCTATGAAAAACCCACAGCCAACATCCTATTGAATGGGGAAAAGTTGGAAGCATTTCCACTGAGATCTGGGACCAGACAGGGATGTCCACTCTCACCACTGCTATTCAATATAGTTCTGGAGGTTCTAGCCAGAGCTATTAGGCAAGAAAAAGAAATTAAAGGGATACAAATTGGGAAGGAAGAACTCAAACTATCCCTCTTTGCAGATGACATGATTCTTTCTTTAGGGGACCCAAAGAACTTTACTAAGAGACTACTGGAACTCATAGAAGAGTTTGGCAAAGTAGCAGGGTATAAAATCAATGCACAAAAATCAACAGCCTTTGTATACACAGACAATGCCATGGCTGAGGAAGAACTTCTAAGATCAATCCCATTCACAATAGCTACAAAAACAATCAAATACCTTGGAATAAACTTAACCAAGGACGTTAAAGATCTCTACGATGAAAATTACAAAACCTTAAAGAAAGAAATAGAAGAGGATACCAAGAAATGGAAAAATCTTCCATGCTCATGGATTGGAAGAATCAATATCATCAAAATGTCCATTCTCCCAAAAGCAATTTATAAATTCAATGCAATACCAATCAAGATACCGAAGACCTTCTTCTCAGATCTGGAAAAATTGGTGCTGAAATTTATATGGAGGCACAAGAGACCTCGAATAGCTAAAGCAATCTTGTACAACAAAAACAAAGCCGGAGGCATCACAATACCAGATTTCAGGACATACTACAGGGCAGTTGTAATCAAAACAGCATGGTACTGGTACAGAAACAGATGGATAGACCAATGGAACAGAATTGAAATACCAGAAATCAACCCAAACATCTACAGCCAACTTATATTTGATCAAGGATCTAAAACTACTTCCTGGAGCAAGGACAGTCTATTCAATAAATGGTGCTGGGAAAATTGGATTTCCACATGCAGAATCATGAAGCAAGACCCCTACCTTACACCTTACACAAAAATCCACTCAACATGGATTAAAGACTTAAATCTACGACCTGACACCATCAAGTTACTTGAGAACATTGGAGAAACCCTTCAAGATATTGGCACAGGCAAAGAGTTTCTGGAAAAGACCCGGGAGGCACAGGCAGTCAAAGCCAAAATTAACTATTGGGATTGCATCAAATTGAGAAGTTTCTGTACTGCAAAAGAAACAGTCAGGAGAGTGAAGACATTTTTCAAAAGAGGAAATCCAAATGGCCAACAGGCACATGAAAAAATGTTCAAGGTCATTAGCAATCAGGGAAATGCAAATCAAAACCACAATGAGGTTTCATCTCACCCCGGTTAGAATGGCTCACATACAGAAATCTACCAACAACAGATGCTGGCGAGGATGTGGTGAAAAAGGGACACTAACCCACTGTTGGTGGGAATGCAAACTGGTCAAGCCACTATGGAAGTCAGTCTGGAGATCCCTCAGAAACCTGAAGATAACCCTACCGTTCGACCCAGCCATCCCACTCCTTGGAATTTACCCAAAGGAATTTAAATTGGCAAACAAAAAAGCGGTCTGCAGCCTAATGTTTATTGCAGCTCAATTCACAATAGCTAAGACCTGGAACCAACCTAAATGCCCATCAACGGTAGACTGGATAAAGAAATTATGGGATATGTACTCTTTAGAATACTATACCGCAGTAAGAAACAACGAAATCCAGTCATTTGCAACAAAATGGAGGAATCTGGAACACATCATGCTGAGTGAAATAAGCCAGTCCCAAAGGGACAAATACCATATGTTCTCCCTGATCGGTGACAACTGACTGAACACCAAAAAGGAAACCTGTTGAAGTGGAATGGACACTATGGGAAACGGTGACTTGATCAGCATAGCCCTGACTGTTAATGAACAACTTAATACATTATCCCTCTTAGTAGTTTTTTTTGTCTGTTCTACTTAATATGACTGGTTTAATTCTGTAATTAATACACAGTTATTCTTAAGTGTTGAAATTTAACTGAAATGTGATCCCTGTTAAACATTAGAGTAGGAATAAGAGAGGGAAGAGATATATAATTTGGGACATGCTCAAGCTGACTTGCCCCAAATGGTAGAGCTAGAAACATACCAGGGGACTCCAATTTAATCCCATCAAGGTGGCATGTACCAATGCCATCTCACCAATCCAAGTGATCAATTTCAGTTCACAATTGATCATAATGAAAGGACTAAGAGTCAAAGGGAGCACATAAACAAGTCTAGTATCTGCTAACGCTAACTGATGGAGTAAATAAAGGGGAGAGTGATCCAACATGGGAAGTGAGATACTCAGCAGACTCATAGAATGGCAGATGTCCTAAATAGCACTCTGGCCTCAGAATCAGCCCTAAAGGCACTCAGATCTGGCTGAAAAGCCCATGAGAGTATTTCAGGCATTGAAAGCCAAGACACTCTGGCAAAAGATCTCTGTGAGTGAGATCTCAGTGGAAAGAACAGGTCTTCAAAGAAGGAGGTACCTTTCTCTGAAGGGAGGAGAGAACCTCCACTTTGACTATGACCTTGTCTAAACAAGATAAGAGTCGGAGAACTCAGAGGGCTTCCATAGCCTTGGAAACTCATGACTGGAGCATAGGGAGATTACTGATGCCATAGACAGGAGTGTCAATTGGTAAAGTCAACAACAGGAGTCACTGTGCACTTACTCCTCATGTAGGATCTCTGTCCTTAATGTGCTGTGCATTGAGATTTAATGCTATAACGAGTACTCAAACAATATATTTCATTTTGTGTTTCTATGGGGGTGCAAACTGTTGAAATCTTTACTTAATGCATAATAAACTGATCCTCTGTAAAAAAAAAAAAATAAAGAAAAGAAACTATCAACTCCCAACTTGACTCTCACTGGGATTAAACATGACAATAGGTCTGCTCTGATTTCATCATCATTAAAAAAAAATCATCTGTTATTTTTCACTTTATGTTTCTGTGTGGGAGCAAACTGTTGAAATCCTTGCTTAATGTATACTAAGCTGATCTTCTGTATATTACGATAATCGAAAATGAATCTTGATGTGAATGGAAGGGGAGAGGGAGTGGGAAAGGGGAGGGTTGTGGGTGGGAGGGACGGTATGGGGGGAAGCCATAGTAATCCATTATTCGTACTTTGGAAACGTATATTCATTAAATAAAAGATAAAAAAAAAAACAAAGAAACAACAGTGTTCTAATCAAAGCAGAGACTATTGTAGCAAAAGATATTTTCTTGTATTAACAAATGTAGCTAATACAGATACAAAATCATCCCTTAGTACATGTTTTTTTCATTATATGCTTATGTTAAAATTACTTATAATTACTTATAAATCATTACTTTTAAATTTTCTATAACTATTTAATAAATATATATGTAAAATAATGTATATATTTTATTCAAACTCAACTGCAAACTTTAGTCAAAGTAACTAAAGCCAAAGAATACAAAAAATATCTTTTCAATCTTTCTATAAATTGTAATTACTGAAATTAAATTTTAAAAATTTTAAAAATTTGCAAAAACACTGATCTATATTTCTTCAAAGCCAAAGTAATTAATAAATAAGTTATGGATAAAAGCACAATTAGTATATTTCTTAATCAGTTCAAGGTACTAAAACATAATACTTTTTTTTTTTTCACATTTCTGGAAGTGAGGAAAGCCAAGATCAGAGTATTAGCAAATATGATGTTTGATGAAGGGATTTTTTCTGTTTTATAGATATCACCTTTTTATACCTGCACTATTCCCTTCATGAGGGCTCTATATCATAATCTAATTGCACCCTAATAATACTTACTTTTTAGGATTTACAGATTCAATATATAAACTTTGATGTATATAATCATACAGTTCATAACAGTTTTTAAAGAGTTATTGGTATGTAAATTATACCACGGTAAAATAAATGCTGCAATGGGAAAATCCCTCAGGTGGGTGTTAAAAGATTAAGCATGATTTAATATTTACTGTGCGGTAAGAAAATAATTTCAAGTGATTTTTTGCATTCTTACACTTCTAGTAATTCCTGAAACATCCTGGAATAAAACTTGTATTGTATGTAGGATCATATTAAATTGTGGCAATAATGAGAGCCCATCATGATTTTAAACAGGATAATAACAAATACTTGGATAAGTGACATTTTCTTTCAATAGAATATTTTCAACTTAAAATTGTTTTGCTTGACAAGTTGACTAGATAAAGAATTCTCTAAAAGCACTAGAAACATAATTTGCTAGTTTAATCCATTTAATAGGATACATAAAAAACACAAAGTTTAGTGGAAAATTTCTCATTTTGACCTTAAAACTAAATCTGAAACTTGTAACTTTAAAATGCATTTAGAAAATTGGTAAGAATCTTAGTAACACAAGAGACATTGAAGAAGTGAAATTCTGAGGCTCTGATAGTGTATAGATTGATAGATGAAGAAGAAATTTCCATTGATGTTGGTGAATCTAACTCAACAGATACAAAAATCATTCCAAAGAAAATTAGAGAAATATTTTAAATGCATAAACTACAGTGAAGTTTCACTTCACCCCATTTAGAATGGCTTTCATACAGAAATCAAAACACAGCAATTGCTGGTGAGGTTGTTGGTGAGAAGGTACACTAATTCACTGTTGGTAGGAATGTGAATTGGTACAGCCACTATGGAATATAGTATGGCAATAACTCTGAAATCTGAATTTAGACTTACCATATGATGCAGTCATCCCACACCTGAGAATTTACCCAAAGGATACGAAAAGTTACCTGTACTGCCATATTTATTGCAGCTCAATTCACAACAGTTAAGATCTGTAATCAACCCAGATGTTTTCAACTGAAGACCAGTTAAAGAAATTATTGTGTAGGTACATCAGGGAATACTACACATTGGTAAAAAACGATGAAATTCTGTAGTTTCCAATTAAATGGATGCAACTAGAAAACATATTTAGTGAAATAAGCCAGTTCCAAAACGTCAAATACCATATGTTCTCTCTGATCTGTGGTAACTAAAATAGTACTTTTTAAAGTCATCTATATTCATCTATAGACGTTAAATTGACATTTTGACTTGCAATGATTTAGGACAGCCTTTGTCTCAACTATTGAAGAACAGGTATTTTTTTATGCTGTTTTTTTGAAAACTTTACTTAGTGTAAGTTTAATGTTATGCATATAAAGTTAATTTAAAATAGATCCTGGTAAAAATAAGAATGGGAATAGGAGAGGGAGGAGGAAGAATCTGGGAGTGCGAGTGGGAAGACAGGTAGGATGGGAAGAATCACTATGTTCCTAAATATGAAAATATGAAATACATAAGGTTTGTATACCTTAAATAAAAGGTTTCTACCTATGAAAAAAAGATGTGATAACTTATGCCTGCAACAAAATTCCAAGAACATTTCCTCAGAGACTTCTTCAATTAGTAAAAACAATTTTTATACCATAATATTTTGCTCTTCCATAATTTTGTTTGTATTAATGGGACAAAATGTCTTATATACAACACTGGACACATCAATTACATTTAAAATATAATTCATAAAGATACCATAAATATCTTTTGCAATGAAATTCTAAGAGTTTTTCTTTATTTCCCTAAGTTTTGTGAAACAAATGATCCCATATGGGAATTAGCTACTTTTCTGTTTTAAGGATATGATGCTGTTAATTTACCAGCACCCTGACAATGTTTGCAAAGGTTTTCTGCTAATGAACCTAACACATCAATAGTTGTCATTCCACTTCTCTTAAGTGCAAACACACCCATAAATTTGATATAAAAATGAGCCAAATTACTCTAGCGTAGTAGACATCTCACACAATTGAAAACTCATGTACTACACAGTACAATGCAAATGAATCTTCTGCAACTGCACCTGTTAAATGTCCATTTTAAGACATAATGTGTTAAATACCTATTATCTTGGGAAGTAAATCTGCTACTTTATTAGCAAATTTGTGTCTTCTGGATTTCAACATGGTCAGTGATACTATCCGAGCAGTTTCCAGAGAGGACGGTAAATGCCAATAAATATTATGGGTGAATTACACATTTACCATCAACTATTTTGATATATTTACATTAAGAATGTAATTTCTGATTAGACATGCATGTTTAGCTCATTGCTACTGAAAGGTTCTATTTCAAAATAATTTAAAAGCTGATTTATGAATAATGTCCATTAGGACAAATGTTTTATTACAAATTTAAATGATATGAGAAATTCATTTTACATGAAAATGTATTTGTTTCTATTCACTCATTTTTAGTTTTCCTTTCAACCAAAAAGAAATCACCTCTACGACATGAAACAATTATTCAGCTGTATAATCTAAACATCAGTAATAAAGCAGCAATACAAATCATAGGCAAATTTAACAGTAGAATGTAAGCATATTACGGGAAGATATTTCAGCAGCCAAAACTGATAAAATTATATTTTAATGTAATAATTATTTCCCATGTTAACAAATTATAATAAATTCTAGAAAAATCTATAGAAATCTGCATATGTGATTTCTGGAATATTTATGAACATAAAAACAGATAAAAGTTCTAATGATATAAATTTCAATGACAATGAGAAAAAATTGTGTACTCTTCTAACTAAAATGAGTATAACAAAATATGATATACCTGGGCTGGCACCGTGGCTCACTTGGCTAATCCTCCACCTGCGGCACCAGTACCCTGGGTTCTAGTCCTGGTTGGGGTGCCGCGTACTAGTCCCGGTTGCTCCTCTTCCAGTCCAACTCAATGCTGTGGCCCGGGAGGGCAGTGGAGGATGGCCCAAGTGCTTGGGTCCCTGTACCCTCATGGGAAGACTGGGAGGAAGTACCCAGCTCCTGGCTTCAAATTGGCACAGCGCCGGCCATGGCAGCCATTAGGGGAGTGAACCAATGGAAGGAAGACCTTTCTCTCTGTCTCTCTCTCACTGTCTATAGCTCTCTCTCTATCTCTCTCTCTCACTGTCTAATTCTGCCTGTCCAAAAAAAAAAAAAAAAAAAAAAAAAGATGATATACCTGTAGGATGGAAAATAGTCTCAGAATTTTCTGGTGTCAAGGCAAGCAGCTGTGCCATTTGTGGTCAATATGATAATACTGAGAAAATAAGTGAGCATAAACTCTAGGTGCCAATACTCATTCCTGGGAATTTACTTTAAAAAAATCTTTCATAGAACCATGAGGGTTCTGTCACTATTTGAGCTGGGGGAGGGTTAGGGGCAGGAATGTTGTTACTCAGCTGCGTCTAGAGAGAATGATCAAGTAAAATGTATCAAGGCATCCTTGACTACAGCACAGCAATCTGAATATATAGATATAGATACGTACAGTAATCTGGATAGGCCATGAAAAATAGCATCAATTTATTTGCTTTTTTTAAAGAGAACGTGTATACCATTGTACAAGTCACTTTATTAAGACATGTGCATTGACTAGACCCAATATAATTTTGATACCTCACATGCAAAAGCATAAGTCAAAAACAACTGATTATGAGAGAAGAAAAGAAAGTGAAGTATGAAAGCAAAAGGCAAAAAGAGGAGAGTATAATAGACACAACACAACAGAGTAAACACACCATGCTACCACACAGCATACATGAACTATAGCAGGGTCTTAGACACACTGATGAAAAAGTGTACTGAGATCAGAATGCAATTAAGTCTCATGTTTGCTCTTGCAATCCAAAGCAAAATACTGATATGCATAGGGGCACACACACATAGGATTTATCAGGATTACAGAATATCCTTCAACATAGTAATTATAAAAGATAGAACTAAATTTCTAGGAGTTACACAAAGCAAAGAGAGTCACGTGTTGAGACCACAAACTTTGTAAGATTGTACAAAGGAAGTCAAATATCCCCATATGGCAAAAATGAAAATGATTCTAATAGCAGAAATTTTGTGGTGCATCATGCAATTTTCCCAACTCCTGCCATCCCTAATATACAATAGAATCTATGAATATAATACAAAATATAATGTGTCAATTGAAAATATGTTGAAAGCAGTGTAAGCATCATATGACTCTGATGAGATGGGTTGGAAACATTAGATACAGAGAAACTTGAACCATTAAATCAGAAAGATGCCTTTGAACAGCCCTAGGCTGCAAGAGTGTAGTTCTAATTCAATTACCATAAGTGTTTGAGGGAGAGGAATACCCCAGGGGCATTTGCGTTATCTGAGGGTAAGGAAGCTAATATTCTCTGGCATTTATGTTTTTGAACTTTCAAAATACAAGCCTTCATGTGAGTAAATGAGAGAAAACCTACATTTTTGTAAGCACATGATGGCAAATTAAAGAACAAACTGGAGAATTTTCTCCATCTAAGCCACTTGAACTCCCTTTGATTATGTTTAAATTATTTCTTTCTTTGAATTTAATTTTGCATATTTCATGTGAATTATGCAAACAAACCTCAATTTAAATATACTTTTATTTATTATTTGATTCACCTTTACATTATAGAATATTTTTTCCTGTAAAATGAATTGCTGTGTTCTAAAGCATTCCTATTCTTTGAAAGTTAATCCAATGCTAATAAGGGTTAGAAGTCAATACTGCTTTAATTTATTTTTATAGTTTCTTATAAAATAAAATTAAAAAGTTTCTCATGTTTTAACATAAAAATAAACTTGATTGCAAAATAAGACAATTCAGTAATAAGATCTTTTATGTATTCTGTTTGCATTTTATAAAAAAGGAGTATACTAGCAGAAAGAAATGAATATGTACTTAGAGGTATTATTTTTTCACAAGTAAGTTATTTGTTAACAGGCTACACTGAAGACTAAATTAATCATAAATATACTGGAAAATGTCAATTGAATGCAGAAAACAATTAATTGAACCTGAACTATATGGGGGCTAGCATTGTGGTATAGCAGGTAAAGCCACCGCCTGCAATGCCAGCATCCCACGAGGGTGCCAGTTCATGTCACAGCTGTTCCACTTCCTATCCTGCTCCCTGCTAATGTCCTGGGAAAAGCACCGGAGGATGGCCCAAGTGCTTGGGACCCTGCCACACATGTAGGAAACCTAGAAGACGCTCCTGGCTTCTGGCTTCATCCTGGCCCAGTCCTGGCCATTGTGGCCATCTGGGGAGTGAACAAGCAGATAGAAGATTCTCTTTCTCTCTCTCCCCATCTCTCTCTCTTTGGCTTAGTTTCTCCATCTCCTCTCTCTCTGTAACTCTGACTTTAAAATAAATATATAAATCTGTAAAAGAAAGTAAACTATAGAAGTTATCCCCTTAATCTGTTACAAACTGTAGAATAAGTATTTTAGTTTTATGAGGAGTCTTCAAAAGTTTATGGAAAATGTGTATTGTGAAAAACTATGCAGGGGTTAATGAGTTTCAAAAAATTTTACATCAAAATAAATTTACTGTCTAATTCCATATTCCACGAAATGTTTGAAGTACTTTTATGTATCAATATACATTATCTTATTTATCTAGACAATCACTGTGGGAAATAAACATTTTTCTATTTATACAAGTGTTTTATGATTTGGTAGCAATGCATAAGAGCATTATTTTGATCAACTGTTATTTATGTAAAAGTAATTATAAAGAAGAAAGGTGGAACTGTTAACCCTTATCCTTTCTAAGTCACCCTGCATCACATGTGCAGGAAATGCTGGTTTAAACCTTTAGTCCTGTTGTGTTATTGTCAATCTGCCAGCCAATTACTTAGCAGGGTAGTTGTGGTGTGATGTGTGCTTCAGTCTGTGACTTGCACAAAGCTCGCAGTCAGACAAAGAGGATGATAAGAAATATGGAAAACGAGAGGGCAGCAGTTACATAGAACACAGACTGAAAAGAGAGGCTAAGCAGACCTGCCACGAGTGTCAGAACCTTCTGGCTACAATGATTTTGTCATTTGATTTAAGGTGAAAATCTCCGACTATATTTTATTATTGTATTTATTATTGCACATTACATATATATATATATATATATACACATATATTATCTTTTGCAGTGAACTCAGGAGCATTGAGTTCAAGATTAAAATTAAGAAAGAGACAAGGGCTGTAAAGATTCATCTGATCTCAAAATGTCCATTTTCTTTTACTTAGTGTAGGGTTAACTAAACAAAAATTAAGTAAACTAAAAATAGATCTTTGTAATAACTAAGTGGGAATATGTGAGGGATGAGGAAGAATGGTTTGAACATGGATGGGAGGGAGGGCGGTGGGTGGGACATTGCCATGTTCCTAAATATGTATATATGCAATACATGCAACTTGTCTAATAAAAATTTTAAAATAAATAAATAAATAAAAAAGAAAGGCTTATATTCCTTTAAATCACTTGCTGAGGAAGGAAATTCTGTCATTTTAAATTTAGTAATATGTTTTTGCCTTAAAAGTGTTACTTTTACGGAGTCAGTTGCTTAATTGTGGAGTAGCAGGTTAAACCACTACCTCTGATTCCTGCATCTTACATGAGCACCTATTCATATCTCAGCTGCTCTACTTCAGATGCAGCTCACTGCTAATTGCCTGAGAAAAACACCAGAAGATGACCCAAGAGCTTGAGCCCCTGCCACCCATATGAGAGATCTAGATGAAGCTCCTGGCTCTTGGCTTCAACCTGGTTCGACTCTAGCTATTGCAGCCATTTGGGGAGAGAGCCAGTAGATGGAAAACCTTACTCTCTCTCTCTTTCTGCCAATCTCCCTGTAACTTTGGCTTTCAAATAAATAAATAATTAAAAAGTGTTGGTTTAAAATATTAAAATTTATACATCAAATTTCATGTACCTTTATTTCCCTGGTATAATTTCTTTTAAATCTTCTAATACTTAAATTGATTTTTCAATTATATTTATTCATTTGAGAGGCAGAGGAACAGTTAGAAAGAGAGAGAAAGAAATCACATCCATTGGATTAGTCCCCAAACGCCTGTGATAGCCAGGACTGGGCAGAGCCAAAACTGAGAATAGGGATTCAATCCAGGTCTCTCACACAAGTGGTAGGAACCTAAATACTTGAGCCATCACCACTGCCTCCCAGTGACTGCATTACCAGGGAGCTGCAATCAGGAACTGGAGCCAGGTATCAAATCCAAGTACTCAGATATGTAACACAGGTGTCTTAAATACTGTCAACCACCGGGTTAAACATCTGCTCCTTTCTAAATTTTTAATGTGACATTCTATATAATTTATTCCCTTATCTAGTAAAGGCGTTGAGTTCCTTGGTGGGAAGACAATATTCAGTTGCATGCTCCTTCTGATAGCTTGTATACGTAATGTCTTCAGGTGAAGTGCCTCTGGTTTTATCTTCTGTATTTATATCTTGACATTATTGTTTTTCACTGTTTTCCCAGATGCGTTATCAGAGAGCTGGATCACAAGTGGCGCAGCTGGCACTCGAACCAGTGCACATATGGGAGGCCAGCACTACAGAGAGCGGCTAAATCTGCTACTCCACAGCACCAGCCTAGTTCCACTTAGATTTTATCAATGGAAACCCCTGGACATTATTGCTTATTATGTTCCTTGTGAGTAATTACTAAGAAATAATTCAGCTCTGAGAAAGCATACTGCATTTCATTATTTGCTGTTTTACCTTTGTGCAGGTTTTGGCTTGTATAGTGGCATAGTTCTGTGTCCTGGAAAGTCAATGCAGGATCAAACTTCATTCCCAGTCAGAAGCTAATAGCCCATGTAATCACAAATCTTTTACAGCATATCATTTGAGTTGTGACTAGAAGTCTTGACCTATACTCCAACTACATATGATTTGGGATTTTTTTTTTTTTTTTTTTTTGGACAGGCAGAGTGGACAGTGAGAGAGAGAGACAGAGAGAAAGGTTTTCCTTTTGCCGTTGGTTCACCCTCCAATGGCTGCCGTGGCCAGCGCACTGCAGCCAGCGCACCGCGCCGATCGGATGGCAGGAGCCAGGTGCTTCTCCTGGTCTCCCATGCAGTGCAGGGCCCAAGCACTTGGGCCATCCTCCACTGCACTCCCTGGCCACAGCAGAGAGCTGGCCTGGAAGAGGGGCAACTGGGACAGAATCCGGAGCCCCGACCAGGACTAGAACCCGGTGTGCCGGCGCCACAAGGAGGAGGATTAGCCTAGTGAGCTGCGTGCCGGCCCATGATTTGGCATTTTTAAAAAATGTTTTATTATATTTAGTGTGAGTATAAATTCAGATATATCTACAAGTGTACAAGTTTTTAATATTTATTTATTTATTTAATTGAAAAGCAGAGTGACACAGAGGGATAGATAGTGAGAAAGATCTTCCATCTGTTGGTTCTCTCTCCCAAATAACCGTAATAGCCAGGGCTCGGCCAGGACAAAACCAGGAGTCAAGAACTCTATTCACGTCTCCCTGGTGGTTGTCAGGAGCACAATACTTGGGCCATCTTCCACTGTCCTCCCAGGCACATCAGCAGGGAGTTAGGTCACAAATGAAACAGAAGACATTCAAACCAGTTCTCCAAGAAGAGATGGTGTCCTCACAAGAGGCGGTTTAACCCCACTGTGCTACAGTGTCAACCCAATATTCGTTTGTTTGCTTTTTGCTAATAATGTGGTGACTTTGCAAATTAGATTCACTCCCTTCTCCTGGTTTGGTTACTTTTTGTCAGCGCTTTTGTTCACTGCTTTAAAGTTTCCAGTTGTTTTAAACTCTGTCTGAGCTGAGGAGTAGCTTGAGATACAAGCTTAAGGCTTTCTCAGTTATTTTGTGAGGGTTTTTATTTTAATTTTTCCTTCTCATGCATGATCACTTTCTAATTTCCCTGCATATGTAGTTATTTTGAACATCTTCATTTTAATGTCTGGACCCCAAAAGAGCACAGAGAAACATTGATATGGGATGGGAAAGGACAACAGTCCTTTAAAATCCCACATAGGTCACGTCAACCGGTGGAGAAAACAACTTCTTGGTCGACACAAAGTAGCTACCCTCCTCTTTTCGACACTTCTAGGATCAGAAGTACAATAAGCACTCAAAGCATAATCTCAGATTTTTGGAGTACAGTACCTTTTTTGCCTGCCCTTGTTCTCCAAAGAGCGCACAGATAGCTCCAGGAGCCCAAGCACAGCTGCTCCCCACACAACTATTTTACGAGAATCCTCTTGTTTTCACATACTTGAAAAAAAGTCTATGATTGTGAAGATCACGAACACTATAGTCCAATTCAATGAAGTTTTTATATACTTCTTATGTGTCATATCCTGCACAAAGAACTGGTGACATAAAAATGGACCATATTCTAGAGAAAACTTGAATAAATCAGTAGTACAATGAAGTTTAAACTTGTGTCCTAAATTTTCAAATGGTGCTATAAATAAACCTACACTGTATTTTTTTTACTAAAATTGAAATCAGTGTGTGTTTTAGAGGAATTGATCATTAAATTAGGGTCCATTGTAGCTTAATAGAACTACGTCCTATTTACAAATAAACTAAATATATTCTTGCAATATGTTCATTGTAATTTAACATTTTTATCAAATGAGAATTTGAGATATAAAAACAGTGTAAAATTTATCTGCAAATTTAATTTTAATTTATATTTAACATTTCCCAAAATACCAGGAAAGGAAAAATTATTCCTTTAGGCAATAATCTATAACCTTCAAGAATTCTCTCCTATTGCTTTGATAGGGAATGAGTTGGAGAGGAAATTATGCACATAGGAAAACCTCCAAGTTGCCAGTAAGGATCTGCAGGAAAAAAGAATCCAGTGAACCTTGTAAAAATTGGGATTGATACTTAGGTATAAGTAGAACTTTATAAAAACTACAATATATTGTACCATATTCTAGAAATTCTTTGTTTAATCTTAGGTAGCCAAATTCAATTTTTCTTTTTTTATGCTTTTTTAAAGTTTTATTTAATGAATATAAATTTCCAAAGTACAATTTATGGATTACAATGGCTTTTTCCCCCCATAACTTCCCTCCCACCTGCAACCCTCCCCTCTCCCGCTACCTCTCCCCTACCATTCACATCAAGATTCATTTTCAATTATCTTTATATACAGAAGATCAATTTAGTGTATACTAAGTAAAGATTTCAACAGTTTGCACCCATACAGAAACACAAAGTGAAAAATGCTGTTTAAGTACTAGTTATAGCATTAAATCTCAATGTACAGCATATTAAGGACAGAGATCCTACATGAGGAGGAAGTGCACAGTGACTCCTGTTGTTGACTTAACAAATTGACACTCTTGTTTATGGCCTCAGTAATCACATCAGGCTCTTGTCATGAGTTGCCAAGGCTATGGAAGCCTTTGAGTTTGTCACCTCCAATCTTATTTAGACAAGGTCATAGTCAAAGTGGAAGTTCTCTCCTCCCTTCAGAGAAAGGTACCTCCTTCTTTGATGGCCTGTTCTTTCCACTGGGATCTCACTTGCAGAGATCTTTCATTTAGGTCATTTTTTTCCCCCAGATTGTCTTGGATTTCCATGCCTGAAATACTCTCACGAACTTTTCAGCCAGATCTGAATGCCTTAAGGGCTGATTCTGAGGCCAGCGTGCTGTTTAGGACATCTGCCATTCTATGGGTCTGCTGTGTATCCGGCTTCCCATGTAGGATCATTCTCTCCCTTTTTTTATTCTATCAGTTAGTATTTTCAGACACTAGTCTTGTTTATGTGCTCCCTTTGACTCTTAGTCCTATCATTATGATCAATTGTGAACAGAAATTGATCACTGGGACTAGTGAGATGGCATTGGTACATGCCACCTTGATGGGATTGAATTGGAATCCCCTGGTATGTTTCTAACTCTACCATTTGGGGCAAGTCTGATTGAGCATGTCCCAACAAATTCAATTTTTCTAATGTGATAGAGATCTCTGAACTAGATTTACATGAACGAATCTTAAAAGGTGGGGGTGGAAATGGAAGCCACTCTATTCATACATAAATAAAATATAAGTAAGAATGGAGAAATGAGAAGATACATCACACTATTTCTTTTTAAAATTATTTTAGATTTATTTTATTTATTTGAAAGACAGCATTACAGAAAGAGGTAGAGACAGAGAGAGTGGTCTTCCATCCACTGCTTCACTCCAATTGGCTGCAATGGCCAGAGCTGCGCGGATCTAAAGCCAGGAGCCAGGAGCCTCTTCTGGGTTTCCAACACGGGTGCAGGGGCCCAAGGACTTGGGCCATCTTTTGCTGCCCTCCCAGGCCATAGCAGGGAGCCGGACCGGAAGAGAAGCAGCCGGGACTAGAATTGGTGCCCATATGGGATGCCGGTGCTTCAGGCCAGGGCTTTAACCCATTGTGCCACAGCGCTGGCCCCCACACTATTTCACAATTAAGAAATTAGAGGTCTATGTTGAATCTAGTAGCGTTTTAGATGTAGCACTCTTGCATGGAATCAATGTACTTAGGGTTTTTTTTCCTAATATAATATCCATATCCATGGGTTCTATGTCTGTGAATCAAAAATATTTCTCAAAAGAAAATCATTTCTATAGTGAATAGGTTTAGACTTTTCCCTTCTCATTACTTACTAAAGAATACAGTATACCTATTCATGTAGTACTTAGATTATATTAGGTGTCATAAGATATCTAAAAATGATTTAAAATATATAAGATAATGTGCATTGGTTTTGTACAAGCATTACCACCTTTATGGAAGAGATAAGAGGATTTGATAGCTACAAAGACCCTGGAGCCAATGAATTGATACCAAGGGAAAAACTGTAGCACCCAAAATGCTTAGTACTTGGAGCAAAAGGAAACATATGGTGGTAAATACCATTTTGTAAATTCAAATGAACACAAGGAGGAGAGTGATTGGATGACTAATTTAGAAGAACCAGGATGTTTATGGGAAAATCTAAGGTGGAAACACCTTGAAATATTTTTATTTCCATTTTATTCATTTTTTAAAGATTTTATTTTTTTTATTTGTGAGATAGAACAACAGACACAGAGAGAGGAAGAGACAGAGAGAAGGTCTTCCATCTGCTGGTTCACTTCTCAAGAGGCCACAACCACCAAAGCTGGGCCAATCCAAAGCCAGGAGCCAGGAGCTTCTTCCAGATCTCCCACATGGGGCAAGGGCCCAAGCACTTGGGTCATCTTCCATTGCTTTCCCAGGCTCAGGCTATAGCAGAGAACTGGAGCAGAAGAGGAGCATCCAGAACACAAACCAGCGCTCTTATGGGATGCTGGCACTGCAGGCAGAGACTTAGACTACTATGCTACAGTGCTGGCCCTGACATATTTTTTAGATTTTTAAAATAAAGCTATCCAGTGTGGTTAAAGCATAATCAGCAAGGCAGGGAGAGAGGTAGGCAAGAACAAATCACATAGGCTCTGAGCCAATAGGAGTTTAGATATTTTGTGTAAGTGTAATGGGAAAGCTCTGGAGAATTATAAGCAGGAAGGGGACATAGTAAAATGCTATTTGTAAAGACAATTCTAATAGTGGTGTGATTACTTCAGTGGGAACAAGAAAGGAAACAAGGAAAATATTTTCAAAAGCATTGTGCTATTCCTAGCCAGATAGCATGTCAATTTGACCTAGAGAATTAAAGGACATGAAGAGAAATCAATTCAGAATGTCTAGTCACAGGAGATTTGAAAGGACACATACAGAGACTAGATAAAGCATACACTTCAGTTAAAATGCTCTCAATTACAAACAATAAAATGTCTAGCTTGAATAGGCTTAGACAGTCTCTCATAAGAAATCTAAACATAGAGATTTCTAGTTTTAGAAAGGCAAACAAGGATCCAGAATTAATTTTTCTTTTTGCATGTTCAATTGCCAAAATCATTGTATTGCTCATTGGGCTACCATGATAGTCACAAGTGACTGATACAAAAAAATAAATAAATAAATAAATAAATAAAACCAAGTGACTGATACAGATATACAGATTCCATATATGCATGGTGATTCTAAAAAGATGCATAAAGGATTAATCAGTTTCTCCTTCTATGCTTCTCTTTCAAAGAGAACGTTTTCTCTCTAGAAGTTCCAGTAGGCAGTTCCTTGCAGAACTCACTGGCCATGACTGAAATCCATATTCATGTTTCTAAATAACAGGAGTTGATGCAAGGTCAGCATGTACGTTTCAGATGCTTTCATGGGAGATGTACTCTGTAGACCGCACGCAAAGAGGGGAGTAATTATTGGATGGATGACTAATAGGAGCTCTCGCAGAGTAGGGGCTGTGCGGCTGGGGGAGTTGAGGAAACTTGCAGATGTTTTCAGTTAAGAAGACAGTGATGCCCCTTGCACAAATTGGGAAGGTGGATGGAAGCTCATTTAGGGGAACATTCTTTGGAACCTGTTAGATACATGTGTAGATACTTCAAGTAGTCTGTTAGGTATATTAGCTTTTATTTTAAGAGCTCTATCAGGTTTGGAGGTGGTATTTTAAATGATCAAATTTTAGGAGCTATCAAGATAAAGTTCACAGATGAAGGGAGGAGGTTCTACTCCAGAGCATTGCTATAGTACAATATTTATTTAAACATCAAGCAGAGGAAAAGTTTTCAGACAAGGAAACTAAAAGGGCTACCACAGCCAGTAATATAATATGTTTCAGGGCACCTCAAATAGTAGTTAAATTTGGGAATCATTTCTAATAAATTCACTTTAGTACAATTTATATTAGTTATTGCTAATTCAACAATAGTTTATTTTACTTTAATCTTTCTTTCAAAAAAGTTTTTGTAATGCATGACCTTAGAAATGATTACTTAGAAAATCATTACCATCTGTATTAGTTGGGATTAGTTTTGCGAACAAATAAGAATCCCAAAGCAACTATGGCTTACGCAGTATTGAAATTCGGTCTCTACATGTAAGTAAACATAAACATCTTGAGCTTATCTGATGGCTCATGATTATCAGATCCTAGGATTCTTCTACTGTCCCTGGTCAGCTAACTCACGGCTCAAAACAAGGGAGAAAATAGGAAAGAAGTATGTTTAAAAATATTTCCGCTTGTTTAGTGTACCACTGGCCAGAATGTAAGTTGTCTCCTTATGCAAGTTGGGAAGGGCAGTTCTTTATGTTGAGTGGCCTTATGTACCATAAATTTTTATTCCTGAGTTGAGAAGAGGTAGTGGGGGACAATTTGCTGTTTCTGCTTCTCCACCAATTGCCCGCTGCCTGAATTATCTTGAAGTAATTCACTTTCATTCATGGAAATGTTAAATGTTGAGAATGAGCAAGGCCACGCTTATAGTAAGAGGTTAAGATGCTATTGCAATGCTATAATTGGATTTTTGCCCCCCAAAATGGCAGGCGCCATTTTGGACTTTTGTAACAGCTGTGCCAGCTCTTGTGCATGTGTCCAGAAAATCACCAACACAAGAAAATGCCATATTGTCAGTAGCTGTGGCAATGGATCGCGTCCACACACCAGGCAACTGGCGGTGAGAAAACACCACTGTGAAATGAGAAGGATCTCTGACCCGCAGCTCTTGTGTACACGTGTAATCCAAGGATTTTACCAGTAGGAAAAATCTGCATTTCCCAATGATTCAAGTCCAGCTGGGTGGACTGGACGCCCATGTAGGACCGTGAGGTGCCTCCAGCATCTCAACATATCACAGGCTCTGGGAATGTGTCTGCCTCTGTGTGGGAGCTTTGTGTGCTGAGACTGTGGGAATTCTGATGGCACAAGAGGGTGAGGCTAGGACTCTGGACGGTCACTGTGAGCAGCTCCACATGCTCAGCACTCCCTGGTTACCTGCAGTGGGTCACTGTGATGAGATTCATGGTCACAATGAGGTGCACAGATCCTTTGTGAGCTGCTTCTGGCAGTGCAGATGAGTAACACACTCACTGTGGGTTAACAACCAGGCCCTGATCACCTTGGAAGAGAGGAGGTGAGGGTGTGATTACACTAATAGAGGTGATAAAATCCTCCCTTCTGATTAAAAACAAAAAGACCTGCCATGCCCAGTTGGGGTGTGTTACCCTGTACACTCACCCCACCCCAGAGCACTGACCAGAGCTCCCTGGCCACACCTGAATTCACTGAAAGAGCAGGCATTTCACTAAGCCACATAGGCATAGTCCAAACATAAAGCAATCAGAGGAAAAAACTAACAAGTATCTCCACAAATGCCTAAAAATAAATGCATACATTAGAGAAACAAGAATAAGGAAGGCAACATGAACTCTCAAAGGGACATAACAACACTTCTATATTAGAATGTGAAGATGAAGACATTGATAAAATGCCAGAAATGGAATTCAAAAGAGAAATCATATTATTACTCATAAACAATGAAAAAAAAAATCCATGACTTAAAGAAATCCATACATGACATGAAGGAAATTTTTCCCATGAAATTGAATTTTTTTCTTTTTTTTTTTTTTTTTTTGACAGGCAGATTGGACAGTGAGAGAGAGAGACAGAGAGAAAGGTCTTCCTTTGCCGTTGGTTCACCCTCCAATGGCCGCCACGGCCGGTGCGCTGCGGCCGGCGCACCGTGCTGATCCGATGGCAGGAGCCAGGAGCCAGGTGCTTTTCCTGGTCTCCCATGGGGTGCAGGGCCCAAGCACCTGGGCCATCCTCCACTGCACTCCCTGGCCACAGCAGAGAGCTGGCCTGAAAGAGGGGCAACCGGGACAGAATCCGGCGCCCCGACCGGGACTAGAACCCCGTGTGCCGGTGCCGCTAGGCGGAGGATTAGCCTAGTGAGCCGCGGCGCCGGCCGTTGAAATTGAAATTTTTAAAGATAAATAAAAATGAAATATTAGAAATAAAGAATTCAATAGTTAAATAAAAATGGAGTGGGAAGCCTTAACAATGGACTTGATGAAGCAGAAGAAAGAATATCCAGGCTAGAAGACAAATCTTTGGAAGTTTTACAGTCAGATAATAAATGAAATTAGAAAAACTAAAAACAGTCTTAGAGATTTATGGGATACTATCAAACAACCCAGCTTATGGGTCTTAGGAGTTCCTGAAGGTGTGGATAGAGAGAATGGATTAGAAAAACTTTAGTGAAATAATTACAGAAAAACCTCCCCAATTTGATAAAAGAAAGGGATGTGCAAGTTCAGGAAGAACAAAGTACTCCTAATAGATATGACCAGAAAACATCGTCACCACAACACATTATAGTCAAACTTTCAACAGTAAAACATAAAGAAAAGATTCTAAAATGTGCATGAGAGAAATATCAGATTACTTTCAGAGGATCTCCAAATAGACTCATAGCTGACTTCTCATCAGAATCCCTACAACCTAGGAGAGAATGGAGAGATATAGTACAAGTCTTAAGAGAAAATAAACTGTCAATCCAGAATACTGTTCCCTAAAAAGCTCTCATTTATGAATGAAGCTGAAATAAAGATTTTCCATAATAAACAGAAATTGACATGAATAAATTTAACCAAGGATCTCAAAGATCCTGTGATGAAAATTGCAAAATATTAAATAAACAAATTAATAAGTTAAAAAATGGAAAAATCATCCATGTAAATGGATTGGAAAAATCAGTATCATCAAAATGTTCATACTACTTAAATGAATTTACAGATTCAATGCGATCTCCATCAAAATACCAAGGTCATTTTCCTCAGATCTAGAAAAGCTGATGCTGAAATTAATATGAATTCACAAGAGACCCCAAATAGCTAAAACAATGAAAACAAAGCTGGAAACACGACAATACCAGATTTTAAGACATATAAAAGGCTGTTATAATTAAAACTGCCTGGCACTGGCAAAAAACAGATGTGTAGACCAACAGAGCAGAATAGAAACTCCAGAAATCAATCTACGCATTTGCAACAAAATTATCTTTGACTAATCTCTGGAGCAAGGACAGTCTCTTCAACAAATAGTGCTGGAAAACTGGATTTCCTCATGCAGAAGTATGAAACAAGACCTCTAGTTTACACATTTCACAAGAATCTACTAAAATTGGAACAAAGACCTAAACCCAAGACCCAATACCCATCAAATTACTAGAGAACATGAAGAAATGCTACAAGAAATTGGCATAGGCAAAGACTTCTTAGAAAAAACTACAGAGGCACAAGCAATCAAAGCCAAAATGGAAAAATGAGATTACAGCAGGCTGAAAAGCTTATGGCTTGCAAAAGGAACACTCAGCAAAGTGAAGAGGCATGGATAGAATGGGAAAAACTATTTTCAAACTATGCAGCTGATAAAAGATTAATATCCAGAATCTGTAACAAGTTCAAGATACTCAACTACAAAATAAACAATACAGTGCATTACAGCTAAGAAATGGGCAAAGGACTTGAATAAGCATTTTTCAAGAGAGGAAATTCAAATGGCCAAAGACACATGGAAGAATACTTGGGATCACTTGCCACCAGGGAAATTCTAATCAAAGCCACAATGAGGTTTTGCCTTACCCCAGAATGGCTCTCATTCAGAAATCTAGAAACAACAAATGCTGGCAAGGCTATGGGGAAAAACACACCCTAAACCACTGTTGGTGGGAATGTAAACTGGTGTAGCCACTGTAGATGACAGCATGGAGATATATCAGAAATCTGAATACAGGCCTACCATGTGAACCAGCCATCCGACTCCTGAGAATTTACCCAAATGAAAAGATATCAGCATATGGAAGAATGATCCGTAATCTTACATTTATTGAAGCTCAATTCACAATAGCTAACAAGTGGAATCAACCCAGAAGACCATCAACTGAAGACTGAAAAAATAAATTATGATATATGTATTTATAAACACACACACACACACACACACACACACATACTATGGAATACTACACAGTGGTAAAAAATGAAATATTTTTATTTACAACAAAATGGATGCAACTGGAAATCATTATACTTAGGGAAATAAACCAGTCCCAAACTGACAAATCCCATATGCTCTCTGATTTGTGATAATCAGCAGAGTACCTAAAAGGTAATCTACAGGAGTGAAATTGACACTTTGAGCTGTGATGATTTTGTGCGGCCATTGTCTCAATTGTTGAGGAATAGTGTTTTTTCATTTTTCTTCATACTATTTGTTGAACATTTTACTTAGTGTAGGGTTAACCTTATGAATATACAATTAAATGAAAATATGTCTGTAAAAATAAGAATAGGAATAGGAGGAACAGGAAGAAGGATGGGAGTTTGATGGGAGGGAGGGTAGGGTGGAAAGAATCATTGTTCTTACATTTATAAATATGAAATGCATGAATATTGTATATCTTAAATAAAATTTTTAAAAAATGTTAAAAATCAGATTTAGGATATACATATATTTAGATATGTATAAATAATTTTTCAGGTAAAAACAATTTTAAATATAAGGATCAAAATTATTACTTTTTTACATTATTTAACATTTCAAAATAGTAGCTGTTAATTCCAGCAATAAAGGAAGACTTATTTTAATATTTGTTATAGAAAAACTGCTGTTGGAGCCAGCATTGTACCTTATGATTAAGTCATTGCCTGGGAAGCTGGCGTCTCATATATGCACCAAAACACTAGTTCAACTCCCAGCTGCTCCACTTCCAAGTCAGGTCCCTGCTAATGTGCTTGGGAAAGCAGTGGGGGATGACACAAGTGCTTGGTCTCCTGCACCCACATAGGAGACCCAGAAGAAGCTCCAGGCTCTTTCCTTTGGCCTGGCACAGCCCTGGTCATAGAGGCCATTTCAAGAGTGAACCGGTGAATGGAAAATTCTCTCTCTCTCTCTCTCTCTCTCTCTCTCTTTCCTGTTTCTCCCTCTCTCTCTGTAACACTACCTTTCAAATAAACAGAATTAATTACTTAAAAAGTACAAAACATTAAGGGCAATATTGTTTTAAAAAGCAATTGCTGTTAAACTGAGAATTTGGATGGAACAAAAGTCAAATAATAGTTAACTCTCACACACACAAAAGTCTAAAAAAGAAAAAAAAAATAGAGGAAATGTCTAAACTACTCAGGAGGCCTGATTCTGGTATTAGAAAAGGAAAAGATCAAGGTTAAATTGTGAAGTCTCACATTCCCTGAAGTTACTGCATTATTTTGTTAAAATTCATTTTCCCTCAAAGTAATAGTGGTAATAATCAGAACACATTAAGAACACACATGTGTGAAAGCCAAAAAAAGGAACAAAGAAATGATGTCTGCATTTTTAAAATGCTTATATTTTTAAATCATATATTTAAAAGACAGTGTTTTTTAACGAGACAGCTCTGCATCTCCTTGTGTGTTCAACTCTTCGTATATGGAAACTTCACAAAATGCATCATTCCTTGTAAAATTATACAAAGAATCTTTTTTTTATGTTAAATGCTAAGAACTTTTCTTGATGTATTGTGTTAAACAGGACAGTAGGAATGATGATAGAAGTAGGTACTATGTTGACCCGCACCGGGCCCTGCTGTTCAGAGATCAAATGCGAACAAGGCACTTGGGGCTAAGGTCACTTCTTTCTTCTTTAGTCATGTGTGCGTGTGTGTGTGTGTGTGTGTGCATAGGTCTGTTACTGCTGTCACAATCTCATAGACCCAAACAAGCTTATCAGAGATCTTAGATTCTGACCACCAGACCTATTTCTAGGCAAAGCTACTTAGTTGCGAACAAGGCATCCATTGTTTCTGAACATTTTCTTTGAAACATCATTTTGTTCCAGATTTTAGAACATTTTACTTAAAAGCATAACAGTTCAAAAAAACAGTTGGCATATCCTTCATTTCCAATTCACTCAAAAAAAAATCAGCATTGCCAGTGTTTAATGACCTCCTGCTCTTCATCTATTGATTATGTTTCCTAAATTATTTTTCTGTCTTCAGTATCCTTTACCCAAATTCACCTTTCTTCACCCTAAAAGTATTTTTGCTCATGTTGTAACCTTTCTATTATTCCTTGCAGACTTGAAGTCTTTCATCCACGAATACATATACATGTATATGTATGTATGCATGTATTAGAAATGATAACACTCTTAAGTGTTTTTATTCATGCTAAATCTCAATATTTTTTTTTGACAGGCAGAGTGGACAGTGAGAGAGAGAGACAGAGAGAAAGGTCTTCCTTTTGCCGTTGGTTCACCCTCCAATGGCAGCCGCTGCCGGCGCGCTGCGGCCGGCGCACCGCGCTGATCCGATGGCAGGAGCCAGGAGCCAGGTGCTTTTCCTGGTCTCCCATGGGGTGCAGGGCCCAAGCACCTGGGCCATCCTCCACTGCACTCCCTGGCCACAGCAGAGGGCTGGCCTGGAAGAGGGGCAACCTGGACAGAATCTGGCACCCCGACCGGGACTAGAACCTGGTGTGCCAGCGCCGCTAGGCGGAGGATTAGCCTAGTGAGCCGCGGTGCCGGCCAATCTCAATTTTTTGTAGTAGTAATTTTTTTTTTTTACCATTATCAGCATTCCTATCAGGATTTAAAAAATGTGCACCTTATTAGATTTGTGAATTTTGACCAAATGATATCACATAGCAATTAAATATATCAAATTAGTTGATTAAATTTAGCAGAAGGAAGAAATTAAGGGTTTTTCCCCATTGAATATGAATGACAAATCAAGCCTCAAAATATCTAGTTTGAATCTTGATTTTATTGTTGTCATTATTGTTTTCAAAAACAACAAAGCAAATTGACCAGAATTGTCAGAAACAACTCAGACATACAAAGATTTTCCTAAATGAGTTTGCAGGATTTATACACCCTAGTTCTTCTTCAGCTCTTGCCTCTGTAGCACCATCTCTTCTCACTTTCCTAGCAATAACATAGATGGTACTTAATCAGAATGGTCTTTCCCAGAATATTAGTGCACAATGACTTTTGTATCTCTTGATATTTCTAATCAACATCATGTATTTCCTTTATAGTATTTATCATACTTTTACTTATCTCATTTGCATAATTACCTATTTCCTCTTGATGAGAATTTTTTTTTTATTTGACAGGTAGAGTTTTATAGACAGTGAGAGTGAGACAGAGAGAAAGGTCTTCCTTCCTTTGGTTCACTCCCCAAATGGCCGCTATGGCCGGCACTGCACCAATCTGAAGCCAGGAGCCAGGTGCTTCCTCCCAGTCTCCCATGTCGGTGCAGGGGCCCAAGTACTTGGGCCATCCTACGCTGCCCTCCCAGGCCATAGCAGAGAGCTGGACTGGAAGAGGAGCAACTGGGACTAGTACCTGGTGCCCGAACCGGGACTAGAACCCCGGGGTACCAGCGCCACAGGAGGAGGATTAGCCAGGTGAGCCACAGCGCCAGCCCTCTTGATGAGAATTTATGCTATTTGTAATTCATTTTAATTGTACTAATGAAATTAATACATCTAAGCCTGTTTTCTTGTGCATTTGAGAATTCCTCATGCCAATATTTCTTGAAGTTTTTTTCTGGGCTATTGGAATGCTATGTATTCAGCTCTAACTAGCTAATGACAAATTTGTATATAAAAATATTACCCAATTATGTAATTCACAGTGACTGCATGACTGTTTTGTCTTTCCCACATTCCAGATAGAAATTAGTACTGTATCTTTCTTCCAATCTGTCAAGTGTGAAATAATAACTCATAGTTTTAGAAAGTTTTAATTTTCATGTTTATAATTAGTAACTCATATTTGCAAATTTCCAATAGTTTACATGTTTTTTTTTAAATTTTCCTAAAAGTAGCCTTTAGCCCTTTACAGGGAACACATGCACCTCATTCTTAGAGAGATCTTTTTTAATTTTTACATTATGAGTAATATTTTTATTTGGTTTTATGTTTAAAATATCTCTTGTCAATCTGTTTCATTTGCTTTACTTTGCAACAATTCTTTTGAAAGACATCAAGTTTTTACCATAATTCAGACAACTTGATCTTACAGCTTCATTCTGCTGCTTAAAATCTACTCCTACACACATTTTGATACGGAAATATCAGTTTTTCACAATTAGGTTTTCGTTAAAATTTTATTAATAGTTCGAAGTGAAGTATTATTTCATTATTTTCGTATGATTAGAAAACTTCCAGCACTATCATCTGATTTAATGGAAATCAATGCAACGAATATAAGAGAAGTTTATCATTTTTTTTTCAAATAGGAAAAACATGTGTGCCTCAAATGTTTATTCTTCAGGCTTGCTCTGTACACTTTGATACATTGCTTGGAGACTCCAGTCCTACTACAAGTTTATTTTCTCTTCTATTATGAACATAGAAAATAAATGATCTTGAACATATGTCCTTCTGGGGAAGAAAAGTAAAAATTCCATCTCTAAGTCAAAATTTAGAAATAATGAATTCCTCTTTTGAATTCTATACCTATCATAATGTGGCCTGTAAGAAAGGTAGTTATGGTGATTTCTAGTAGTATATCTGGACTTGGTTTAATCAATAGGTTCAGGCACAGAGAGTAAAGCAATGAGTAAGGAAGTCAAGGTCTCTGAACTCTAAAACCAGGCACTAAAAAAGAGATTAAGATTATGTACATGTTAGTTGTTTATAGATGCTATAAATATTATATAACTAATTCATTGATAGAGAGTCATGTGATGGAGAGAGTCTGCTTAGGAGATAGGGTAACCAGGAAAGAAAGCTCTGAGAAAGTGACAATGGACCTGAGACCTAAATGACAGGAAGTGGACTTCCATGCTAGACTTAAGGGAAGAATGCTTCAAGGTGAGGGAATAACATGCAAACAATGCATGTGGATATACTTAGGGAAGAATAAGAAGGCTATTATGGCTGGAAGACAGGACACCAGAAAGACGCACATTTTATTCTAAATGCTATGGTAAAGAGTCAGATAGTTTCAAGTAGGTATGTGGGTTGGCTTGATTTATGTTTCAAAAGACTCCATTGAGTTCTTCCTTCCCAATTTGTATCCCTTTAATTTCTTTTTCTTGCCTAATAGCTCTGGCTAGAACCTCCAGAACTATATTGAATAGCAGTGGTGAGAGTGGGCATCCCTGTCTGGTTCCAGATCTCAGTGGAAATGCTTCCAACTTTTCCCCATTCAATATGATGCTGGCTGTGGGTTTTTCATAGATTGCTTTGATTGTATTGAGGAATGTTCCTTCCAAACCCAGTTTGCTTAGAGTTTTCATCATGAACGGGTGTTGTATTTTATCAAATGCTTTCTCGGCATCTATTGAGATAATCATATGGTTTTTCTTCTGCAGTCTGTTAATGTGGTGTATCACATTGATTGTCTTGCGCACATTAAACCATCCCTGCATACCAGGGATAAATCCCACTTGGTCTGGGTAGATGATCTTTCTGATGTGTTGTTGCATTCTATTGGCGAGAATTTTATTGAGGATTTTTGCATCTATGTTCATCAGGGATATTGGTCTGTAATTCTCTTTCAGTGCTGCATCTTTCTCTGGCTTAGGAATTAAGGTGATGCTGGCTTCATAGTAAGAATTTGGGAGGACTCCCTCTTCTTCGATTGTTCTGAATAGTTTGAGAAGAATTGGAGTTAGTTCTTCTTTAAATGTCTGGTAGAATTCAGCAGTGAATCCATCTGGTCCTGGGCTTTTCTTTGTTGGGAGGGCCTTTATTACTGTTTCAATTTCTGTCTCAGTTATGGGTCTGTTTAGGTTTTCGATGTCTTCCTGGTTCAATTTAGGCAGGTTGCATGTGTCCAGGAATCTATCCATTTCTGCTAGGTTTCCCTGTTTGCTGGCATACAAGTCCTTGTAGTAATTTCTGATGATTCTTTTTATTTCTGTGGTGTCTGTTGTTACATTTCCTTTTTCATCTCTGATTTTATTGATTTGGGTCTTTTCTCTTCTTTTTTTAGTTAGTTGGGCCAATGGGGTGTCAATTTTGTTTATTTTTTCAAAAAACCAGCTCTTCGTTTGGCTGATTTTTTGTAATGTTTTTCTTGATTCAATCCTGTTGATTTCTTCTCTGATTTTAATTATTTCTCTTCTCCTACTAGATTTGGGTCTGATTTGCTGTAGGTTTTCTAGATCCTTGAGGTGAATTGAAAGCTCATCTATTTGGTGTCTTTCCAATTTCTTGATGTAGGCACCTATTGATATAAACTTTCCTCTTAACACTGCTTTTGCTGTGTCCCATAAGTTTTGGTATGTTGTGCTGTTATCCTCATTTACTTCCAGAAAGTTTTTGATTTCTCTTTTGATTTCTTCTATGACCCATTGTTCATTCAGGAGCATGTTGTTCAATCTCCATGTGTTTGCGTATGCTCTAGGGATTCCTGAGTTACTAATTTCCAACTTCATTCCTTTATGGTCTGAGAAGCTGCATGGTATGATTCTAATTCTTTTGAATTTGCTGAGATTTGCTTTATGGCCTAGTATGTGGTCAATCCTAGAGAAGCTTCCATGTACTGCTGAGAAGAATGTAAAATCTTTAGCTGTAGGATTGAAAGTTCTGTATATATCTGTTAGATCCATTTGGGCTATAGTGTCATTTAAATCTACTGTATCCTTGTTGATCTTCTGACCGGATGATCTGTCTATTTCTGAGAGTGGAGTATTGAAGTCCCCCAGTACTACTGTATTGGGGTCTAAGTCTCCCTTTAAGTCCGTTAATAAATCTTTTAGATAAACTGGTGCCCTGTAGTTAGGTGCATATACATTGATGATTGTTATATCTTCCTGTTGAATTGATCCCTTAATCATGATATAGTGTCCCTCTTTGTCTCTCTTAACAGTTTTTGTGGTAAAGTTTATATTGTCTGATATTAAGATGGCTACGCCCGCTCTTTTTTCATTTCTGTTGGCATGGTATATCTTTTTCCAGCCTTTCACTTTCAGTCTGTATGGATCTTTGTTGGAAAGATGTGTTTCTTGTAAGCAGCATATAGATGGGTTTTGTTCCTTAACCCAATCAGCCAATCTGTGTCTTTTAACTGGACAGTTCAGGCCATTCACGTTCAAAGTGACTAATGATAAGTGGTAACTTTGCCCTGCCATTTGCCAAAGATATGTTCTAATATATGCTTTGAATTCCCTGTGATCTTTTGCTGTGAGCTTTCCTTCCTTGGTTTCCTTCCTTTACCTTCTTTCATATTGATGACCGTGTTTCTGTGTTTCTGTGTGTAACACATCTTTAAGCATCTTTTGCAGGGCTGGACGAGTGGCAACAAATTCTTTCAATTTCTGTTTGTTATGAAAAGTCTTTATTTCACCTTCATTCACAAATGATAGCTTTGCAGGATATAATATTCTGGGCTGGCAGTTGTTCTCTCTTAGTACCTGGGCTATATCTCGCCATTCCCTCCTAGCTTGTAGAGTTTCTGATGAGAAGTCAGCTGTGAGTCTGATTGGAGATCCTCTGAGAGTAATCTGACGTTTCTCTCTTGCACATTTTAGGATCTTTTCTTTATGTTTCACTGTGGAGAGTTTAATTACAACGTGTCGTGGTGAGGATCTCTTTTGGTCGTGTTTATTAGGGGTTCTGTGGGCTTCCTGTACTAGGATTTCTCTGTCCTTCTCCAAACCTGGGAAATTTTCTGCTAATATCTCACTAAAAAGGCCTTCTAATCCTTTCTCCCTCTCCATGCCTTCAGGAACTCCTAGAACCCGAATGTTGGGTTTTTTAATAGTATCCTGAAGATTCCCGACAATATGTTTCAGATTTCTAATTTCCTCTTCTTTTCTTTGGTCTGACTGTATCCTTTCCTGTTCTCTGTCTTCTAAGTCCGATATTCTCTCTTCTGCTTCACCCATTCTGTTTGTAAGGCTCTCTATTGTGTTTTTCATTTGATCTATTGAATTCTTCACTTCAGTCACTATCACAGTTTCCTGTTGTACTAGTTGTTTCGTTTCATTTTGATTCCTCCTTAATATTTCATTTTCACGAGAGAGATTTTCTATCTTGTCCATTAAGGATTTGTGTAGTTCCAGAATTTGTTTTTGAGAACTTCTTAATGTTCTTATCAATTTTTTGAGATCTGCTTCTTGCATTTCTTCTATGTCATCATCTTCATAATCTTGAATTGGGGTGTCTTTTTCATTTGAGGGCGTCATGGTGACTTCCTTGTTTTTATTACCTCGGTTTTTGCGTTTGCTATTTGGCATATTGGAGATATTTGGTTTCTTCACTGTGGTGCTTTTTCTTGTTATACTATGACTCTAGATTAAGTGGACTATCTGTTTTTGATGGAGCCTTAGGGCTTGAGATGGGTGTGGCCTGAGAGCTCTGTTTGGTGTGCCAAAGGTGACACTCCCAGGTTAGGCGTGGTAAATCTCTCTCTCTCTCTTTCTTCTTTTTTTTTTTTTTTTTTTTTTTTGATTCAAAAGGGAAGTAATTCCACACAGCTGAACGAAGTTGGAGGTAGTTAGCAGGCAAATGATATACCCACAGGAGCCAGAGATCGGAAGCTCTTTCCCAAGATCCCCACAGGGAATCTGTTCGGCCCTCAGAGTGGGCTCAAATTCTCCTTCAGCCTCCCATTGGGTTGCCAAAGTTACGGAATTGTAGCGTCTCTGGAGAGTGCTCACGTGAATTCCGTGAGTTCTCTCCCCCACCGTCTCTTTTTTCACAGTCTCAGTTCAGTAGCACCACAAATTTACTAGCTCCTAATCTCCTGTTAATTCGCCCCGCCCAGAGTCAGGTTTTTCTGCTAGGCTCAGGGCCGGTGCAGACCTGAGGTCGCTCTGCTTATGACGTATGTCCAAGATGGCGCCTGCTCTTTGTCTTGCTCGCCCTTGAGAGGTGAGCGGAGAGAGAGAGACCCGTGTCCGTACTAGTCACCCTTTTTTTTTTTTTCTCTCTCTCTCTCTCTTCCAGTTAGCCTTGTGAACTTCCCCCCCTGGGGGTCGTTCCCTCTAGTCTCCTCTTTCCACTTGCCTGCCGGTGTCTCGGGTTATTGAGGTTCGGCTCACCTCGCGTTCCAGCGCTGGTGTGTTGAGTCTGCCGCTGATGTCCCGAACTGTGGGCTCCCACGCTCTCCACGCAGGTCCGCTGTGAGTCACGCGTTCCGGAAGAGTTTCTTCTGCTGTTTCCTCCCCTACTCTTCCTTGAACCAGCAGTATCTCCACTTTTATTAAACTATCTCTCCCCAGACTATCAGTGTGCTCCCTTCCTATTCCGCCATCTTGCCGGACCTCTCTTTTTTTTTTTTTTTTTTTTTTTTTCCCATCATCTTTTATTGGGCGTTAGTTCTCAGTTACAGTATGAAATTCCTCACAGAGGGGAGCTGGGCCAGGAAGGTCGAGGTCAGGAATGCAGGGTGCGCCCTCCACATCGGCCTCTCAGTGGTACTTGCGTCGCCGCTCGTGTTTGAGCTCCTTGTAAGAAAGGCAGTAGCTGAAAAGCACGTAGGCTGCCAGCACCATGTTCACCCCGGCGATGCTCCCCTTCTTCACGTTGATGTACTTGTTGTAATACCGGTGGTAACCTCTCTGAAACGCTCCAGCGATGCCTTTAGGGGTGAAATTCCGCATCAGGAGCCAGCTTGGCAGCTCCCCCACTTTGACATCCATCAGTCTCTTTTCCTTCAGTGGTATGACTGACGCCATCTTGGAGTCCTGGTGTCCCCTGTGACATGATTCTGTATTTAGGGGACCCAAAGAACTCTACTAAGAGACTATTGGAACTCATAGAAGAGTTTGGCAAAGTAGCAGGGTATAAAATCAATGCACAAAAATCAACAGCCTTTGTATACACAGACAATGCCATGGCTGAGGAAGAACTTCTAAGATCAATCCCATTCACAATAGCTACAAAAACAATCAAATACCTTGGAATAAACTTAACCAAAGACGTTAAAGATCTCTACGATGAAAATTACAAAACCTTAAAGAAAGAAATAGAAGAGGATACCAAGAAATGGAAAAATCTTCCATGCTCATGGATTGGAAGAATCAATATCATCAAAATGTCCATTCTCCCAAAAGCAATTTACAGATTCAATGCAATACCAATCAAGATACCGAAGACCTTCTTCTCAGATCTGGAAAAAATGATGCTGAAATTTATATGGAGGCACAAGAGACCTCGAATAGCTAAAGCAATCTTGTACAACAAAAACAAAGCCGGAGGCATCACAATACCAGATTTTAGGACATACTACAGGGCAGTTGTAATTAAAACAGCATGGTACTGGTACAGAAACAGATGGATAGACCAATGGAACAGAATTGAAACACCAGAAATCAACCCAAACATCTACAGCCAACTTATATTTGATCAAGGATCTAAAACTAATTCCTGGAGCAAGGACAGTATATTCAATAAATGGTGCTGGGAGAATTGGATTTCCACGTGCAGAATCATGAAGCAAGACCCCTACCTTACACCTTACACAAAAATCCACTCAACATGGATTAAAGACCTAAATCTACGACCTGACACCATCAAGTTACTAGAGAACATTGGAGAAACCCTTCAAGATATTGGCACAGGCAAAGAATTTCTGGAAAAGACCCGGGAGGCACAGGCAGTCAAAGCAAAAATCAACTATTGGGATTGCATCAAATTGAGAAGTTTCTGTACTGCAAAAGAAACAGTCAGGAGAGTGAAGAGACAACCGACAGAATGGGAAAAAATATTTGCAAACTATGCAACAGATAAAGGGTTAATAACCAGAATCTACAAAGAGATCAAGAAACTCCACAAAAACAAAACCAACAACCCACTTAAGAGATGGGCCAAGGACCTCAATAGACATTTTTCAAAAGAGGAAATCCAAATGGCCAACAGGCACATGAAAAAATGTTCAAGGTCATTAGCAATCAGGGAAATGCAAATCAAAACCACAATGAGGTTTCACCTCACCCCGGTTAGAATGGCTCACATGCAGAAATCTACCAACAACAGATGCTGGCGTGGATGTGGGGAAAAAGGGACACTAACCCACTGTTGGTGGGAATGCAAGCTGGTCAAGCCACTATGGAAGTCAGTCTGGAGATTCCTCAGAAACCTGAAGATAATCCTACCATTCGACCCAGCCATCCCACTCCTTGGAATTTACCCAAAGGAATTTAAATTGGCAAACAAAAAAGAGGTCTGCACCCTAATGTTTATTGCAGCTCAATTCACAATAGCTAAGACCTGGAACCAACCTAAATGCCCATCAACGATAGACTGGATATAGAAATTATGGGATATGTACTCTTTAGAATACTATACAGCAGCAAGAAACAACGAAATCCAGTCATTTGCAACAAAATGGAGGAATGTGGAACACATCATGCTGAGTGAAATAAGCCAGTCCCAAAGGGACAAATACCATATGTTCTCCCTGATCGGTGACAACTGACTGAACACCAAGAGGGAAACCTGTTGGAGTGAGGTGGACACTATGGGAAATGGTGGCTTGATCAGCATAGCCCTGACTGTTAATGAACAACTTAATACATTATCTCTCTTAGTAGTTTTTTTATCTGTTCTACTTAATATGACTGGTTTAGATCTGTAATTGATGCACAGTTATTCTTAAGTGTTGAAAATTAACTGAAATGTGATCCCTGTTGAACATGGTGGTGGGAATGGGAGAGGGAAGAGATGTATAATTTGGGACATGCTCAGGCGGACTTGCCCCAAGTGGTGGAGTTGGAAGCATACCAGGGGATTCCAATTCAATCCCATCGAGGTGGCATGTACCAATGCCATCTCACTGTTCCAGGTGATCAGTTTCAGTTCACAGTTGGTCATGGTGAAGGGACTGGGAGTCAAAGGGAGCACATAGACAAGTCTAGTACCTGCTAACGCTAACTGATGGAGTAAATAAAGGGGAGAGTGATCCAACATGGGAAGTGAGATACTCAGCAGACTCATAGAATGGCAGATGTCCTAAATAGCACTCTGGCCTCAGAATCAGCCCTAAAGGCATTCGGAGCTGGCTGAAAAGCTCATGAGAGTATTTCAGGCATGGAAAGCCAAGACACTCTGGCAAAAGATCTCTGCGAGTGAGATCCCAGTGGAAAGAACAGGTCATCAAAGAAGGAGGTACCTTTCTCTGAAGGGAGGAGAGAACCTCCACTTTGACTATGACCTTGTCTAAACAAGATAAGAGTCGGAGAACTCAGAGGGCTTCCATAGCCTTGGAAACTCATGACTGGAGCATAGGGAGATTACTGATGCCATAGACAGGAGTGTCAATTGGTAAAGTCAACAACAGGAGTCACTGTGCACTTACTCCTCATGTAGGATCTCTATCCTTAATGTGCTGTACATTGAGATTTAATGCTATAACGAGTACTCAAACAATATATTTCACTTTGTGTTTCTATGGGGGTGCAAACTGTTGAAATCCTTACTTAATGCATACTAAACTGATCCTCTGTAAAAAAAAAAAAAAAAAAAAAAAGAAATTATCAATTCCCAACTTGACTCTCACTGGGATTAAACATGACAATAGGTCTGATCTGATTTCATCATCATTTAAAAAAATCATCTATTATTTTTCACTTTATGTTTCTGTGTGGGAGCAAACTGTTGAAATCCTTACTTAATGTATACTAAGCTGATCTTCTGTATATTAAGATAATCGAAAATGAATCTTTATGTGAATGGAAGGGGAGAGGGAGTAGGAAAGGGGAGGGTTGTGGGTGGGAGGGACGGTATGGGGGGGAAGCCATTGTAATCCATAAGTCGTACTTTGGAAAATTATATGCATTAAATAAAAGTTTAAAAAAAAAAAAGACTCCATTGAATAGCAGTAGGCAAATGTATTAAAGAAAACAAGCAACCAATTAGGAAGTTATTGTAGATTTTATGATATTCTAGTCAGAAATATTGACATCCTGGGCTAAGGTCAATCGTAGTAACTGAAAGAAAAATGTGATATATAATACCTTATTATATACGTATATTTGATTTTGTGTGATCTACATACATGCACATTACATATATGATTACTTCTAATAAAGGAAACAAAAAACAGAATAAAATGAAAAGAGATTCAAGAGGGCTTCCTGAATTGGAGCATTAAAAAATGTTGTGACTGTGTCATTTACTAATAAAGAAAATTGTGACAAATATGATGGGGATTAAGATCTATTTCTGCAAGATATGAGATGGCTATTATTCAGATGGAGGTGGCTATATATGTATATAAATTATGATATTATACATATCTAAAATATCAATATCCATTTATATATGTAATCTATAAATATAATTCATATGAAAATACAAAGGAGTCGGAATAGTCAAAACAATCTTGAAAAAGAGAAAGAAATTTGGAAGACTCACACATTCAAATTTCAAAAGTTCCTGCAAAGTTACAATAAGACAATTTTCACTAGCAAAAGAATAGACATACAGATGATATAATAAAATTGAGAGTCCAGAAACAAATCCAAAAACCAACCAATTGTCAACAAATAGGCTAATACCATTCAATAATGAGAGAATAGTTTTTTCAATAAATGATGCTCCATTTAATAGATGCATGACAAATAATTAAATTGGAACTTTATCTCCCATCAAATATGAAATTGATCAAGGAGACAAATTTATAAGACTCTTAGAAGAAAACAAAAGGGTAATGCTTCAGGATCTTGGATTTGGCAATATTTTTTGAGATGTGATTCTAAAAGTAAAATTAACAAAAGAAAAGTTAGGTAAATTAGTCATTATTAAAATTAAATACTTGTGTACATCATGAATGCTATCAAGAAAGTGAAAAGAAATCCTACTAGAGAAAGTAATTTCAAATCTTATATCTTATAAAGACCTAATATGAAAGGGACCCAACCTGTGGCACAGCAGGTTAAAGCCCCAGCCTGCAGTGCCGGCATCTCATACGGATGCTGGTTCCAGTCCCAGCTGCTCCACTTCCAACCTATCTCTGCTATGGCATGGGAAAGCAGCAGAAGATGGCCCAAGTCCTTGGGCCCCTGCACTCACATGTGAGACCCTGAAGAAGCTCCTGGCTCCTGGCTTTGGATCAGCTAAGCTCCAGCCATTGCAGCCATCTGGGGAGTGACCCAGCAGATGGAAGATCTCTCTCTCTCTCTCTCTCTGGCTCTATCTCTCTCTGTAAATCTTTCAAATAAATAAAATAAATCTTAAAAATGACCAACTATGAAGGACATATGGAAAAAAGTCTTACAACTCAACAATTTGAAGACAAAATACCAAATTAAAATAAGCAAAAAATCTGAATAGATATTTTAATAAAGGAAATGTACAAATAGTCAAGTTAGACCTGAAAAATTATTCAGTATCATTTGTCATTATGGAATGGAAAATTAAAGCTGCAATGAGAAATGACTTTACACATTTTTAGATTATTATGCTAAAAAAGGTGAACAATAAAAAAACTTAAGCATGCTAGTGGGCATGTGGAGATATTGCAGCCCTTTTATACACTGATGATAGTGATGTAAAATGCTGCAACTACTATGAAAAACAGTCTGGAGGTGCCCAAAAAAGTTAAACCTAGAACTTTCAAATGACTCTATAATTATACTCCAGTGCATGTACCCAAGAATACTAAATACATATGTCTACACACAAAAGTTGTCTGTAAATGCCCTGAGTAGCATTATCCATTAAGACCAAAATGCAAAAATGCTCCAAATTTCCATCAACTAATGAATGGATAAATGCAATGCAAAGTAAATTCAATGCATATACATGGAATAAAAACCAAGGAAGTAGTGTGACACACCACAATATGGATGAACCTTATAAAAATCACAGGAGTGACCAGAACCAGTCACAAAAAGGTATATATTATATGATTTCATTTATATGTAATATCTGTTCTAGACAAATCTGTATTTAACAGAAAGTAGATTAGTGGTTGTCAGAAAATGAGGGATCGGGGTTTGGGAGTGACTGAAAATTGGTACATGGTTTCTTGCTGGGAATAAAAAGGCTCTAAAAGTAGATTGTCATGATGGTTGCACAGTTCTGAATATACTAAAATCTTTTTCAATTGTACATTTTAAATGAGTGTTATGAGTATGCCAAGAAAGCTATTAAAAATAAAAAGCCAACAATAATGGAAAGCAAGGTAAAATCTGCAATACAAATATCTCTACAGAGAATTGTTTATATTTATTAGATGTACGACTTCATGAAGCCTTTATACATTCTTTTTATAATATCATATAAGTGCTCTCACAGACTATTTAGTATAATAAAACCATTTTCAGTATTTGTACTTTTAGATACTTTTCTTAATGGAAGTCCATTTTCAAATTTGAAAGCAAATTGAATGAAAGAGAAGTGAAATAGGAAATAAAGTACTGTTAATTTTTGTTTTGTTACTTTTGCCAATGACCAACTTCATGATAGGCTCTCTGTATACCTTTCTGTAGAGAACAACTTTAATTAGGAATAATGGATGACACATAGATAAAAAGATCTAACCATTAGTTAGCTTAATGGTTAAGAACATCATTCTCAAAATGGGGAGAGTTTGCCATAAACTCTTATACAAAAGTACTGTTTTTATGACATTGACAGGTGACTTAATCCTTCTAAGCCTGTTTTCTTCCATTTCAAGGAAAGATAATAATATAACCTTTCTCATTTTTTTTTTTTTGGCAGAGATGGAAAAGTAAAATGTCACAGCAATTAAGCCTCTGTTTCTATATCAATATCTGTAACTTTATCTATCATCTGTATCTGTCAATTGATTTATCATCCATCTATCTAATCACTGCTATGGAGAGAAAAGATAGGCAATTGGAACTCCCTGTGCTGTCGTTTGAAAACTTTTTTATGTAAAGATTTATTTATGTATTTATTTATTTGAAAGGCAGAGAGAGAGAGAGAGAGAGGGAGAGGAGAAAGAGAGAAAGGTCTTCCATCCACTGGCTCACTCCCCAGATGGCCACAATGGGCGGGGCTGGGCCAATCCTAAGCCAGGAGCCAGAAGCTCCAGCCAGGTCTCCCACGTAGGTGCAGGGACCCAAGGAATTAGAGCATCTTCTACTGCTTTCCCAGGCCATAGCAGAGAGCTGGATTGGAAGCGGAGTAACCAGTACTTGAACCCAGCGCCTGTATGGGATGCTGGCACTGTAGGTGGCGGCTTTACCTGGTATGACACAACATGGGCCCCTTGAAGGCTTTTATCTTGCCTGACACACCACTACATATGTAATTTCCCAAACTGTCAGTGCTAGGTCACCTCCTTAACTTTTCTAGTATAAGATTCATTTCATGTTAATTAAGACAATTATGGTCGGCCGGCACCGCTACTCAATAGGCTAATCCTCCGCATGCGGTGCCAGCACCCTGGGTTCTAGTCCCGGCCAGGGAGCCGGATTCTGTCCCGGTTGCCCCTCTTCCAGTCCAGCTCTCTGCTATGGCCCAGGAATGCAGTGGAGGATGGCCCAAGTGCTTGGGCCCTGCACCCACATGGGAGACCAGGAGAAGCACCTGGTTCCTGGCTTCAGATCAGTGCAGTGCGCCGGCCACAGTGCACCGGCCGTGGCGGCCATTGGAGGGTGAACCAACGGCAAAGGAAGACCTTTCTCTCTGTATCTCTCTCACTGTCCACTCTGGCTGTTAAAAAAAAAAAGAAGACATTATGGTCTCTAAATTGGCTCTCATTCACTCAGATTAAAAAACTTTCTTAATAAACTGACATAATATCTGCCCCCCCCGTTTTTTTTTTTTTTTTTTAAGAGATTTACTTATTTATTTGAAAGGCAGAGTTACAAGGAAGAGGAGGCAGAGAGAGAGAGAGGTCTTCCATCCGCTGGTTCACTCCCCAGATGGCCACAACGACCTGAGCTGGGCTGATCTGAAGCCAAGAGCCTGGAGCTTCTTCCAGGTCTCCCATGTGGCTTCAAGGGCCTAAGGATCTGGGCCATCTTCGACTGCTTTCCCAGGCTATGGCAGAGAGCTCGCTCAGAAGTGGAGCAGCCAGGACTTGAATCTGTGCCCGTATGGGATGCTAGCACTACAGGCGGCGGCTTTACCTGCCAAGCCACAGCGCTGGCTCCAACCATTCAACTCTGACAGGAAGATAAGGTGTGAGGTAGGTATCAGGGCGCTACCTCTGGGAAATGGCTCCTATTAAATAGTTGCTGCCGCATATTAAGTAATTTCCATCTGCTGCAGTGGACAACATAAACTCCTGAGCCATGCTCTGGGAAAAATTCAAAAATCATAGTCATTGTTGATGTGGAGGTCATTCACACCAGTTATCTAATAGTTATAAACATTTTTGAGAAAATGCTGATAAAGAAAAATTCCTTGTTTTCATAATGCATCCAACTTTTTCTTTTCTTTTTTTAATGCTTTCTTTTATTTATTTTTATTTTTATTTTTAACTTTTATTTAATGAATATAAATTTCCAAAGTACAGCTTATGGATTACAATGGCTTCCCCCCCCCCATAACTTCCCTCCCACCCGCAACCCTCCCCTTTCCCACTCCCTCTCCCCTTCCATTCACATCAAGATTCATTTTCTATTCTCTTTGTATACAGAAGATCAGTTTAGCATACATTAAGTAAAGATTTCAACAGTTTGCACCCACACAGAAACATAAAGTGAAAAATACTGTTTGAGTATTAGTTATAGCATTAAATCTCAATGTACAGCACACTAAGGACAAAGATCCTACATGAGGAGTAAGTGCACAGTGACTCCTGTTGTTGACTTAACAAATTGACACTCTTGTTTATGGCATCAGTAATCACCCTAGGCTCTTGTCATGAGCTGCCAAGGCTATGGAAGCCCCCTGAGTTCACCAACTCTGATCATATTTAGACAAGGCCATGGTCAAAGTGGAAGTTCTCTCCTCCCTTCAGAGAAAGGTACCTCCTTCTTTGATGACCCGTTCTTTCCACTGGGATCTCACTCGCAGAGATCTTTCATTTAGTTTTTTTTTTTTTTTTTCCACAGAGTGACAGAGTGTCTTGGCTTTCCATGCCTGAAATACTCTCATGGGCTTTTCAGCCAGATCCGCATGCCTTCAGGGCTGATTCTGAGGCCAGAGAATGCATCCAACTTTTTCAAGGAGGAATATCTTTGACAATAAAAGCACTTAAATTTCTTAATATAATTGGAATTCAAAACATGACAGATGATTCTGAAAATAAAATGTTTTTTTATTTGAATTCAAATTTAAGAATAAAACACATCTTGTGATGGATTTGGGCATGTTATTACTTTTTATTACTGAACATCATTTTTGAAAACCATAAAAAATAAAATTCTAGTTATACTATTCACCTATACTATGGTATACTTTTTCTTCTTTTTTTTTCTATTACCTAGTACAATGAGAACTTTTAAAAATTTAAGATAGTAAATTCTACCCTGAAAACTAATAAATATTATCAAACTTCCTTTTAGAGTTTTTATATAAATATTATGTACAGGTCCAGTATGATTGGAGTACTTACTACTTGTTTTATTCATACTTATTCTGTTTATAAGAAAGTTCTGAGAAATTAATATTACTTATAAATGTCATACATATTCATAAAGTAATATTAAAGGATTATTTTCATGGTGTTATTTTTTCCAGTTTATACAGGAAGGCTTAATGGCCTCTATATCTATAAACAATCTGAAAATTGCAGGCTTTGGTGATAAATTAAGCCACTTACAAAGGAAAACTTAAAATTAAGAATGCAGAACACTAAATACCATATATTGTTTAAAATTAGATTGTAATTCACATTGAGAGGGAGAATGGACTTTTTCATATTAATTCCCTATGTGATGTATTTTTCTTCCTTAAATGTTGTGTCATAATAGATATGTGAAAAAGAAAGGATAGGTATTCATTTCAACTAAATAATGAATTATATTTGTTTAAACATTCTAAAACTTTCATAATTACTAGCTTCTATGGACTGAATTATTGCTTAGCAGTTTGCATTGAGATTTAATTGTCACTGTGAAGATCCTGGAAGGTGAACCATGCAGAAGTGATTAGGTCATGAGGACACTGCTCTCATCAATGGATTAAGGTCCTTATCTCAGGAGTGGATTAGTTATCTCATCTCAGAAGTGGTTTAGCTGTAAAAGTGTTTGGATTCCTCACCTTTCTCTTGATTGCACCCCTGTTTCAATGTGTGCCCTCCATTAGGTTATGATATAGCAAGAAAGCCCTCAGCTGATGCTGCTGTCACACTCTTGAACTTCCCAATCTGAAGAATCATGAGCCAAACAAGCTCCCACTGTCTATGCTCTGCCCAGTGTGTGGTATTCTATTAAAGCAGCTGAAACCAGACTGATAGTAGTTCTCCCAATGCCTGTCCAGAAGCGTGACATACTAAATGAGCATTGTATTTGCTAATCAAAACTTTCTATTTTAATACAAGTACAGAGACTACAATAAGCTTTTTTTTTTTTTTTTTGACAGGCAGAGTTAGTGAGAGAGAGAGAGACAGAGGGAAAGGGGGAAAGGTCTTCCTTCCATTGGTTCACTCCCCAAATGGCCTCTACAGCCAGCCCTGCACCGATCCGGAGCCAGGAGCCAGGTGCTTCCTCCTGGTCTCCCATGTGGGTGCAGGGCCCAAGCACTTGGGCCATCCCCCACTGCACTCCTGGGCCACAGCAGAGAGCTGGACTGGAAGAGGAGCAACCGGGACAGAATCTGGCACCCCAGTCGGGACTAGACCCCAGGGTGCCAGCGCTGCAGGCCAAGGATTAGCCTAGTGAGTCCTGGCACCGGCCAACAATAAGGTTTTTCTTTAAAAGCAAGCATAAATAATAGTGTCTTTTAAGAGTAGTGCAAATTTTAAATTGTGTTAGCTGTTGAAAAAAGTTGTCCCTAAAATGCTTTTAAAATTAGTGTAATTGAAGATGTAACATATGGGATACAATAAGCTCAGTGATATATATATATCCATGGTAACTTCTAATTTACTTATATCCTAATTATCCAGCATGCATCTTACACAGTACAAACACATACCAATAATGGGTTGATATATTTTAGGCATCAAGCATACCATTGATTTACTAAGACAACAGGTAATAGCTTTCTTTTATAAAGTTTTAAGCAATATCCATACTTATTTATTATTTATTATAGTGTGATATTTCAATATGTGTACTTAGCACATACTTTTCAGAATGGGGTAATCAACATATTCTCTTATTGACATTACTTTATGATTGGAAACTCGAAGCTTCTTTCTTTTATTTGTTCATTCAATACATACATTATTATAAAATACAGCCTTCCACTATGCAATGAAACAATAGAAATTTGGTACTTAAATCTGACTCTGATTTGGTATTTGTTATCAAACTCCCTCTCTCCCTCCCAATCCTCAGAACTTTTAGTAATCACCATTTTGGATTTAAATTGAGCTATTTTTTCAGTTCCTATATGTGAGGGCGAAAATCAGTGTTTGTCTTTCTATGTCTGGCTAAAAGCTCATAACATGATATCTTTCAATTCTTCCAATCTAGTTGCAAATTTTAGGGTTTCATTCTTTTATATGCCAAAATAGCATTCCATTATTTATATATACAATCCCTGTATCTATTCATCTGATGATGGACACCTTGTTTGATTCCATATTTTGGCTATTGTGAACAGTGCTGCAGTAACATGATAGAGCAGGCATTTCTTTAATACAATGATTTCATGTCTTATACACACACACCCAGTAGTGGGATTGCTGGATTGAACAGCAATTCTATTTCCAGTTTTCTGAAAGAAATCTCCCTACTCTTGCATAGTGGCTGTACTAATTTACATTCTCATCAACAGATTATAAGAGTTTCCCTATCTTCATATCCTCACCATCATTTGTTATACTTTTTGATAATAGCTATTATAACAGGGGTGAGAAGATAGCTCCTTGTGGTTTTGATTAACATTTCCCAAATGGGAGCTAATTTTGAACTCTTTATTCATATACTGTTGACCATTTGTATTTCCTCTTTTGAGAAAAGTCTAATCATATTCAAGTCCTTTATCCATTTTTAAGCTGCATTGGCTGTGTTGCTTTTTGAGTTCTTGATATATTCTGGATATTAATTCATTGTTGGATAAGTAGATGCAAATATTTTCCATTTTGTAGAATGTCTCCACACTATTTATATATTTCTTTGCTATAAAAAGGCTTCCATATTGGATATAACTACTTTGTCTAATTTTGTGTTTGTTTTCCATGCTTTTGGAGGCCTTTCCAAAAAATCATGACCTACATTAATGTCTTTAAGTGTTACCCCTGTTTTTGTCTTGAAATTTTATAGATTTTCATCAATCTCAAATTGAGTTTTGTATATGCTGAGAGATAGTGATCTGATTTGATTCTTTGACATAATCTCTAGTTTTGTCAACACAATTTGTTGAAAAGATGATTCCTTCTCCAATATATTTTCTTGGCAACTTTGTCAAAAATAAGTTGACTGCATTTCCTTGGATTCATGTCTGGTTTGTATATTCTGTGCCATTTATCTCTGCGTTGGTTTATATGGCAACAGCATAGTGTTTTTAATTATTATAACTTTGTAATAAGCTTTGTGATTTCTCTAGCTCGACTTTTTCTGCCTGCCACAGGATTATTTTGTCTATTTTTTTGTGTGATTCCATTATAAATTTGGGGACTTTTTAAACAGACTTAATTATTTATTTGGAAGGCAGAGTTAGGGAGAGAGAGGGCAAGACAAAAAGAGATGTCTTCCATCTACTGGTTCACTACCCAAATGGCTGCAATAGCTGGGGTGGGCTATGTGGAAGCCAAGAGCTCAAAACTCCACCCAAATCACCCACATGAGTGATAAGGGAGCAAGCACTTGGGCCATATTCCACTGCTTAGGTGCAGTACTAGGGAACTGGATCAGAAGTGGAGCAGTTGGGACTTAAACCAGTGCTCAAGGGTGTTGCAGGTGCAGTTTAACCTGCTATGCAACATTGGCCACCTAGGACTGTTTTTCTACTTCTGTTTTTGTTTAAAATTTTTAAAATTTATTTTGAAAGAGAGAAGAGAGAGAGGGAGAGAAAGAGAGAGGGAGAGAGAGAGAGAAAGAGATCTTTATGCTCATTCACTGTCCAGATGGCCACAACAGCCAGAATAAAGTCAGGCCAAAGCCAGGAGTCAGGATCTTCATCTGAGTCTCCTACATGGCTAGCAGCGGCCCAAGGACTTCAGCCATTTTCCATTTACCATGCTGTTAGCAGGGAGCTGGATGAGAACTGGAGCTGCTGGGGCATGAATCAGTGCACATATGCAATGCCAGTATTGCAGGTGGCAGCTTTACTCATTGTGCTATAATGCTGGCCCCTGTCTTTCTATTCCTGTTGAGAATGTCATTAGTATTTTAATAGGAATTACTTTGGATTTATAGATTACTTGCAATAGTGTGGACATTTTAACAATATTATTTCTTTTAATCCAAGAACATGGAATATTCATTTTGTATGTCCTTGATGATTGCTTTTGTCAGTGTTTTATAATTTTGATTGTGGAACTGTTTCATTACTTTGATGTCCATTTCTTTATTGGGAATGGGATTTCATTCTTGATGACCCTTTCTGCAAGGTCATTCTTGATGTACAAAAATGGTACTGTTTTTTATGTTGATTATGTAACCTATGATTTACTGAATTGGTTTATCAGTTCTAACAGCTTTTTGATGGAGTGTTTCAGTTTCTCTATGTATGAAATCTGTCATCTGTAAACATGGATATTTTGACTTCTGACTTTCTAGTTTCAATGCCCTTTATTTTGTCCTCTTCCTAATTGCCCTTGCTAATGCTTCCAACACTATATTGCATATTTTTTAGTTTTAATTTCATCTATTTCGGCTCTGATCCTTATTATTTCTTGCTTTCTGCTAATTATGAGTTTGGTTTGTGCTTTTTCTTCTATGTACTTAATAGGTAATATTGGATTGCTTACATGATTCTTTTCAGTTTTTTAAAACATAAAGTTATTATAAATGTACCTCTTAATACTGGTTTTGTAGTGTCATACAGATTTTGATATGTTGTTTTTATTTAAATTTATTTTAAAAATTTTAATTCCTTTTTTAATCTCTTGAATAACCCATTGGTCATTCAGGAACACATTGCTCATTTTGTTGATTTCTGGCTTTGTTTCTTTGTTTTCAGAGAAGATACATGCTATGATTTCAATTTTTTAATCACTGAGAATTGATCTATGGCCTAATATATGGTGTATTGTAGAAAATGTTCCATATACTGATAAGAAGAATGTACATTCTATAGCTGTGTGATGAAACATTCTACATGTCAGGTCCTTTTGTGGTGTAGTTTGTTCAACTTTGATGCATTGGTTGATCTTCTTTCCAGAGGCTCTATCCACCAATGACAGTGGGGTGTTGACATTTCTCATTATTATCATATTGTAGTATGTTTCTGCCTTTAGATGTAATAACATTTGGTTGGTATGTTTGGGTAGTATTTTGTAAGATCCATATATACTTATGATTGTTGTTGCTTTCTGCTAAATTTATTATCAATAAATAATATATTTAATGTCTATATAAATATGTACATATATATTTAAATTTAAAGTAAATATAAAGTTTATTTTATATGATCCAAGCATAGCTTCCCCCTGCTTGTTTTTCTGGTTTACATTTTTATAGTATGTATTTATCTCTATCTATGAAGTAGTCTCATATGGGTAGCATATAGCTGGGTATAGTGTTTTAATGCATGCATTCAGCTAACCTATATCTTTTGACTGGGATCTAACCCATTTAAATTAAAGGTTAAAATTAATAGATAAGAACTCACTCGTATCATTTTGTTCGTTGCTATTGAGTCATTCATTGCTAGTGATATTTGTGCACTATTAACATAGTTTCCTCATTATGGAACAGCTTTCATTGGAAAAGACTTGTTTTGATGGGAACCAGGTGTCAATTGTACTGTTGCCTTAGCTTTCCATTTGGTTGAAATCCAAAAAATGTAACCTCTGGATGCTTCTTCATCTGTAATCAATGTCAGCACTGTATGCAGTAGTTCACGGAGGTAGTATGCAGTAGTTCATGGAGGTAGTATGTCTTTGAAGTAATATGAGCTTCCAAATGTGTGTCTTCAGGCATCAGAGCATGAGTGCCAGTCACACGAGGACTTGTGATGGCAGTGAGCACATTTTAACTGTGGAACAGACTTATTTTCCTCTTGTTTCCCCAGGCAAGCCTGAATGATTCTGGGGTTTGTGACCCTAGAATGTGTGATATGAATGAGATGTCCTCTAGATTCTACTGGGTAAATGTGAGTGATGCTGGGGCTTATAATTCAAAAGCGCTAGTCCCAACAATGGGAAATATGAAGGGGCTCAATGGAGTGAATACAGGATATTCAAAGCTTTATGCATTACATATGTGGGCCTAAAGAATTGGAACTTGAGTAAGGTTTTCCCTAGGTCTGGCAAGTTTGGTGCTGGTGACTCTGACTTTCGTAGAACTAATAGTCAGAGTCTTGGAACTGCAAAGCTGGAATGATACCTTGTCCATGTCCTGTAGATAAAGCATAGGCCATATTGGAGATGGCATCCTGCACAGGCACTAGAACTGGGCCCTTAGGTCCCACAGAGTAAGCATAGGAGTTCCCAGGACTTGTAGAGACCACAGTCACAGTCCCAGAACGGCAGGGTCTCACATTTCATGCACTGGTAATGCTGGAGACTGTGAACTGGCATGCATGTGTCTGGAGCAGTGGAATGCAGATAGGCTTCTCCCCTGCTCCTACAGGGAAAACAAAGGGAATTCTGTGGCGTATAGCTCTAACAGTCCCAGTTCCAGAACTGCAGGGCTCATAAGGTACCTTACCCACATTTAATAGCTGTATCACAGGTTTCTCAGGAGGCTTTGCACTAGCTATTGCAAGCCTGAATCAGTGAGTTATGGACCTCCTCTATGCTCCAGGGGTGATCACAGGCATCAGTAAGATCTAGAGAATAATAATCACAGTTCCAAAACTGCAAGATGCAGTAGGGTTTTCACCCATGTCCCACATGGGGATTGCATGTTATGCTAGAGATTTGTGTTAGCAGGTGTAGGTCTCAAGCAAAGGAATACAGACAAGGCTATTAACAGGCCCCACTAGGGAATAGAAGCATCCTGAGACTCACAGAACCAATAGTCACATTCCAAGAGCCAGGGAGTACTGTGGAGTTCTTACCCAGGTGTCACAGGTTGAGTGCTGGTTAGACTGGGGATTGTGGACTGGCAATGGTCAGCCTGAGGGAGGGAAATGCATAGACAGCGCTCCAGGTCCCACTGGTGAATGTGAGTTACTCTAGGGATTGTAGCAGCCACAGTCACAATCCAAGGGCTGTAGGACACACAAGTAGCTGTCTCCAGCACCCACCAGGCAGGGAAGTGTTAAAGTGGAGCTTGTAACCTGGCCAGCCAGCATCTATGCTGAGAAGGGACTTCCTCGGGTTCGGTCCTCCAGACACATATATTGGCTGCTGCTGGTGCCACATCTCAAGAATCAGAGGGGAACTTCCCAAGATCATTCAGCATGAGTGAGCGGGGTCCCATGGCTTGTGGGCAGCAATCCCACAGATTCAGGATGCAGAAAGGTAGGCTTTCTGCCCTATGCAGCACCTTGAACTTGACGCCTCTGGTAGCAGTGATGTCGCTTGCTGTCACTAGGGCAGCAGGGAGTTCGGAAGTGGCTGTAGTGCAGCAGCTTGGGTCTGGCTCTGGGCAACTGCAGGAGGCATTGTGGGCTTCTTTCTAGACTGGATTAGAAGTCAGCGAAGACTGGAATTCTTCTGCAGTTGGGCCTCAACTCTGATGATGCTGGGGACATTGAGTTTTCCTCATTCCTTTGTCCAGAAACAGCAAGCTCCCCTGGCCTGGGGTCTGGGGTGAGAGCTGCAGCATGCTTTATCCCCCTCTGCCTGTTCCAGTCGCTGCTTTTCTGAAGGTTTCCCTCAGCCCATCGACTGGAAACATGGTTCTCCTGTAGTTATTCTGGTTTTTCTCTGTGGCTGAGGCTAGTGCAGGGCCTCACCATTCAGTCAATTTGATCTCTCTCCATCTGCTTTCTTTATAACTCTTCCTAATATCCTTTTCTATTCTCACTGCAATGGCTGTTTCACTGGGGAAATACATCCTGTTACAGTTGATTTTCCTGCACCAGGCCTCATCTCCCCACTCTTCTTGTTACTCAGCTCAAGTGTTGAAGTCTTGATTAAAAGCACTGCCTTTTGCATTTACCACTCAGTGAGTTCATCTGGAAGAACTTCAGTACTGGGCAGATTGAACTGTTTCTTTAATTTGTGCAGGACAGGGCTGAGAAATCATAGATTGTGACGTTGCGTCTTAATCACCTTAAATGTCTGACCACCGACCCCAAATAAACTGGGTCCCTTTTCAAACACTTATACTACTTCAATCACTCTTCCTGATGATCATTAAAAAGTTTTTCCTTTATACTCAAACATGCGTTATCCTCTACCCTAACTCTTGGTTATGATCCTACCAAACATTTAATTGAGAAAATATGGGAGAAAATCAATAGAGAACTATTCATAGTTCTGACAGCCACGTATGCTCTTCTGTGTCTGGGACCTCAGGCTCTGCTTTCTATTGCTACTGTGGGTTAAATGTGATTATCCATTAGGCCACATTCCCCTTTTTAACGTTCTCCTTTTCTTTTTAAAGATTTGTTTATTATTCATTTTGGAAGTCTCTGTTGAGAGAGAGAGAGAGAGAGAGAGATTGATTTCACTTCTCACATGGTCTCATTGGCCAGCATTGGGAAGACCGAAGTCAAGAGCCCCATTCTTGTCTCCGACCTGGGCGGTAGGGGCCCTGGACCATTCTCTGCTGCTTTCCCAGACCATTAACAGGAAGCGGGATAAAAAGTGGACCAGCTGGGACCCAAACCTGAGCCCATCTAGGATGCCAGTGTCACAGGTGGCAGCTTTATCCACTGCACCACCACACCAGTCCTAAAGTTCTGCTTCTTGTCTCTTTGCTTTTTCCTCTAATTTCCTCTTTCCCTCTAAATATAATTGCAGAAGAAAGATGAAGGAGGAAGGGAAAAGAGATTTCTTGGCTTGTACTGTTGGCTTCTAACTCTCTGAGCCTTTCAAAAAGAAAACTTCTTCTATCCTGGACAATTTCCAGGCACTTCAGACGTCCCCTGCTGTGCTCCTCTAACCAAAGATCTCTTGATGTGCCTGATAGCTCTTCTTCAGCTAACACTTTTATCTCAGCTCCACACTCAGATGCTGGCTGCAGTTTCTCACTCTTCCGCAGGCTACTTTGGTAGGACATAAAATGCCCTATACCGGAATTCCCTCCCACTCAGCCTACCTGTGATGTTTAGGGAATAGTCACGCATGTTCCTTGTCATGAGCAGGATTGTTCAGTCCTGCAATTCCCTTCTGTTCTGTGGCAGCCGCTTAATCTGTATTGGATGTCAGTCCCAGTCCCCACTGACTGCAGAGAAAACATTTGGAGCTTCAGGTGTATTTCAGGCTTCAGGTGAATCTTCAGGCACCCTCCTCTACTCTCCTATTTATATTCACACAGTACTATTCTCTTATAGTTGCTATTTACATGTAATCAACCATTTTAAACCTTAGTCACATAAAAATTAATCTTATTGTGTTCACAGATTCTGTAAGTTAGGAATTCAGACAAGGTGCAGTGAGGATGACCTTCCTCTGCTCCTTGAATCCTGAGGCCTGTCCTGGGAGCACCTGCAGGCGTGAGGTTATTTGATCATTGGGGTATGGAATCATCTGGAACTGATTTTGGACAGACAGGAAATTTAGCCTCCTCTGGTGGTAGCCCCATGGAAGTTGGATTTTATACATAGTGGTTTAAACTCCAAAATGAATATCACAGACAACAAGGTGTAAGCTTCATTACTTTTTATGACATAGCCTCAAAATATAAGAAGCATAACTTCTGCCACTTTCTATTTGCTGTAATTGTGATTTGACTTTACTTCTAGACAAAGAGTGTCATAGGTCTAAAAGGGTATTCAGGAAGGGACATATTGTAGCCAACTTTGGAAAACACCAAATTGACTTTCTCCTAAAGAAATTTAACTTAACTAAACCCTTTCTTCACACACAGACATGTATTTTTTTTTTCTTTTAACCTTGATCCAACAGAGAGGTCCAATAGTCATGAAATATGTTATTATGCATTTTCTTAGTAAATTATGCATTTTGAAGTGTCATTTAATTTTGGAATGTCATGTCCTGCCTTTAAAGTTTAACATCTTGTTTCAGAAAAAGAATCAAACGCAGCGGCTCTTCCACTGCCCTCTGTCCTAAGTCACTCGGCATCAACCCTGGAGAATCAACCTCTTAACAGGAAAGCAGAGGTACCAGCCAATGATACTCAAAAAGCAAATAGAGCCTATCTTCCTCAACAACAAGGTAGAACATGTTCTTTCTCACAGTGGTTGTAAGTGGTGTAGGATGGATTCAATCCGTTGTACTGGAACTTTTGACTAAGTTTTCGTCCAAAGGACTTTATGACCAAAATATGGATATTTCCAAAATAGAGAAATAAAAAGTGTATTGTAATGATTTAGGTAGTTAAATAGTTTTCTCTTTGATAATATATGCAGAATAACACAATGGCCTGGTACTATTTAGGAAGTATTTGATGTGCTAACAAAGCCAAGAAATCTGGATTTTCTATATAGTCAACTTAAAAGAGACTACCAGTGTGGTTATCAAGTAAATGTTCTGGCCGGTGCCACGGCTCAATAGGCTAATCCTCTGCCTGTGGTGCCAGCACCCCGGGTTCTAGTCCCGGTTGGGGTGCCGGATTATGTCCTGGTTGCCCCTCTTCCAGGCCGGTTCTCTGCTATGGCCCGGGGAGTGCAGCGGAGGATGGCCCAAGTGCTTGGGCCCTGCACCTGCATGGGAGACCAGGAAAAGCACCTGGCTCCTGGCTTTGGATCAGCGTGATGCACTGGTCACAGCACTCCGGCCGCGGCGGCTATTGGAGGGTGAACCAATGGCAAAGGAAGACCTTTCTCTCTATCTCTCTCACTGTCCACTCTGTCTGTCAAAAAAAAAAAAATTTTTTTTAAAGTAAATGTTCTTTCTTCATGTCTCAACTGTCTTGGTGAAACTTCTCTTTTCAGGTATGGATTTAATTTCTGTCAGACTTTTTTCAATATTACCTATTATGTGAAGTGTATATGTGCGTTTGTTGGGCGGAGGGAACTATGTGTGTCTATAGCATCTGATGAGACAGTAATGATCGAGGATGCAGAGAACATTAACAGAATTCACACTTATGTAAGGATTACACAGGAAACACCGAATAATTGCAAAATCACTGCCTAGAATATAGCATTGTTACTCTACACATATTTATAACTGAACAATCTATTTTATAGAAGCTATGGCCACAAGGTATGTTCATGAAGTTACAACATTAAAGGCTATAAAACAAGACCACCCTTTGGAAACAACATTAAAGGCTATAAAACAAGACCACCCTTTGGATCTCTCTTGAAGGAAGTAGATATAAGAATTCTTGATTTGTTTTAAGATAGTAGATCTGAAGACAGAAAATAAGGTTGTAGGAGCCTTAAAGAAAGGTAACCATGGCCTTTTTCTGCTCTGCAAAATTTTTTCAACTACATTTTTAATAGGGTAGACATTCCTAAGGGCATTTCCCCTGAGGAAAGATAAGCCAACTGTAGCCATGGAAGGCAGACCAAGATCAGGCTGAGCAGTACATTGCCTGAAACTCTTGAGTTTGGGGCTTGCACTGAGAAGGATCATAAGTAGAAGTAGTTAAACCATATCTTATGTTGGAAAGTCAATTTGCTACCTCTGATCCTGCTACAAATATTGGATGTTGTTAACTCTTTATACAGGGAGGTTGGAGGTTTCTCCCTTCAAACAAGGAATAGAGTACCAGGGAGAAAAGAAATAAAGGCCTTAAGAAAAGTGGGCCAGACAGTATTGAAGTTGATATGAAATAAAATCTCCTAATGCTGGCCTGAAGACAGGAATGCCATTGACACAGGATAGAGACTGCTTTTTAGCCAAGAAAGTGACAATCAAGGAAGATTTGTGTTAATACATGGATTTTGGAAGATAAACATCTTAAAACCTTCAATTGTCCTTTTTATCTGGACTTAAAAGTTGATATAAAATCAAAACATGTTGTTTGGAATGATGAATGTGAATATCAATCAATAAATAAATGAGAAAGTGTCTAAGGGAAGTAGAATGGTGACTTTAACTTTTATAAAATTACTTTTTGCAATAATGAAAATCTACCAAGGAAATGATTTCTGCAGCTCAATTTTATACACAGATATAAAAGACCAAGTAACATTTGCATCCCATATATTTTTATATGTACAATTAACAGAAGAAGTATCAGACAAAAGAAGTAATTTTAGGAATGGAATTGAGAAAATAAAACATGCATTACATGTGGGAAGAGTGAGCAGTTCCATTTTGTAACAGAATACTGGGTGAGACAGAAAAGTGAAAGGATCAGAAGAGTGAGGTAGGACTCAACTGCTTAGCTTAGAGAATGTATGTGGTCTTCAAAAAGTTCAGAGAAGATGCATACTATGGAAACAATATGCATGAGTTTCAAATGTTTTATGCACCAAAAATAAACTAACACTAACTTGTTATAAGACCTCTGAACTGGATCTAGTTTAAAGTGCTAAGAAAGGTAGGAAAGCAGTTTGAAAAGATCTCCTAAAGAGCAACAAGGATTCTGCTGAAGTTATTTCAGAGTAGACATCAATTTTACAGTGAAGCTCAAAATCACGAATGGTGGAAACGTTAATGCTTTATGAAGTTTGTGGGGACAATGTTCCAGAGAGATCAGCAGTTTACAAATGAATATCTCACTTATATAAAGGAGAAGATACTGAAGACAAGCTCTGGGGTTAGCACTGTGGCGTAGCAGGTAAGGCTGTCCCCTGCCATGCCAGCATCTCATATGGGCGCCATTTCAAGTCTGGCTGCTCCTCTTCTGATCTGGCTCTCTGCTATGTTTGGGAAAGCAGTAGAGGATGGCTCAAGTCCTTGGGCCCCTGCATCTGCATGGGAGACCTGGAGGAAGCTCCTGGCTCCTGGCTTCTGATCAGAACAGCTCCAGCCATTACAGCCAACTGGGGAATGAACCAGTGGATGGGAGACCTCTCTATCTCTCTCTGTCTCTCCTTATTTCTCTGTGTAACTCTGACACTCAAGTAAATAAATAAAAGCATCTTAAAAAAAAAAGATGACGAACTCTGTAACAGCAAATCATCCATCCACTTCAATTTGTGAGAAAATAAATGAACTTCTTCATGTCCTATTAAAGAGCATGAATGCTTAACAGAACCGAGCTGTGAACACCATAGACATCTCAATTGATTCAGTTTGCACAACTCTGATTGAGAAATTAAAGTTAAGAAGACTTTAGTTGATGAGTGCCAGAATTGTTGCACTTACATTGGTTCTAGACAAGAGCAGACTTTTTAATGAAAAGTTTTGGATATGTTACTTCTTTTAAAAGATTTCTTTATTTATTTGAAAGGCAGAGTTACAGAGAGACAGAGGCCAAGCAGAGAGAGAGAGAGAGAGAGAGAGATCTTTCATCTGCTGGTTTATTTCCAAAATGACCACAATGGCTGGAGCTGAGCTGATCCAAAGTCAGGAGCCAGGAGCTTCTTCTGGGTCTCCTACGTGGGTGCAGGGACCCCAAGCATTTGAGCCATCTTCTATTGTTTTCCCAGGACATAGAGGAGAGCTGGATTGGAAGTAGAGCAGCCGGGTCTCGAACTAGCACCCATATTTGATGAGAGTAGCACAGGTGGCAGCTGTACCACTGTGCCACAACGCTGACCCCTGAGCATGTCACTTCTAAAACTCCCTGACAGGAAATTTGTTATAAAGATTGAATTGTGTTCCTCAAAAAGATATGATGGTGAATTCCAAGATGGCTGAATAGGGAAAAGGCATGTTGATTTTGACCACGGCAAGATAAGAGAAGAAAAGCAGAGGAAGTCCATTCCCAGGGGAGAGTTGGAAAGAAGTTTGCTATGGAAAGTCTACAGAGAGAAGAAACACACTATGGAGCAGCGTGGACAGTATAAACACTCAGCAGCAAGTAGGGACACTGTCACTCCCACAGCTGAGGGCTGGAGGAAATGCCAGCTGCTGGGGGTGAGGTGTAAGAGGACAGTGGCAGCCTGTGTCACAAGTCACTGGTGGTATTGCCTAAGGAAGAAACCTCAGACCAGACTGACTCCGAGTCTGACCTGGAGCCTGAGTAGGTGGCAGGGTGACCACCTAACCCGAGAGAAAGAAAAGCACATTTCTTTCTCCCTATCCCCTGACAAGTGCATGCAGCGACCAGAAAGGAGAACGTGTCATCTTAATGCCAGTAGAAGCTGCAATGGCTCTGTCATGCATAACTAGGGGATTTTAGGGGATTTTATCAGAGGCAAAAATCTATATTCCCGCTATCTTTGAGTTTGGTACAGAAGGTTGCAAGGGAGCTGGAAACTCACTTAGGACTGTGAGGCACTCATACTCCCACTCTATCACAGGCTCTGGGCTCAAATGCCGATATGGAGCACCCACATCCAGCTCGCTCTGAGAATAACCCTGCTCTCTCCATGGACAGCACAGTCTCACAGTGCTGAAAGCGGATCCTTTGTACCCTGTGACTGTGAGAGCCTTGCAAACTATGACTGAGAATTCTGTGACCGCACAATAGGATGTGGGGTTTAGCTCCATCATTGGGCAATCCGTGTCTCTGGCTTCAAGACTCAGAACTCCTTGATTACCTGGGGTGGGTCATTGCAGAGGGATGCTCTGCACAGATTCTTTGTGTGGTTCCTGCACCAGAGTGGGTGGAGGTTGTAAGCCACTGTGAGCTAAGCCCAGATATTGAACACTTTGGAAGAGAGGGGGTGTGGCTGTGATTATGCCACCAGGCATGATCATATCCTCCCCGCTGTTGACAATCAGCCAACTTGGACATCACCCTGAACTCTCACCACACCCTTGAGCACTAATCAGAGCTCCCTGGCCCATTCAGCACACTCCTCTGGCTGTGTACTACAGAGCAGAAACTCCATTACACTATAGAGACGCAGACAGAGGAGGAAACCAACAAATGCCACAAGTGCCTAGAAATAAACGTGGAAATACAAAAAACAAGAACAAGGAAGACAATATGACTCCCCAAATAGAATACAACAACATATCAATATTAGAAGCTGAATACAGGGGTAGCTGAAGTGCCTGAAAATGAATTCCAAAGAATGATTATAGGATTACTCATAAACACAGATAGACAAATTCATGAGATAAAGAAATACTTACATGATGTGGATGAAAAATTTTGCCAAGATATTGAAGAGAAATCAAACTAATAATAGAAATGAAGACTCCAATATGTCAAATAGAGAGACAGAAAGAAGAATATCTGAGCTAGAATACAAATCCTTGAAAATAACACACTCAAACAAAAAAAAAAAGAAGAAGAAAAATTAGAAAAACTGAAAACAGTATTTGAGATTTAGGAAATATTATCAAATGACCAAATATAACTATTTTAGGAGTTTCTAAAGATGTTCAAAAATAGAATAGGTTAGAAGGCCTTTTAAGAGAAATCTTTCCTAAATTGAAAAAAAGAAAGATATCCAAGTATAGGCTGCACAAAGAACTCCTAATAGACATTATGTTATAACGTCTTCATCATAACACATTGTAGTCAAAATTCAAAAATGTACACAAGAGAAATGTGAGATTACCTTCAGAGGATCCCCAATTAGACTAAAAGTTGATTTTTTTATCAGAAACCCTACAGGACAGCAGAAAATGGCGAGACATAGTTCAAGTCCTAAAAGAAAGAAACTGTCAACCAGAATATTGTAATTGCAAAGCTCTAATTTATAAACAAATGTGAAATAAAGGCCTCCCAAAACAAACAGATGTTGTATTTGTCTCCACTTGTCCAGTCTTACAAATGAGTCTTAAGGATATTCTACACAGAGAAACAAAGAATGACAGTAAATCTTATTATGAAAGAATGTGAAGGTGGAAAATCTGCTAGTAAAAGTACAAAAGATATCCAAAGAAAACAACAGTAATATATGGAAAATGGTAGGTCAAGTTGTTACTTATCAATAATAACCTTGAATATAAATGACATAATTCTCCAATGAAAAGATAACAGATGGCTGAATTATTAAAAATAAGACCATCTCTTTGCTGCCTACAAGAAACACACATCACCCACAAAGGTACACACAGACTGAAAGGGAAAGGAAGAAAAAAGTTATTTTATGCTAATAGAAAGCAAGAAAGAGTAACTGCAGCCATCCTAATATCAGAAAAATAGACTCAAATGCAAACATTGGTAAAAGAGACAAAGAAAAGCATTATGTAATGATTAAAGGATAAATTCAACAGGAAGATGTGACTATCCTAACTGTATTTGCACCCAATGCCAGGGTGCCTGACTATTTAAAATAAACACTAATGGATCTATAGGGAGATATACACTCCAATACAATAGGAATGGGGGACTTCAACAATCTGCTTTCATCGATGGACAGATCAACTGGACAGAAAATCAGCAAAGAAAAAACCACAGCTGATCTATACTATGGACTCACTGGACCAAATTGATAGCTACAGATCATTTCATCTGATAGCTGCAGAATATATATTCCTTTCATTAGTGCATGAATTTTCTCTAGGCTAGGTCATATGCTAGGCCATAAAACAAGTCTCAGAAAATTCAAAAAAATTTAAACCATACTGTGAATCTTTCCTGACCACAATAGAATGAAGCTGGAAATTAACAACTTAAGAAACTCTAGAACATATGGAAACATGTGGAGACTGAATAACACACTTCTGAATGAACCATGTGTCATGAATAAATTTTAAAAATTCTGGAAATGAATGAAGATGATGACAAAACGTATCAAACTTATGAGCCACACCAAAAGAGCTGTTAAGAAGGAAATTTATAGTAATTAGTGCCTACATCAAGAAAATTGGAAAGGCTACAAATAAATCATCTATCAATACATCTCAAAGATTTAGTAAAACAATCCAAAATTAATAGGAGAAAAAGTGTCGCTCCCCCTCTTCGTGGAGGAATGACACAGGACCCTGCGCTGTTCTTTTGTCTGCTTGGCCCTCCCCGGGTTTACTTCTGGTTCTTCCCGGGTTGGCTACCGACCCTTCCACCTCTGTGGAAGGGCGGTTCCCCCTGCCACTTTCCCCACTTCCGCGGGGGAGCGGCACACCGCCGGCTGGCTCTCTCGGGGGCTGCTCAGATGTTCCTCAGGTAGATGTTCCTGGTGCATGTTGTCTCTCTCCTCCTTTATAGTCCTCTTCCACCAATCCCAACTCTGCTACCCACACGCCGAGTACGCTGCTCTCCTCCAATCAGGAGCAAGATCAGCTCCTGCAGCTCAGTCAATCAAATTGGCGAGAGGCAGCTGTGTAGAAGCTGTTTACTCCCTTCTCAGTGCCATATTGTGGGAAAGCAGATGCATAGAATAAGTCTTAATTCCAGTAACTTAGTCTAGTCCGAGTTGCTCCCCACAAAAAAGGAATAATTAAAATTAGAGAAGAAATAAAATCAAAACAAAAAAATACTTATCAGTGAAATGAAGAGCTGTTTTATAAAAAAAAAATCAACAAAATTGATACAGCATTGGCTCAACTAACAAAAAAAGCGGGTTAAGATCCAAATCAATAAAATCAGAGATGAAAAAGGTGATGTAAAAACAGATACCACAGAAGTAAAAAAAAAAAATCATTACAAAGAGCTATATGCCAACAAATTGGAAATCAAGGAGAAATGGATAAATTCCTGGACACATATAATCTACAAAAATTGAGTGATGAAGACATAGAAAATCTAAACAGACCAGTGAGCAAGATGGAGATTGAATCAGTAATAATGGCCCTCCAAACACTGAAAAGCCCAGAATGGGATGGCATCACTATTGAACTCAACCAAACTTTTAAAGAAGAACTAATTCCAATTCTCAAATGATTCAAAACTATGAAAAGGGAGGGCCTCCTCCCAAATTCCTTCCATGAGGCCTTGTGACCTTAATTACAAAGCCGGTAAAAGATACAACAGAGAAAGAGAACTGTAGACCAATATCCCAAATGAATATAGATGTAAATGTCTTGAACAAAATACTAGTTAAATGAATTGGACAACACATCAAAAATATCATTCAGCTGGACCAAGTGGGATTTATCCCTGGTATGCAGAGATGTTTCATAAAAAAACCAATACAAGAGATACATCATATTAACAAATTGAAGAATAAAACAATATTATTATCTCAATGCATGCAGAAAAAGCATTTGATAAAACGTAGCATATTTTCACGAGGATGGAACCAGAAAGATGCCCACTTTCACCATTGCTTTTCAATATAGTTTTGGAAGTTTTGACCAGTCATCAAGGCAAAAAAAAAAAAAAAAAAAAAAAAAAAAGAAAAAGAAAAGAAATTAATGGGATATAACCTGGAAAGGAAGAAGTCAAATTAACCCTATTTACAGGTGACATGATACTATATACAGGAGAACCAATGACTTCACTAAGACACTATTGGAACTCTTAGGAGAGTTTACTTAATTTTCAGGATATTTAGTAAATTGTTGGGAAATAGAGATATTACATACAGGTGTTTAGTTAAGTTGAAATCATACTGGAGTAGAATAAGCTCTCATTATAATATATCCTAATAAAGAGAGAGGCATACAAGGAATACAAATGATGACAGGAGTAGAGATTGGAGTAATGTAGATATAAGCTAAATGATGGAAAATGGCAGTGGTTACCATCAGAAGGAATATTCTTTTAGGGGCTTCAGGACGAATGTTGCCCACTCACATATTCATTTTGAATCAGGCAGACAGAACTGTGATGGAATAAGTTTCTCTGTTTTCATCCACCCAGTTTGTGGTATTTTGTTACAGCAGTCACAGTAATTAAATATTTGTCAACCTGAGTAAAAGACAAAAGCATTACATTTACCTACTTGATCTTACATAATATGATACTCACCTCTTATGGATCTTTTGCCTGCTCCTTTTACTCTAGCTACATTACCTTCTTTTGGTGTTCTTCCAATATTTTAGGTGTGCTCTTGCTTGAAAGAGTTGGCATTTTCTGTTATCTGTCTGGAAAGCTCTTCTTTGAGATGTTTAATCTGCTTATATTACTCACCATCTTTGGGGCTTAACTCAGCCATCACTATCTAAGCCTTTGCCTGGCCACTGTGTTTATAATTAAAATTATGTCTCCCAAATGCTCTATCCTAATTTCCCACTTTTCTTTACAAAACACATTTTAATATACTTATTTTCTATATATCAATACTTTTTTCCATTTTTATAACCACTAACTTTTTATCTATTGATATAGTGGCTGGTCTCTAGAAGCTACTAAAGACTTATGTTCTGAAATGATGAATGAATGTAAAAGTGTCATATACAAGGAACGTGGAATAATTTAGTACAAATATAGTAAAGTTTTGCTTCTTTCATACAGTATGAAGAATTAGAGATCAAGCTAAAAAGTATTCAAAGCTTGCAGCTGATCGATTACATGTACCATCTCAAAGTTTTGCTATTTATCATTTAGCTCAATTATTTAAAAAATTTTTTGTTAAAATTTTGTTTTACTTGCTTATAGTGAAACAAATTATGCAAACAAAATCTCTCTCTCTCTCTTCACTCAGTAAGAAGCAATATGCAGGTCCCAGTATCTTGCCCTCTCTCTGTTCATTTTCCTTTTCAAAACACAGGAAGGTCATTGTATTCATCTAGGGATTTCTAAGAGCATAAGTTGAAAAGCAATGCTTTAAGCAATAAAAATCTCTGAAGGATTTAAGCAAAGCAGTTACATGATGAGATTTGCATTTTATTAGATCACTGGGACAACAATATGAAGGGCAAATCAGAGGCTTACAAAACCAAAGACTGGAAGGGAGAAAATCACAGTATTCCAGAAGAGCTATTACAAGGACCTGAATCGAGAAAACAACAGGGGAAACAGCCAACAAATGATAAACAGTGTCACTGTGAGTGGATTAATCGGTTAACATATAGAATAAGGGACAAAGGGAGCGTTGCAAGTCCCTAAACTGAGTGACTGTGTAAAAGACGGCGTCATTTACTAATACAGGAAATACAGAAGGGCAGACATCTGGCCTAACAGTTAAGACTCTTCTTGGGTTTCAGCATGCCATGTAGGAATGCCTGGGTTCTTAGCTCTGCTCCTGACTCCAGTTTCCTGTTAATGTGCTTCCTGGGAGGCAACAGGTCACAGCTCAAGTAGTTCTGTCCCTGACACACACGCCTGGGAGACATGGATTGAGTTCCTTGCTTCTGGCATCAGCTTGGCTCAACCCTGACTATTCTGGACATTGAGGGGAGTGAATCAGCAGATGGGAGATCTCTGTCTGTCTAGCTCTGCCTCTCCTGCTCTCTCTTCCTCCTAAATAAATAAAAATTAAGAATCTTTCACAATATGAATATAGAAAGAATAGATCTGAACAACAATGCATTTAACAGGACGTGTGGGACATTCAGGTGAATGTGTCCGGTAGATTAGGGAAAAGCTTCACATTGAGGTCTAGGTTTTTGTATTACCTTATTCAACATTCACAAGTGAAAAATGTTTATTGAGGTCTTTCTATTTGCAGATCCTTTGAGAGTTAAGGAGCATATATTGGGATAAAAATGGCAATTTCTCTTAGGCTTAGTGATTAAGAAATGATGGCTAAAAATTGAAAGAGCAGACAGGGAGCTTTTTTTCTTCTGCATGCCTGAAAAAGGGAAGAAAAACAAGAAAGACACCTTTACTTTCAGCTCCATATTCCTTCCCCAGTGCCTGTTCTATGAAAATAGATCTTAGCCCTTTAATTATATTTTTCTTTGCTGTCTGACATGATGTTGTTTGTCAGAGAGACACAGCTGGAGGTATTGGTTTTGCTTCCTGGGATGGGTTTGCTCCCTTCCTAGACTCCTGCAACACCAGCAGCTTCTCCAACATCCATCATTTACAGTGCACATGTTTTCCCCAGTGCCTGTGTCCTACAGCTCACTGGAGTCAGCAGCAGAGTTCCTGCAAGCTCTACCAACACGAAGGAAGGGAATTTCTTTGTCATTCAGTGGGTCACACATGCCCTCTCCAACAGGGCCCAATGTGATCATGAGGTGAGAGAGAATTTTTCATAGGAGTTCTATCTCAGTCCCAAGGGCAGCCACTATTCTATGTCCCTTATTATTTTATGTATTTGCTTTTCCCACATTCTTCAATGTTTTATTTACTGTGTATTAACCAGTACCGCATTACTTCCTTCCACCTGTACATGGAATCAATAATTCCATACACTGTATGATAATGTCCCTTTTCAAACCACAATATGATTCCTCTCTTCTGATTTAACCTTACCTGATTCAGATATCCTAGATGGAATATTTATAGAGATATAGACAGGAGAAAATAGCTTTTCAGAAAGCAATATACTAAAGAATTTGAAAAAATGGAAATAGAGTTCAAAAATGCTTGGCTAGAATCTCCCCTATGAACACTCTGGTGACATGTCATTTAGATAACTATTATGTCATTATTTTTGTAATAATATGTCCAGCTCTATGCTATCAAAAAATGAAACAAAACAGATATCAATGTCAAGTACTTAAAGGAATAACCCTTAAATATAAGAAAAAGAGTTAGATTTGAGGGGATGAAGGTTGGTGGAAATTCATGTGTTTTTGCCTAGAGGCAAAGGAAAAGGACATAAAACAACTGGGCATACAGTACCCTTTGCTAATGACATGGCTTCATTTTGTTTGTTTTAAATTTTTAAAATTTATTTGTTAATAATAATTGCACATATTTATGTGCCACAGTGTGACATTTCAATACATGCATATAATGTGTACTGAACAAAACAAGGTAATCAAAATTTTCCCTTCTTTGACATTACTCTATGATTAGAGGCATGGGAATTCTTTTTTTTATTTGCTGGTACAATATATACAAAATTATTATCAAGTACAATTTCCCATTATGCTGGGTAACACTAAGATATTATTCCTTTGATCTCACTGTGACTTGGTGCCCATTATCCAAACTCCCTGTATTCCCTCCACCTTTCCCAGTTCCTAGTAATCACTATTGTGTGTTAAGATTGAATTTCTTTTCAGCCTCCACATATGCAGGAGAACATCCATACTTGAATAAATGTTTTTGATGCAATTCATTTAACATGAGGTTCCCCAGTTGTATTCATTTTGCTGCACGTGGTAAGATTTCATTATTTTTATAGATGAATAGTATTATGTTGTGTGCATGCATCACATTTCTTTACTCATTCATCTGACAATGAATACCTTGATTAATTTCATATCTTGGCTAGTGTGCACAGTGCTACTATAAACATGGTAGACGACGTAACTCTTTGATACCATGTTTTCATGGGTTTTGGATATATACCCAGTAGAAGATTTGTTGAATGTCTCTTCAAACTGTTGTTTCCTTTGCCATGTAGAAACGTCAGAGTTTGATATAATTCTGTGTGTTTAGTTTTTCTTTTGTTGCCTATGCCTGTGTCTTCTCAAAAAAAAAAAAAAAAAAAGTTCAGTGCTCACACCAGTGTCTTCAAGTGTTCCTCTGTTTTCATCTAACCATTTTATAGTTTCAGCCCTTACACTTAGGTCTTTGATCTATCTTGACTTGATTTCTGTATTTTTAAGAAGTACGGATCTAGTTTATTCTTCTACATATGTACAGCCAGGCTAGCCAGTACAATATTGAAGTTAGTATCCTTTTTCCAATGTGTGGTTTTGGCACCTTGGCCAAAGATCACTGTTCTATATGTGTATAAAATGATTTCTGGGTTTTCAATTCTGTTCATTAATCAATATGTTTATTTTTATGCCAAAACCATATTGTTTTAATTACTATAAGTTTACAGTATCCCTTCAAATACAGTATTGTGATGCCTCTGGCTTATTTTTTTTTTTTTTTTTTGCCCTCAGGATCACTTTGGCTCTCCTGGATCTTTTGTGGTTTCAGATGAGTTTTATATTTTTTCTCATTCTATAAAAATCTCATTGATATTTTGATTGGGATCATGTCAAATATATAGATGTCTTCAGTGGTATGGACATTTAAAAAATATTTATTCTTTCAACACATGACCAAAGAATATTTTTCATTTTTTGTGTCACTGATGAGCTTTTTCATCATTGTTTTATAATTTCCATTGTGCAGATTTTTAGTTACATTTATCCTAAGTATATAATTTTTATCTAGGTTTGTGAATGAGGTTTCTTTCTTGATTTCTCTTTCAGCAATATCATCATTGGTATATAAAAATGTCCCATTTTTAAAAAGGTTTATACATTTATTTGAAAGTCAGAACTACAGAGAGGCAGAGAGAGAGGTCTTCCATCGCTGGTTCACTCCTCAGATGGCCCTAACAGCCAGAGCTGTACTGATCTGAAGCCAGGAGCCAGGAGCTTCCTCCAGGTCTCCCATATGGGTGCAGGGTCCCTGCTTGTGTTTAATACATTTTCTGCAATAGTAATCTATTAGATGGCCTGCTATAACTCTGATCTAATTGATGACATCTTTAACTCTTCCATGCTTAAAAAAGTGGTTAACTGAAGGTTAATATCTCTTGCCTATATTTCTTAAAGGTCATCACAAGGGAGGAATCAATGAAATAAAAATGAGTTCATTTTACTTTAAATCTGAATATATCAGCTGAGTACTACATCTATATATAGCTATTAACAAAAGTTCATCATAATGTGGATATTTGAGTCTAACAGGATTATGAATAAAATTTTTGAGTTCAATTTTTTAATTAAAATATTTTTTCTATTGACTAATATGTTCACAAATTGTTTTCATAAGTATTGATCTATCATTTTAACCAGTTTTTCCACTTTCAAATTACACCAGAAGATATATAACCTTAAACTCCTACAGAGTTTCAAGCAAGAATGATACAGAGATACTTTGGAATAGGCAACATCATGACTTAATTTTCTATGTCAGAGAGGTCTTGAATATACGAAGCAGAGATGATTGTTTTTCCACCATAGATTTGTATTCCCCTTTCTACAGTACAGTGAAATAATTTAGAAATAGCTACTTTGCCACAGTCTGCATATTCAAGCACCTTGCATGTGTGTAAGAGTGTATTATCTACCTTCTATCACCTCGTCCTCCAACTAAATGCAGCAGCCTCCGAAATCCTAAGGATGGAAGGAGTACAGAGTCCCTACAAAGCCGTGACATGGAAAGCTAATCATTGTTACATGATTGAGAAAAGACTTGCCATTGGCATAGAGTCACAGAAATCTTAGGGTTTATTTGTACCAAAAGTTAGAACTTAATATATCACACAGTAGTCTGAAAAAAGTATAGCAATAGAAAAAAAAATGAAAGGCTATACTTCATTCCTTTAGGAAAGTCACTTTTTACCTCCCGGATTTTACTGGATATCCATACAAAATAAATGTCTTTTTCAATCATTTTTGAAGTGATTGATACTGTTTTAATGCACAACTTTTAAATCTTTTTTATGGGATGCAGACATCCCAAGGGCTGGGTTGGCCCACCCAGAGTCCAGTTCTCTTTATGTTTAAGATTTATTATTTGAAAGGCAGAGTTACGGAGAAAGAGGGAGAGACTGAGAGAGATATTCCATTCACTAGTTCACTGCCCAAATGGCCACAATGGCCAGAACTGGGGCGGTCTGAAGCCTGGAGCCAGGAGCTTCTTCCAGGTCTTCCACGTGGATGCAAAGGTCCAAGCACTTGGAACCTCTCTGCTACTTTCTCAGGCATATTAGCAGGTAGTTGTATCCTAAGTGGAGCAGCTGGGACTCAAACTGGCACCCATATGGGATGCTAGCGTCAGAGGTAGTGGCTTTACCTACTATGCACCATGTTGGCTCCAGTTTCTGTATTATGTAAACATTATATTTTTGCTTTTGTAAACTTTCTCTAGTTATATTTTCAGTTTATCACCCTGGGTTTTAATGTACTAAGATCATTTGTTTTGCATTCTCAAAGCCATTTCATTTTGTTAAGCATTTCAGTCTTTTGACTTAAGAATTAGAGCTTATGATGTAATAGACAAGTTGCCCTTTTCAAATAAATTTCTCTTAATTTTCTTTATGGTCAACAGAAATAAAATCACTGATACTTAATTTGAACATAACTGTTAGCTGTGCAATTTATGTTGCATGAATTATGTAAACTCAATCCCTTATTTTGTACAAGTGTATTTATGTGGATATATTTTAATTCAGTTGCACTCAATTTTTGTTAACAGAATACCATCTGGAAATAAAATTTATTGCAGATATTTTCTGTTTTATCACTGTGACACTTTTCATCTAGGCAAACAACTCTATCTTCTGCTTTCAAATGAGTTTGAACAGGTGTGCTGAAAATTTTTACTCAATAATTTATCTAACAACCTTCATAAAAATATTACATTGTTCTAAATTGCTCATTACTCATTCCCAAATGTGTCAGGAGAAAATAAGAACAATTCAATAATTAAAATAAGGCACGGTGTGATTAATGCATTAAATTACCCTAATATGTCTTATAAACATCATAAAGATGCACATTCTACATGTCATTTGCTTATTCAACAACTATCAAGTGAGAGGCTGAAGGTTTCAAATAGGCTACTGCAGATCAAATGATATAGCATAGTTTTGGCAATCTCATATAAAAATACTAATTTCATACAATGAACACAATGATAAAAGCAAATATAAATGTACAATTTTGGATATGAAAAGGAAGGAATTGGTTTTTATGTTTACCACTTTCATTCTGCAAGTATGAAAACTGAGGAGCTTACCCAATTAGAACAATAACAGTGAATAAACATCAAATCGAGAGAATTAATCTCAATTCCAGAAGCACATTTTGGACTTAAAAAGTTGAGGTCACCAGTTGTGTGGGATACAAAGATGAATAGACATGAAATCTTGTCTTTGCTGAGTCACACTTCGTTCCAGCAGTGCACTGAGTGGGAAGGAGAGGGGTCTCATCTAGGTACACCACACTAAACTAACAGTAAGAAGGATGCTGATTAGTTGCACAGCTGTCACTCATCCAATTTTAGACTTTTTATAAAATTGTTCATTTTTAATTAAAATGTGTTTAACAAACATACAAAACTTGTACACAAATATGGATATTATGTATTTTGACACATGTGTGCATTGTATAATGTCCAAAGTAATTACATTCATATCCACAAAAATTTAACATTTATTTATGGGAAAACATCCAAAATCCTATCTTCCAGCTTTATTTAAACAGGAAAATATATAGTACATTATCTCTATTCACCATACTGTACAACAAAACCCAGAACGTCATACACCTATGTACCTATAATTTAATACCCAGTAATTGATAGCTCTCCTCTCCTCTCCTAGTCTCTGATACCCTCCATTATATTTTATTTTAAAATTTTATTTAAGTTACACAAGTTTCACGTATTCCATATACACAGATTTAGGAACATGGTGATACTTTCCACCTAACCCTCCCTCCTACCCTGTCTTCAACCCTTCTTCCTCCTTTCCCATTCCCACTCTTAATTTTTACAAAGATCTATTTTTGGTTTACTTAATCATTGTAAAGTTAACCCTACAATAAGTAAAACAGTTCAACAAATAGTATGACAGAAACAAACACTGTTCCTCAATGGAGGAGACAAGGACTATAAATAATAATTGAATCTCAAAATGTCAATTTCACTCCAATAAATTACATTTTAGGTACTCGTTAGTTACTTTGGATCAAGGAAAACATAATATCTGTCTTTTGGGGACTGGCTTATTTCACCAAGTATAATGATTTCCAGTTGTGTCCATCTTGTTGCAAAATACAGGATTTCATTATAGTTTTTGGTAGCCAGAAAGTACTCCAGAGTGTATGTATACCATAATTTCTTTATCCAGAGGACAGTTGTTGGACATCTGGGTTGATTCCATATCTTAGCTATTGTGAATGGTGCTACAATGAACATGGAGGTGCAGATAACTCTTTCATATGCTGATTTCTTTTGGTTTAGAAATGGGATGGCTGGGTCATGTGGTAGGTCTATATTCAGATTTCTGAGATATATCCATACTGTCTTCCACAGTGTATATACCAGTTTACATTCCCACCAACAGTGCATTATGGTATCTTTTTTCCCACATCATCGCCACCATGTGTTGTTTGTTTATTTTTGTATGAGAGCTACTCTAACTGGAGTGAGGTGAAACCTCATTTTATATAATTTTTAAGATTTATTTATTTATTTCAAAGTCAGAGTTACACACAGAGAGAAGGAGAGACAGAGACAGAGAGAGAGAGAGAGAGAGAGAGAGAAATGACTTCATCTGCTGGTGGTTCACTTTCCAATTGGCCGCAATGGCCAGAGCTTCACTGATCCAAAGCCAGGAGCAAGGAGTTTCTTCCAGGTCTCCCATGTGGGTGCAGGAGCCCAAGGACTTGGACAATCGTCCAGTGCTTTCCTAGGGCATAGCAGAGAGCTGGATCAGAAGTGGAGCAGCTGGGACTTGAACCTGCACCCATATGGGATTCTGACACTGCAGGTGCAGGCTTAGCCCACTAAACCACAGCGCCAGCCCCTCAATGTGGTTTTGATTTGCATTTCCCTGATGGCTAGTGATCTTGAGCATTTTTTTAAGTGCCTGTTGACATTTGAATTTCCTCTCTTGAAAAATGTCTGTTCAAGTCCTTGGAACATTTCTTAGCTGAAATGTATGTTTTGGTGTTGTTTTTCTTGAAATCTTTACGCATCCTGGATGTTAACCCTTTATCAGTTGTGTAGTTCGCAAATATTTTCTCAAATTCTGTAGGTTGCCTTCTCACTTTGCTAAGTGTGTGTGTGTTTTTTTTGTTTGTTTTTTGTTTTTTGGTTTGTTTTTGTTTTTGTTTTTTTTTTTTTTTGCAGTGTATTAGTTCCTCAGCTTGATGTAAACCCATTTGTCAATTTTTGTCTTCAATTGCCTGTGCTTTGGGGGATCTTTTTCAAGAAGTTTTTGCCTATGCCAATGTTTTGCAAAGTTTCCTCAACATTCTCCAGCAATTTGATTGTGTAGTGTTGTAGATTTAGGTTTTTGATCCATTTTGAGTACATGTTTGTGTAAAGCATAAGATTGGGGTATAGTTTCAAACTTCTCTATGTGGAGATCCAGTTTTCCCAAAACCATTTGTTGAAGAGACTGTGCTTACTACAGGGATTGATTTTAGTTCATTTGTCAAAGATAAGTTGGTTACAAATGTGTGGATTTATTTCTGGGGTTTTTATTCAGTTTCATTGGTCTACAAGTCTGTTTCTGTACCTGTAGTAGGCTGTTTTTGTTATAACTACCCTTTAGTATGTCTTGAAATCAGATATGGTGATGCCTCCAGCTTTGTTTTTGTTGTATAAGAGTGTTTTAGCTGTGGGGCCCGCACTGTGGCATAGCAGGAAAGGCCACCACTTGCACTGTCAGCATCCCATATGGGTGCCTGTTGAAGTCCCAGCTGCTCCACTTCTGACCCAGCTCTCTGCTATGGCCTGGGAAAACAGTGGAAGTCCTTGGACCCCTGCACCTGCATGGGAGACCTGGAATAATCTCAAGGCTCCTGGTTTCATTTCAGTGCAGCTCTGGCCATTCCAGCCACGTAGGGGGTGAGCCAGCAGATGGAGGACCTCTCTGTCTCTCTCTCTGCCTCAGCCTCTCTGTAACTCTGCCTTTTAAATAAATTTTAAAAAGTCTTTAAAAAAGAATGCTTTAGCTATTTGGATTCTCTTTCTTGTATTTCCATACGAATTTCAGCATCATTTTTTCCAGATCAGTGAAAAATATCATTGGTATTTTGATTGGGATCACACTGAATCTGTAAATTGCTTTTGGTAGTATGGACATTTGTCAATTAATGATGTTGATTATTGCAATCCTTGAACATGAAAGGTTTTCCATTTATTAATGTCTTCCACTACATTTTTTAGTTTTGTGTTATTTTCATTGAAGAGAACTTTGACATCCTTGGTTAAATTTATTCCAAGGAATTTGATTCTTTTTGTAGCCATTGTGAATGGGATTGATCTTAAAAGTTCTTTCTCAGCCATGGCTTTGACTGTGCATACAAAGGCTATTGATTTTTATGTGTTGATTTTATATCCTGCCACTTTACCAAACTCTTTTATGAGTTCCAAAAGTCTTTCAGTGCAGTCTTTTCAATCCCCTTTATATAGAATCTAGTCATCTGAAATTAAGGCTAGTTTGACTTCCTCCTTTCCAAATTGTATCCATTTGATTTATTTTTCTTGCCTAATAGCTCTGGCTAAAATTTCCAGGGCTATCTTAAATAGCAACGGTGAGATCTTATTCCAGATCTTGGTGGGAATGCTTCCAGTTTTTCCCCATTCAATTGGATGCTGGATATGTGTTTGTCATAAATTGCCTTGATTGTGTTGAGGAATATTCTCTCTATACCCGATTTGCTTAAGGTTTTCATTATAAATGGACGTTGTATTTTATCAAATGCTTTCTCTGCATCTATTGAGATAACTATAGGCTGTTCTTCAGTTTGTTAATGTGATGTATCATATTCACTGATGTGTGAATGTTGAGCCATCTCAGAATACTGGTCATAAATCCCACTTGGTCTGGGTGAATGATCCTTCTGATGTGTTATTTGACTCAATTGGCTAACATTTTGTTGAGGATTTTTGCATCTATGTTTTAGTAAATTGTTCTGTAATTTTCTTTCTCTGATGTGTCTTTTTCTGGTTTAGGAATTAGTGTGATGCTGGCTTCATAGAAGAAATTTGGGAGGATTCCCTCCTCTTTCAATTTTTTTGAAAATTTGGGGAGAATTGGCATTTGTTCTTTCAATTTCTTCTCTAACTTCAATTATTTCTTTCCTCCTACTAATTTGCGATTTGGTTTGTTGCTGCTTTTCTATGCCTTTGAGATGCATTGATAGATCATTTATTTGGTACCTTTCCAATGTCTTCACATAGGCAGCAATTGCTATACAGTTCCCTCTTAACACCGATTTTGCTGTGTCCCATATGTTTTGATATGATGAATTGTCATATTTATTTCTTTCCAGAAATTTTATTATTTCTCTTTTGATTTCTTCTATGACCCACTGTTCATTTAGTAACACGTTTTTCAATCTTGTAATATTTGCATACGATCTAGAGACTATTGAGTTGTTGATTTCCAGCTTCATTCTATTGTGATCAGAGAAGGTGCATTGTGTGATTTCAATTTTTTTTTAATTTGCTGAGCCTTGCTTTATGGCCTAGCATATGGTCTATCCTAGAAAAATATCCATGCACTAGGGGCCAGTGCTGTGGTGCAGTGGGTTAACACCCTGGCCTGAAGTGCTGGCATCCCAGATCGGTGCCAGTTCTAATCCCAGCTGCTTCTCTTCCAATCCAGCTATCTGCAATGGCCTGGGATAGCAGAAGATGGCTCAAGTCCTTGGGCTCCTGCACCCACACGGAAGACCCAGAAGAAGCTTCTGGCTCCTGCCTTCAGATCAGCACAGCTCCAGCCGTTGCAGCCATCTGAGGAGTAAACCAGCGGATGAAAGACCTCTCTCTCTCTCTACCTCTCTCTGTAACTCTGTCTTTCAAATAAATAAAATAAATCTTTAAAGAAAAAAAAATATCCATGCACTGATAAGAAGAATATATATACTGTAACTTTGGTGTGAAAAATTCTGTAGATGTCAGTTGAGTCCATTTGGTCATAATGTTGATTAGTTTTGTTGGTTCTTTATTGATTTTCTGTCTAGTTGATCTGTCCATTAATGAAGGTGGAGTGTTGAAGCTTCCCATAATACTGTATTGGAGTCTGTGTCTCTCTTTAGAGCAATTAACATTTCTTTTAAATAGCCAGGCACTTTGTATTTGGGTGCATATACTTTTATTATAGTCACAAATTCCTGTTGATCTCTTAATCATTACGTAGTACTCTTTTTCATCTCTTTCAACAGTTTTTGTTTTAAAGTCTCTTTTGTCTGATATCAGGATGGCTACACCTGCCTTTTGTTGCATCACATTAGCATGGAATATTCTTTTCCACACTTTTAGTCTGCAGGTATGTTTGTTGGTGAGGTATGTTTCTTGTCAGCATAATATAGATGGATCTTGTTTTTTAATCCATTCAGCCAGTCTATATCTTGAACTGTAGAATTGAGGCCATTGACATTTAAGGTGACTACTGATAAGTAACGACTTGGCCCTGCCATTTTTTAATTTGGATTTCCTTTGTATTTTGACTAGGAGATTTTCTGTCCTCGCATTCTTTCATAATGATGACTATGTTTCTGTGTGTAGTACATCCTTAAGCATCTTTTGTAAGGCTGGATGAGAGCTGACAAATTATTTCAATTTCTGTTTGGTGTAGAAGGTTGTTATTTCATCTTCATTCATAAATAAGAGCTTTGTAGGTACTCTATTCTGGGTTGACAGTTTTATTCACTTAAGACTTGAGCTATGTCTTTCAATTCTCACCTAGTCTGTAGGTTTTCTGATTAGAAGCCTACTGTGAGTCTAATTGGAGATCCTCTTAAAGTAATTTGACATGTCTCTTGTGCACATTTTAGAATCTTTATGTTTCACTGTTGAAAATTTGGCTACAATGTGTTATTATGAATATATTTTCTGTTTATGTCTATTAGGAGTTTTATGTGCTTCCTGAACTTGGACATCTCTTCCTTTCTCTACATTGGGAATTTGTAATTATTTCACTAAATATGCCTGCTAATCCATTCTCTCTTTCCACACCTTCAGGAACTCCTAAGATCCATAGGTTAGGTTGTTTTATGGTATCCCATAGATCTCCAAGACTGTTTTAAATTTTTCTAATTTCTTTTATTTTATTCTGATTGTAAAATCTCCAGAGATTTATCTTCTGGCTTGGATATTCATATCTGCCCCACCAAGTTCTTTGTTAAGGCTTTCCATCACACTTTTTTATTTGATCTGTTCAATGCTTCATTTCTAACATTTCACTTTGATTTCTCTTTAAGTCTCAATTTCATGGAAAAATTTTTTCATTCATGTCATGTATGGTGTTCTTTAGTTAGTGGATTTGTTTCTGATTGCTTTATGGTTCAATTCTATCTCTGGCAATTCATCAATTTCTTCATCTTGCCATTCTAATATTGAAATGTTGCTTTCCTTTGGAGTGGTCATGGTGTCTTCCTTATTCTTGTTTCTTAAATTTCTGTGTTTATTTTTAGGTATTTGTGGAGTTAATTGTTTTTCCCCTCTAATGGCTTTTGTCTTTGAGCTGTGCCTCTGTGGCTTAGTGGAATTTCTACACTTTCAGTGAATACCAAGGAGTATGTGGTGAGTGTGGCCAAGGAGCTCTGATCAGTGCTCCAGGGTGAGGTGAGTATCCAGGGTAACACTCAACTTGGGTGTGGTAGAACTCCTCTTGTTAACAGAAGGTGGGGAATAGTCACTTTTGTTGGTGAGATCATCCCCTTTCTTTTTCTACTCCATGCTGAACAATGTCCACATGTTATCCCCCCAGTGTGTTCCACACTCATCCATGCCACTGTATGAACCACACAAATGATCTGCACAGTCCTCACTGTGAGCATGTTTCCTACTGCAATGACCTGTCCCAGGCAGCCAAGGAGCTCCAAGATTGTAAAGCCCCACCCAGTGATTGTCCAGAGATACAGCTATACATTGCAGCTTCTCATGTTACCACCAAGTCCCTATGGTCTCAGCACACAAGTGCAAATGTTTCATTCTGCCCTGCCAGCCTGTCCAGTCAACAGATAGGCAGGTGTGTTCCCCAAGCCAGCTCTGCCTAGGCATCTTGATTCTGGGAGCCTGTGGTATGTTGCAAGGCTGAGAACACCCCCACAGTCCTATGTGGATGCCTGGCCATCAGTTACTCATCCCATCCAGACTCAAAGTCATTGGGAACTGTGGATTTTTCCTCCCACTAGAATCTCTGGATCACACGCATACACAAGAGCCACTGTCTGAATGTTTATTTCTCCTTGCCAGTGCTGCCAGTACTGCCAAGAAGATGGTGGCCTGTCTCAGCTAGTTGTTATGCATATGCACAAAGGCTTCCATAGCTGCAGCCCAAACCCAAAATGGTGCATGACCTTTCTCAGCCAGGCAGCAGGCACTGTTGTGAGGAGATTGGGACAAGATCAATGTGCCCCTTCTACTTCCACTGGGTCTGCAGGCAACTGCTAGCCCCCAGGTCCCATGTCCAGACTCAAGCCCCACTCTTCCTCCAGCTATATCACCACGGGTTTCTACAGTTTGAGCTTACTTCTGTCTCCAAGCTGCCACCTGCTCCATCTTTCTGCTGCTGCAGTCATGTGTTGTGTCCATTTTTGTGCTCCATATCTGTACCTCCCACACAGGTCCACGACGTTCCTCTTCCTCTTGTGGGATTTCCAGTGTGGTTTTCTTTCGAATACTCCCCTGAGAGTGCACTTCTGATGCTTTCTTTTCTTTTTTTTTTTTTCACTTTTTATTCTTAGCTTAGCATAGTATGTCATTCCCTAATCAGCCATTTGGAATCTTTCCTGTGACTCTTCTTGATGCAGCACAAATTTAAAGCTTGAGTCAACATTTCAAAGATGAATGCGTGTAGAAAAGATAATGCAGGTCAAATAACATCTGGAAATAAGACCTACAGCATATATATCAATTAATAAAAATAATGTTTACTCTGAAGATGATAAATGTTAGTTTTATGAATTACCCATGCTATGTGGGTCTATTTAATATGATTTAGTCCCGTAGGTAGATAGCATTTTAGAAATTGAAGTCCCATTTACTGGACATTTAATGATTCTAAAGTTCATTAAATTATATTTATATCTATTCAGTCAGCAATGTATCCCCCAAATGATAACATAATCACTGGTGTATATAATATGCTTAATAAATGTTTAAAACAATAGTAGAAAAAAATGAACATGTCTCATGGTATTAAAAGGTGTAAGTACACTATCTCACTTCATTTTCACAATAACTGCAGTAGACATTATTACCCTACTTTTCAAATGAAAAAAATCTGAGGTTTATGGAAAAGTATCTTGTTAGATTACATAGGCATTAGGAATCAAAGTTATTTGAAAACTTCTTATCCATTTCAAAATCATACATTCATTCTAGTTGAACAAATAATTATCTTGAAATATACATTACAAAAATTATATTTAAAGAAATCAGAATGAATAAATATCAGAAATTTGAATTACATATTAGTGTTTAGAATTTCAACATAAGGAAAAGGAATATAAATATTTTTCAGTATTCCTATTCTCCACAGAAATAAATTACACCAAGTCATCTGCATATGTATGGCTTTTGTATCTGCTGTATTGCTTGTTAGATATATTCCTGGGAAAAATAAAACAGGGATTTTTTTTGAAGACAAATTTACACAATAAGGTAGTTCTATTTGCAATCATGATCTTAGAAAAAAGACATTCTTAATAGTTATTTCTTAAATCTACAGAAATCTACAGCATATATAACAGAGGTATATCTTCATATTACTGAGTGAAGGTACTTTAAGTAATTAGAGCAATAAATATTGAATGCCTTTTATGTTATCTTTAAAAGAAATTTTGCATTTGAAAGTGCAGAAAAAGAGATCGTCAATATGTCCATGAGATTGTCTTTCTTATGGAGTAGAGGAAAATGGTATAAATTTTTGATACAAGCAAATATCAGTCAATGTCAAATATTATATTTGTTGCTAGGATTTTTAATGGATATTATCAGTATTATTCACTGAAATAAAATATATGTTTGAAATATGAAATTTTAGAGAATCAAAGTTATTCTAGCAAGGATCAGTTTTTGTTTGCTTGCTGGGCAAGTTTTTTTTCATGCCCAGAATTTTGTTCATCTCTTTTTAGTCATGAATCTGCCACTATTGTTTCAATCACACGATGTTACTCTTCCATTTCACTCTTCATAAAGTGAAGAAAAGAAGATACAGATTAGACAGGCAGAGCAGAAAATATCTTTATTCTAGTGTCTAGTCACACCTGAAAGACCAAAATGCAGGGATTCTGTACAGATTTGAATAGTGTTTTCCCAGTATCTAGTTACAACATCAAAATGTGTCTTCATTTGGATATGGAGTATTTGCAGATGTAATTAGCGAAGTCAAGATGTGGTTATACTGGAATAGAGTGAGCCCTTCATCCAATAAATGCTGTGTTTACAAGAGAAAGGAGAGATTCAGTCATAAAGACACACAAAGGAAAGGATACCATGAGAAGACAATGGCACCTTTTAGAGTGCTATAGCTACAAACCAGAAGATAAATTCTATGAGCAAATCCCAGAGGCTAGGAACAAGTAAGAAAAAACCCTTCTCTGGGCCTCCAGAGGAGAGTGGTTTTGCAGATACCTTGATTTCAAACTATTTCCTCCACAGGTAAGAATAAATCTTTGTTGCTTTAAAATACCCAGTGTATGGTAATTTATAGTGGTAACAAAATTAACAGACAGCCATTGGAAGGCACTTTCTATTGTTTCAAGATCATCAGGTCATGACTAAACTATTGGTTGCTTATGTCTTCTTTTTCAGTGTCACTCATATCCTGCTGGTGTGATGGGGCTCTGTGTGTGTATGTGTGTGTGTATGAGATAGGAGAAGGACAATAAAGGCATAACAAATAAAATGGGCTGAGTCACGTTTAAGGCAGAGAGGGAAAAGGAAACGTATTTAGTGACAAACAGAAAAGATGTGCCTGCAGCACTTCAGCCTTTGAACAACTTCTTTCTTCATGCTCAACAAGCAAAGACCACTTCTATAAAGATTAGTTTCCACTAACGTCACTTTTGTAAGATTTATTTAATTATTTGAAAGAGTTACAGACAGAGGGAGAGAGAGAGGTCTTCCATCTGCTGGTTCATTTCCCCAAGTGGCCACAACAGCTGGAGCTGGGCCATGCCAAAGACATCTTCTGTGTCTCCCACAAGGTTGCAGTGGCCCAAGCAGTTGAGCCGTCTTCTGCTGCTTTCCCAGGAGTGTTATCAAGGAGCTGGATCAGAAAAGGAGCAGCTGGGACTGCAACCAGTACCCATATGGGAGGCTTAACCCACTGTGACACAGTGCTGGCCCCCATAAACTTCTATTAATTAGTGTTTTCTTTACAGTGTTCACATAAGTCTCAACATTTGCTTTAAACTGATGCTTGGTTTTATCTGTTTGCTGGATTTTATTCTGTCTTCACACAAAAACCTGTTTTGGGTTCCCATGAAACTCCCCACAGTGCACATTGGACTACTCCCACTCATTTCAACATGCAAAAACTCCATCTTGTGTTTTTTAGGCGCTGAGAAATGAATCTATAAATCCTGTCCCTTTATTTCTATTTTAATAGTATCATAGATTCTTGAAAATATGCTTGGAGGTTGAGCAGAACATATTTTGTCAGAAAACACAGAGCTGTTTTGAATTGATGATATATCCTGAGTGTATGGAAGCAGTCAGCACCTGTGAATAGCGATTAGCTCTATTCAAGTTCTATATTGAACACAGATGTTTATTTCCAAGATTTACAAGGTGCAGTAGACAAAAATCCTTTGTTTCTAAGGAAGACTGAAAATTCAAATGATCAATTTTTTATTAAATATGAGGTGTCTTCAGAAAGTTCATGAAAAAACTATATGGATTTCAAAAATATTTGCTCAAAAATAAACTTATCTTTTGGTTTTCATAAACTTTTTAAAGTACTCTCATATGAAGAAATTTAAGACAAAGATATTTTAAACACCTTCTTACAATAAAATCAGAAATAGGGTTAATACTGTAGAGTATGTTTTTCTAAATTTATATTTATGTATTTTTCACCCCAAAGAAAACTTTTATTTAAAGAATACAGACTTCATGCATTTCATAAGTACAGCTTTAGGAATATAGTGATTCTCCCCATTGTACGTGCTCTCCCACCCACTCTTCCACCTTACCCCTCCTCTTCCTCCCTCTCCCATTCCCAGTCCCATTTTCCACTAAGATCCATTTCTAATTACCTGTATACACAAAACACCAACTCTTTACTAAGTAAAGAGTTCAACAATTTGCATGGTAAAAAAAAAAAAAAAACAACTATTCCTCAATAGTCGAGACAAAGGCTGTTCAAAGTCATTGCATCTTTTGCATCTTGAAGTTAATTTCACTTCTTTTTTATACTTCTTTTCTTTTTTGTTTTAGAAACTTAATTAACTTTAACAAAGCACCCAAGAATGATACATCTTTTATGAGCACTTAGACATAGTTATAATACAATTCTTTGAGGACAGAGGTCCTGAGTGGGAAGTTAGTACACAGTGACTCTTGTTGTTAATTTAATACTCTTAATGTGTAATGTCTTATGTATGACATCAGTGATCACTCAAGTAAATCCATAGGAATATATGCAGAACTATACAGCTTTACATACAAACTTCATATGCTTTATAATCACAACTTTAGGAACATGGTGATTCTTCCAACTTATATTTGACAAAGGAACTAAATCCAATCACTGCAGCAATGACTCTCTTCAACAAATGGGCTGGGAAAACTGGATTTCCACATGCAGAAGTATGAGGCAAGACCCTTACTTTACACCATACAAAAAATCCACTCAAAATGGATTAAAGACATAAATCTATGACCAAACACCATCAAATTATTAGAGAACATTGGAGAAACCATGCAAGACATTGGCAATAGGCAAAGAATTCTTGGAAAAGACCCCAGAGGCAGAAGCAATCAAAGCCAAAATTCACAAATGAGATTACATCAAATTGAGAAGTTTCTGTACTGCAAAAGAAACACTCAGGAAAGTGTTCCAGATTCCTCCATTTTGTTGCAAATGACTGGATTTCGTTGTTTCTTACTGCGGTATAGTATTCTAAAGAGTACATATCCCATAATTTCTTTATCCAGTCTATCGTTGATGGGCATTTAGGTTGGTTCCAGGTCTTAGCTATTGTGAATTGAGCTGCAATAAACATTAGGGTGCAGACCGCTTTTTTGTTTGCCAATTTAAATTCCTTTGGGTAAATTCCAAGGAGTGGGATGGCTGGGTCGAACGGTAGGGTTATCTTCAGGTTTCTGAGGAATCTCCAGACTGACTTCCATAGTGGCTTGACCAGCTTGCATTCCCACCAACAGTGGGTTAGTGTCCCTTTTTCCCCACATCCTCGCCAGCATCTGTTGTTGGTAGATTTCTGCATGTGAGCCATTCTAACCGGGGTGAGGTGAAACCTCATTGTGGTTTTGATTTGCATTTCCCTGATTGCTAATGACCTTGAACATTTTTTCATGTGCCTGTTGGCCATTTGGATTTCCTCTTTTGAAAAATGTCTATTGAGGTCCTTGGCCCATCTCTTAAGTGGGTTGTTGGTTTTGTTTTTGTGGAGTTTCTTGATCTCTTTGTAGATTCTGGTTATTAACCCTCTATCTGTTGCATAGTTTGCAAATATTTTTTCCCATTCTGTCGGTTGTCTCTTCACTCTCCTGACTGTTTCTTTTGCAGCACAGAAACTTCTCAATTTGATGCAATCCCAATAGTTGATTTTGGCTTTGACTGCCTGTGCCTCCCGGGTCTTTTCCAGAAATTCTTTGCCTGTGCCAATATCTTGAAGGGTTTCTCCAATGTTCTCTAGTAACTTGATGGTGTCAGGTCGTAGATTTAGGTCTTTAATCCATGTTGAGTGGATTTTTGTGTAAGGTGTAAGGTAGGGGTCTTGCTTCATGCTTCTGCACGTGGAAATCCAATTTTCCCAGCACCATTTATTGAATAGACTGTCCTTGCTCCAGGAATTAGTTTTAGATCCTTGATGAAATATGAGTTGGCTGTATATGTTTGGGTTGGTTTCTGGTGTTTCAATTCTGTTCCATTGGTCTATCCATCTGTTTCTGTACCAGTACCATGCTGTTTTAATTACAACTGCCCTGTAGTATGTCCTGAAATCTGGTATTGTGATGCCTCCGGCTTTGTTTTTGTTGTACAAGATTGCTTTAGCTATTCGAGGTCTCTTGTGCCTCCATATAAATTTCAGCACCATTTTTTCCAGATCTGAGAAGAAGGTCTTCGGTATCTTGATTGGTATTGCATTGAATCTGTAAATTGCTTTTGGGAGAATGGACATTTTGATGATATTGATTCTTCCAATCCATGAGCATGGAAGATTTTTCCATTTCTTGGTATCCTCTTCTATTTCTTTCTTTAAGGTTTTGTAATTTTCATCGTAGAGATCTTTAACGTCTTTGGTTAAGTTTATTCCAAGGTATTTGATTGTTTTTGTAGCTATTGTGAATGGGATTGATCTTAGAAGTTCTTCCTCAGCCATGGCATTGTCTGTGTATACAAAGGCTGTTGATTTTTGTGCATTGATTTTATACCCTGCTACTTTTCCAAACTCTTCTATGAGTTCCAATAGTCTCTTAGTAGAGTTCTTTGGGTCCCCTAAATACAGAATCATGTCATCTGCAAAGAGGGATAGTTTGAGTTCTTCCTTCCCAATTTGTATCCCTTTAATTACTTTTTCTTGCCTAATAGCTCTGGCTAGAACTTCCAGAACTATATTGAATAGCAGTGGTGAGAGTGGGCATCCCTGTCTGGTTCCAGATTTCAGTGGAAATGCTTCCAACTTTTCCCCATTCAATAGGATGTTGGCTGTGGGTTTTTCATAGATTGCTTTGATTGTATTGAAGAATGGTCCTTCCAAACCCAGTTTGCTTAGAGTTTTCATCATGAACGGGTGTTGTATTTTATCAAATGCTTTCTCGGCATCTATTGAGATAATCATATGGTTTTTCTTCTGCAGTCTGTTAATGTGGTGTATCACATTGATTGTCTTGCGCACATTAAACCATCCCTGCATACCAGGGATAAATCCCACTTGGTCTGGGTGGATGATCTTTCTGATGTGTTGTTGCATTCTATTGGCGAAAGTGAAGAGGCAACCAACAGAATTGGAGAAATTATTTGCAAACTATTCAACTGATAAAGGGTTAATAACCAGAATATATAAAGAGATCAAGAAATTCAACAGCTGCAAAGCAAACAACTCAGTGAAGAAATGGGCAAAGGACATGAAAGAGGAAACTAAATGGCCAATAAACATGTGAAAAAATGCTCAGCATCACTAATTGTCAGGGAAACGCAAATCAAGACCACAATGAGATGAGGTTTCACCTCACCCCAGTTAGAATGGCTTTCACACAAAAATCAAACAACAAATTCTGGTGAGGATGTGGGGGGAGAGGTACCTTAATCCACTGTTGGTGGGAATGTAAACTAGTAAAGCCACTATGGAAGACAGTTTGGAAATACCTCAGAAATCTGAATATACACCTACAATATGACCTAGCCATCCCACTCCTGAGTATTTACCCAGAGGAAATGACATCAGTATATGAAAGAGTTATCTGCATCTCCATGTTTATTGCAGCTCAATTCACAATAGCTAAGACATGGAATCAAAGCAAATGCCCATCAACTAAAGACTGGATAAAGAAATTATGGGATATGTACACTATGGAATACTACACAGCAGTAAAAAAAAAAAAAAGAAATCTTGTCATTTATAACAAAATGGATGAATCTGGAAAACATCATACTAAGTGAAATAAGCCACTCACAAAGGAACAAATACCACATGTTCTTTCTGACCTGTGATAACTAACAAAGCACCTAAAAGGCAATCTGTATTAGTGAAATTGACACTTTGAGAAGGATTGACTTGCACAGCCCTTGTTTTGACTGTTGAGGAACAGTTTTTTTATACTATTTGATGAACTTTTTGATTAACATAAACATGTGTATAAAGTCAATTCTAAGTAGATCCCAATAAAAAATAAGAGTGGGAGTAAGAGAGGGAGGAAGATGAGGGGTTGGAAATATGGGTGGGAGGGTGAGCACGGTTCCTAAAGTTATCATTATGAAGTGTATGAAGTTTGTAACTGTAAAGCTGTATAGTTCTGCATATATTCCTACAGACTTACTTCTAAGGGTATAGCTTATGTTTTATTTTTTAAAGATTTATTTTATTTATTTGAAAGACAAAGTTACAGAGAGAGGTAGAGACACAGAGAGAGGTCTTCCATCTGCTGGTTCACTCCCTAGATGGCTGCAATGGCCAGAGCTGTGCAGATCTAAAGACAGGAGCCATGAGCTTCCTCTTGGTCTCCCATGTGGGTGCAGGGGCCCAAGGACTTGGGCCATCTTCTACTGCTTTCCCAGGCCACAACAGAGAGCTGGATTGGAAGAGGAACAGCTGGGACTAGAACCGGCACCCATATGGGAATCTAGCATTTCAAGCCAGAGCATTAACCCCCTGCGCCATAGCACCGACCCCAGGGTTTAGTTTAAAAACTTGCTATGGGATCCCAAATCCCCTTAACCTGGATGGTAAAAATATCATTTTAAGTGTTAAAATGATCATATTGGTAGTGAAATCAGACGTGACCCCCTAAAATCTACACAAAAATGTGACCCTTTAGAGTTCCCCGGAAGTGCTATCTGGGGTGCCACATGTGCTACCAGAATTTGGGGTGCCATATGATTTCACCATGGGCTTATTACTAAATCCTCACTGTTAATAAGCCTGAGAGGGTTCTTGCCTAATATTTAGAGTATAATTCTAAATACCAGCACAGATAAACGAGGCAGCATGGTACGTTTTAGGCTTTTATTTAGTGAGAAAGGTGTCTAGGAAAGTGAGAGTTTTAGTTCAGGTTGGAGAGAGGGGAAAGTCTGGAGACTAGGGTAGCGTCCATACCACTCAGAGAGCAGGCCAAAAGCCATGTGCACCAAGCGCCTTGAGCTGCTATCTACCGCTTATCACCGGCAGCAAAGCAGAGGTAGAGAGCTTTATTGGACACTCCCTGCCTTTTTATATATTTTCCACAGGGAAGTGGCTTGTGGGCAGGTGGGCACTCAGGTATGGTCAGGTAAAGCCTGATGTCACATGGGGGCATGGTGGCGGTATCAGGTAGGGTGTAAGGTCACACAGGGGCGTGGCAAAGATATCAGGTAGGGCGTGAAGTCACACAGGGGCATGGCGAAGGTGTGGTCTTCCAGTTCACAAGCCTAGTCAATTTTAGCCTGTTGCCTGCCTACTTCAGGTAGGATTAAGGGTCTGGTAATAATAATAGGTAGAATTAAAAAGGAGAAAATGCTCCAACATTGGAAGCAGTTCACACAGCAGACTCAGAATGGCAATCACTTTAAATAGCCCTCTGACCTCAGAACAGCCCTTAAGGCATTTTGTTCTGGGTGAAAAGTCCACAAAGGCATTTTAGGTATGCAAAGTCAAGATACTGAGGCAAAAAAAAATTTCCTACATGAGGGACCTCGGTGGGTGAGATCTCAGTGGATGGAAGTGGTCATCAAAGGAGGTACTTTGCTCTGAAGGAAAGAGAGAATTTCCGCTTTGCTTGTGGCCTTTTCTAAATATTGACAGAGTTTGTGGATTCAGAAGCCTTCCATAGCCTAGATAGCTCATATTAAGAGCCTTGGATGATCACTGACATCATACATAATAGTGTTAATTGCTAAATTAACAACATGAGTCACTGTGCACTAACTTTCCATGCTAGACCTCAGTCCTCAAATTATATCATAAATATGTCTGAGTGCTCCCCAAAGATGTATCATTCTTAGGTGTTTCATTAAAGTTAATTAAGCTTCTAAAAATGTGAAGTTAACTTCAAGAGGCAATGACTTTGAACAGCCTTTGTCTCCACTGCTGAGGAACAGATTTTGTTTTGTTGTTTTCTTCCACCACAGGTGTCTCCCACAGTCAGTTTACCTTGTGAATACCTATATTTCTGATCAGATTTGTCTCAGGAGCACCAATGGCTGGGATGACTACATGAGATTTCTTCACAGCATTTCACAACTTTCCATAACCACTCTGTTTTAGTCATTCGACTCCATGTCTATATCTAGCAGACTCTAATTTCACAGTGGCAGGAACTTCTACTGTTTGAGCTCTCCATTGTACCCTCAGCTCATCACCTGGAACATAATAAAAGATCAATAAGCTTCAATTTAATAATGAATGAAGGTTCTATAAGATATTTTGAAATGATTGTTCTAGGCTTTTGCCAGGGCTTAACAAAACTTCTCCAAATTTAATGGTTTGAAACAGCAACTATTTTCTTTTCTATCCTGGATCTGGTATGATGGAGCTCAGCTAGGCAGCTCTACTTTTCTCACTGTACACAGATGGTTGTGAGGTCTGATGTAATCCAGAGCCTCAAATTAGCTATGGGGATAGCCAGACTCATCTGTTTATCACTCGTATATTCCTTTCTTTTTTCAAAGTTTATTTATTTATTTGAAAGGCAGAGTTAGAGAAAGAGATCTTCTATCCGCTGGTTCACTCCCCTAAATGGTCACAATGAGTGGGGTTGGGCCAGGCAGAACCTAGAATCCTGGAACTCTAACTTGGTCTCCCACAGGAGGGGCAAGGGCCCCAAGCACTTGGGCCATTTTCTGCTGCTTTTCCAGATGAATTAGCAGGGAGATGGGTCAGAAGTGGAGCAGTCAGGACTCTAACTGGCACACATGAGGGATGCTGAATTTGCAGGCAGTGGCTTAACTCATGGCACCACAACACAGACTCTCTACCTTGTATTCTTTTTTGTTGTTGTTGTTGTTAATTAATCTATCAGAATTTATTTACATACAGACACACAGAAAATAAGTGCTTTTACATCTTATACTGATCATGATAGTACAGAACCTGATATACTGTGCAAAGTATTTTACAGTTACTTACAATCCCTATAGCCTTACATATGGAACAGTCTGCTTGGTTAGAGAACTTCCCAGCATCTTTTACCTACACAGCATTTAACATTAGCTTCTTGAACCCCTCCACTTCTCTTTTTTTTATTATTATTTAATGAGCATAAATTTCCAAAGTACAGCTTATGGATTACAATAGCTTCCTCCCCCCCGTAACTTCCCTCCCACCCACAACGCTCCCCTCTCCCAACCCCTCTCCCCTTCCCTTCACATCAAGATTAATTTTCAATTATCTTTATATACAGAAGATCAATTTAGCGTATATTAAGTAAAGATTTCCACATTTTGCTCCCACACAGAAACACAAAGTGTAAAATACTATTTGAGTACTAGTTATAGCATTAATTAAACACCTAAGAGTAATTGTGTATTAATTACAGAGTTCAACCAATAGTTTTAAGTAGAATATAAAATGCAACTTTTGTATTGTTGTGGCTTCCCCTCCCCAACCTCCCTCCCTCCCGTGGCCCTCCCCTCTCCCACTCTCTCTCCCATCCCGCCCTTCATCACGTTTCATTTTCAATTACCTTCATATACTGAAGATCAACTTAGTATATACTAAGCAGAGATTTCAACAGGCTGCACTGACACAACCGAACCAGGTATAGGGTATTGTTCGACTAGTAGTGTTGTTTTTTAGTTTCATAGTTAAACACATTAAGAACAGAGATCCTACGTGAGGAGCATGAACCCAGTGACTCCCGTTGTTGATTTAACAATTGGCACTCTTATTTATGATGTCAGCAATCACCCGAGACTCTTGCTATGAGCTGTCTAGGCTATGGAAGCCCCTTGAGTTCAGCGACTCTGAACTTGTTTAGTCAAGGCCGTATCACAGTGGAGGTTCCTTCCTCCCTTCAGAGAAAGGCACCTCTCTCCTTGATGGTCTGTTCCTTCTGCTGGGGTCTTATTCACCAGGATCTTTCATTTAGATTGTTTTTTGCCACCATGTCATGGCTTTCCATGCCTGTGAGACTCTCATGGACCTTTTCATCAAATCCGAATGTCCCAAGGGTTGGTTCTGAGGCAGGAGTGCTGTTTTGGGCATTTGCCATTCTATGAGTCTGCTGTGTGTCCTGCTTCCCCCCGCAGGATCATTCTCTCCCTTTTGATTCTATCCTTCATTATTTGCTTACACTGGTCTTACTTGTGTAATCTCTTCGACACTTACCCTATCTTTTTGATCGGTTGTGTATTTATACATATCACTTTACCAAGTGCGCTGGCATTGGTACCTGCCTCCTTGGTAAGGTTGAGTTGAAATCCCCTGGCACATTTCTAGTCCCACCATTGGAGGTAGGTCTGAGTGAGTATGTGCCGTCCTATATATCTCCTCCCTCTCTTATTCCCACTCCTATGTTTCACAGAGATCAATTTTCTGTTAATTTTTAAACGCTTAAGAATGGTTGTGCATTGATTGCAGAGTTCAACCAGTAGTCTGGTGTAGAGCAAACTGAGCAACAGCAACAACAACAAAAATACTAAAGGAACAAAATAGTAAGTTGTTCCTCAACAGTCTAGACAAGTGCTGCTCATGTCATTGTCTCTCATAGTGTCCATTTCACTTCAAAGGGTATCATTTTAGGTGCTCATTTAGTTGCCATCGATCAGGGAGAACATGTGATATTTGTCCCTTTTGGACTTGCTTATTTCACTCAGCATGATGTTTTCCAGCTTCCTCCATTTTGTTGTAAATGCCCGGATTTTATTGTTTTTTTTTATTGTTGTATAGTGTTCCATAAAGTACATATCCCATATTTTCTTTACCCAGTCATCCGTTGATGGACATTTAGGTTGATTCATTTCTTAGCTATTTTGAATTGAGCTGCAACAAATATGCAAAAAAATGGCTTTTTTCTCCCCTTTAATTCCTTTTGGGTATATTCCAAGGAGTGGGATGCCTGGGTCCTGTGGTAGTGCTATATTCAGTTTCTGAGGATTCTCCAGACTGTCTTCCATAGTGGCTTTACCAGTTTGCATTCCCACCAACAGTGGATTAGTGTCCCTTTTTCTCCACATCCTCGCCAGCATCTGTTGTTGGTTGATTTCTTTATGTAAGCCAATCTAACCGGAGTGAGGTGGAATCTCATTGTGGTTTTGATCTGCATTTCCCTGATGGCTAGGGATCCTGAACATTTTTTCATGTGTCTGTTGGCCATTTGGATTTCCTCTTTTGAAAAATGTCTGTTAAGGTCCTTGGCCCATTTTTTATTGGGTTGTTTGTTTTGATTCTGTGGTGTTTTTTGATCATTGTGTAGATTCTAGTTGTTAATCCTTTATCTGTTGTGCAGTTTGCGAATAACGTCTCCCATTCTGTTGGTTGCCTCTTCGCTTTCCTGACTGTTTCCTTTGCTGTTAAGAAACTCTTCCATTTAAAGTAATCCCATTTGTTTATTTTATCTTTGATTACCCGTGCCTGTGGGGTCTTCTCCAGGAATTCTTCACCTATTCCGATATCTTGAAGGGTTTCCCCTATGCTCTCAATTAGTTTCATGGTGTCGTGGCGCATCTCTAGTTCTTTGATCCATGTTGAGTGGATTTTTGTATAAGGTGTAAGGTAGGGATCTTGCTTCATACTGTGACATGTGGACATCCAGTTTTCCCAGCACCATTTGTTGAAGAGGCTGTCCTTGTTCCAGGGGTTGGTTTTAGGTCCTTTGTTGAATATGAGTTGGTTATAGATGTTTGGATTGATCTCCAGTGTTTCTATTCTGTTCCATTGCTCTATCCATCTGTTTTTGTACCAGTACCAGGCTGTTTTGATTATAACTGCCCTGTAGTATGCCTTGAAGTCTGGAATTGTGATGCCTCTGGCCTTTTTTTTTTATTGTAAAGGATTGCTTTAGCTATTCGTGGTCTCCTGTTTCTCCATATGAATTTCAACATCATTTTTTCTAGGTCTTTGAAGAATGACTTTGGTGTTTTGATTGGTATTGCATTGAACTTGTAAATTGCTTTTGGGAGAATGGACATTTTGATGATATTGATTCTTCCCATCCATGAGCATGGCAGGTTTTTCCATTTTTTTGTGTCGTCTTCTATTTATTTCTTTAGTGTTTTGTAATTTTCATCATAGAGGTCTTTGACCTCCTTGGTTAAATTTATTCCAAGGTACTTTATTGTTTTTGTGGCTATCGTGAATGGGATTGATCTTAGTAGTTCTTCCTCAGCACTGGCATTGTCTGTGTATACAAAGGCTGTTGATTTCTGAGCGTTGACTTTGTATCCTGCTACTTTACCAAACTCTTCTATGAGTTCCAGTAGTCTCTTACAGGAGTTTATTGGGTCCCCTATATGTAGTATCATGTCATTCTTTTCCGTTTTCTATTTCCTCCCCTACTCAGTCGTGTGTGTCTCACTGTCCGTCCCAGGGTGGGTTGGGGGAGGGGCGGTGGCAGCTGTTGCCGCGGTGCTGGGCGAGCACCCCGTCTCTCCTTGGCTTCCAGTGCTGGTGCGTACACACTCCTGCTGGTGTCCTGTGCCTCAGGCGTCTGCGTCCTCCTCGCGTGTTCACCCTGTCTCCCCAGTTTCGGGAAGGGCTTCTCATTCCTCAAAACTACAAATTCTCACCCCTCTTTGAACCTTCCCTTCCCGGACCTTTGGTGTGCTCCCTCCCTATTCCACCATCTTCCCGAGACTCCTTACCTTGTATTCTTGCAGACTTTCTCCCATGTGCTCTCACCATCTGGGCTCTCCAGTAGGGTAACTGCAGTTCTTTATGATGGATCAGGAGCTCCTAAAAGGCAAAAGCAGAAGTTTCCAGTCTTTCTTGATGCCTAGCTTCTTCATTACTGAAACATCACTTCTTCCTCTTTGAATCGGTTAATTTAAGTCCCAGGCCAGTCCAGACTTCATGTGGGTGGGCCTGCAAAGCACAGTTCTAAATGCTTTACATTGGACTCTGATGAAACTGAGAGATAGCGAATAATACCCCCCCACCTTTAAAAGGAGATAACAGAAAATAAGTAAATATATGTAACTTAAGTAAGATAGCACAATTAGGCAATAGAGCTAGAATTCATTCTTTTCTACTTTTATCATAAACCTGCATTGCTTGCTCTTATGAATTCCATGCTCTTCTTCAAAATTGCTTATTTTTTGTTTTAAAAGTGTTTTTCCTTAATCTCAAATATACTCAATTCATATATATTAATATTAAATATTTGAGTAACATCTGCTCATTTTCAGTAAGAAGACTTAAAGTAGACTATTTATGTTCATAAAAAGTAATGTGCTGCTCTGGCTGGAGGTCTTTGACTCTATTAAATCTTGATTTTTATATCTCAGAAAAAAAGCAATGTAAGTGAAAAGTTGTAAGTAGCATATGCACTTACGAGTTCAGTCATCACTAAATTCATCAGTACCTTGACGTGGTGGCAAGTGATCCTTGAGAGAAAGTTGATATCCTAGAGATCCTTGGGTCCACTTGCTTTTGCATGACCTTTTGAAAATTCATACTAAACTAATTAGGATTGTTTAAATGTCCAATCTATTATATCTCTTCTTATGACTGAAGCCTGATTTAACTGTTTTTAAATTCTAATTTAAGGCTTTTCTAATTTGAGAGACAGAGAACTCTCATCTGCTGCTTCACTCCACAGATATCTGCAATGGCAAGGGCCAGGCCAGGCTGAAGCCAGGAGCCAAGGAACTCAATAAAAGTATCGTATGTGGTTTGTAGGAACTCAAACACATGAACCATCACCTATTCCTTCCCAAGGTGTACATTAGCAAGAAGCAAGAGTTAGGTGTCAGAGCTGAGAATCAAATCCAGGCACTCTGATGTAGGATGGGGTTGTTCCAAATGTCATATTAATATCTATGCCAAACATCTGTTTAGGTTTTTAAAAACACTTTCATATAGTCATTTTTAAATATTTATTTATTTATTTGAAAGACTGGGTTACAGAGAGGTAGAGGCAGAGACAGAGAAAGGTCTTCCATCCACTGTTTCACTCCCCAAACTTACAGGTTGACTCCTGCAAGGGTCAGAGCTGTACCGATCAGAAGCCAGGATCCAGGAGATTCTTCTGGGTCTCCAATGTGGGTGTAGGGGCCCAAGGACTTGGGCCATCTTCTACTGCTTTCTCAAGCCATAACAGATAGCTGGATCGGAAATGGAGCAGATAGGACTCGAACTGGCACCCATATGGAATGCCAACACTGCAGGCAGAGGCTTTACCCACTATGCCACAATACCAGCCCTTCATATAGCATTTTATCTGGCCATATGGCTATACGGCTTTTATTATTCTGCTCACTTATTTACTAATGTTAAGATTTTCATACATTTTGGAAATTTACATCTTGAGAAAAGGGATTGACTATTAAAACTAGGGACCTCAGACCAGCGCCGAGGCTCAATAGGCTAATCCTCCGCCTTGCCTTGCGGCGCCAGCACACCGGGTTCTAGTCCTGGTTGGGGCACTGGATTCTGTCCTGGTTGCCCCTCTTCCAGGCCAGCTCTCTGCTGTGGCCTGGGAGTGCAGTGGAGGATGGCCCAAGAACTTGGGCCCTGCACCCCATGGGATACCAGGATAAGTACCTGGCTCCTGCCATTGGATCAGCGCAGTGCACCGGCCGCAGCGCGCTGGCCATGGCAGCCATTGGAGGGTGAACCAATGACAAAAGGAAGACCTTTCTCTCTGTCTCTCTCTCTCACTTTCCACTCTGCCTGTCAAAAATAAAAAAAAAAAAATGGACCTCAGGATAACAGATAAAAGAGATTATTCTGCATAATGTAAAATCCAAATTAGAGCATTGGTTGGTGATTTTCAATTCATAATTCTCTGTTCTCTTATCAACATTCCGTTTATTTTTTGATTCATAAAGTATTTTAAGTCCAGGAAAATATAACCCACTATAAAATGCATATGACTGAGGCTGGCATGGTGGCACAGCAGGTTAAGCTGCCAGCTGCAATACCAACATCCCATAGAGGACTGCGTGCTCAAATCCCAGTTGTACCACTTTCCACCAATTCCTTATTAATGAACCTGGGAAGGCAACAGAAGATGGTCCTAGTACTTGGATCCCTGCCACCCACATAGGAGAACTGGGTACAGTTCCCAGTTTCTGTTCTTGGCTTTTTCCTGTCCCAGATGTTGTGGCCAATTGGGTAGAGAGCCTGTTGATTAAAAAACTGTCTATGCCTTTCTCTCTGTTACTGTTACTGTGCCAAGCAAATAAATTAAATAAATCTTTTAAAAAGTGTATAAACATAAAATAAAGTGTATATGGCTTAAAACTGTTTAAATAGCTAAATCAAAGCTTTAAACATTTTGTAAATTAGAGATGTTATTAAATTAATTATTAAAAAGTTGTGAACACTGCTATGCTTGGAATGATGGTACTCCCTCCAAAAGTCATTTTAAAACTTAATCCCCAATGCAAAAGTGTTAACATATATTATAAACTGTTGTCCTTTGGAGATGATTAAATTACAAGGGTGCCACACTCATGAATGGGAATTGAACTTTTTATGGGACATGTACTCTATAGAATACTATACAGCAGTCAAAAACAATAAAACCCGGTCATTAGCAACAAAATGGAGGAATATGGAAAACATCATGCTGAGTGAATTAAGGCAGTCCCAAAGGGACAAATATCATATGTTCTCCCTGATCGGTGATAACTAACCAATCACAAAAAAGGAAACCTGTTGAAGTGAAAGGGACACTATGAGAAACAGTGACTTGATCAGCCCTTGTCCTGAGTGTTGATGTACAATGTAATATTTTATCCCTTTTAGTATTTTTTTTTGCTCTAGTTAATACTATTGGTTGAACTCTGTAATCAACACACATTTATTCTTCGGTGTTGTAATTTAACTGAAAAGTGATCCCTGTTAAATATAAGAGTGGGAATAAGATAGGGAGGAGATGTACAATTTGGGACATGCTCAATCCGACTTGCCCCAAATGGTAGAGCTAGAAATATGCCAGGGGATTCCAATACAATCCCATCAAGATTGCATGTACCAATGCCATCTCACTAGTCCAAGAGATCAATTTAAGTTCACAATTGATCACACTGATAGGTCTAAGAGTCAAAGGGATCTCACAAACAAGACTAGTGTCTGCTAATACTAACTGATTGAATAAAAAAGGGAGAGAATGATCCAACATGGGAAGTGGGATACACAGCAGACTTGTAGAATGGCAGATGTCCCAAACAACACTCTGGCCTCAGAATCAGCCCTTAAGGAATTCCGATCTGGCTAAAAAGCCCATGAGAGTATTTCAGGCATGGAAAGCCAAGACACTCTGGGGAAAAAAAAAAAAAAAACACAACAACAACAACAAAAAAACCTAAATGAAAGGTCTGTGCAAGTGAGATCCCAGTAGAAAGAATGGGCCATCAAAGAAGGAGGTACCTTTCTCTGAAGGGAGGAGAAACTCCCACTTTGACCATGACCTTGTCTAAATAAGATCGAAGTCAGTGAACTCAAGAGGCTTCCATAGCCGTGGCAACTCATGACTAGAGCCTCATGTGATTACTGACGCCATAAACAAGAGTGTCAAATTGTTAAGTCAACAATAGGAGTCACTGTGTACTTACTGCTTATGTGGGATCTCTATCCTTAATGTGTTGTCCAATGTGAATTAATGCTATAACTAGAACTCAAGCAGTATTTTACACTTTATGTTCTGTGCGGGTACAAACTGATGAAATCTTTACTTAATATATACTAAATTGATCTTCTGTATATAAAGATAATTGAAAATGAATCTTGATGTGAATGGCATGGGAGAGGGAGCAGGAGATGGGAGGGGTGCTGGTGGGAGGGAAGTTATGGGGTGGAAAAGCCATTGTAACCCTAAACTGTATTTTGGAAAATTATATTTACTAAATAAAAGTTTAAAAAAAGAAAGAGCTCCTGATTGAAGGGAGCTCTTTCTTTTACTTCTATCTGTCCTGCATGCAAAAATTCCTCCCCATCCACCAAATGATGCAGCAACAAGGTACATTCTTGAGAGCAGAGGGCAGCCCTCAAACACTTCAATCCTGACTTTTTACTGTACTTCCCAGCCTTCAGAACCACGTGCAATAAATGTACATTGTTTATATATATCTAACTTGCAGCATTTTGTTACAGCAACACAAGTGGTTGAAGATATTGACTTGGATGGGGATTTCTCTATAACCTGAGGAATGACTGAAATACCGTCTCAAGGAATCAATGAAAAATGACCAACTACAGGATTTGCATTTCTACTTCCCTTCATCCTCAACAGCATTTGATAATACCATTGTCAAAATGTGTCAATCTGCTACGTGTAAAATAGTGGATCCTTAATTAAATCAACCTTTGTACATATTAGCAAGATTGTCACATTTATCCTGGTCATTAATGTTTCATCTGCTTTGAATTGACTATTCATGTATTTGAAATTTTTAAGTGGGTCATGTGCATTTTTTACTGACATTTAGGTTTCTATTGTCTTTCACAAAGGCATTACACACATCAATAGATATTCTGCCAATCTTACTTGTTTTGGAGTTTTTTTGTAGTTTTGTGTGTAATTTTTTAGAAGTATTATTATTCCTGTCTTTGCAGTGAAGTTTTAACATTAAACAAAAGTGTTATTTTCACTCAGCATAATGTTTTCCAAATTCCTAATAGGGATCACTTTTCTGTTAAAATTTAAACACCTAAGAATAATTGTGTGTTAATTACAGAGTTCAACCAATGGTACTAGAAGACATTATGCTGAGTGAAATAAGCCAATCCCAAAGGGACAAATACCACTTGTTCTCCTTGATAGGTGACAACTAACTGAGCACTAAAAAGGAAACCTGTTAAAGTGAAATGAACATTATGAGAAATGGTGACTTGATCAGCCCTCACCCTGACTGTTGATGAGCAACTTAATATGTTATCCTTCTTAGTATTTATTTTGTTTGTTCTACTTAATACTTTTGGTTGCATACGGTAATCAATACACAATTATTCTTAAGTGCTGAAACTTAACTGAAAAGTCATCGCTGTTAAATATAAGAGTGGGAATAAGAGAGGGAAGAGATGTGCAATTTGGGACATGCTCAAGCTGACTTACCTCAAACGGTAGAGTTAGAAACATACCAGGGGATTCCAATTCAATCCCGTCAAGGTGGCATGTACCAATGCCATCTCACTAGTCCCACTGAGCAATTTCTGTTCACAATTGATCATAATGATAGGACTAAGAACCAAAGGGATCACATAAACAAAAATAGTGTCTGCAAATACTAGCTGATAGAAGCAAAAAGGGAGAGAACGATCCAACATGGGAAGTGAGATACACAGCAGACCCATAGAATGGCAGATGTCCTAAACAGCACTCTGGCCTCAGAATCAGCCCTTAAGGCATGTGGATCCAGCTGAAATGCCCATGAGAGTATTTCAGGCATGGAAAGCCAAGACACTCTGGGAAAAAAAAAAAAAAAAACAAAAAAAAAAACCCTAAATGAAAGATCTCCACGAGTGAGATCCCAGTGGAAAGAATGGGTCATCAAAGAAGGAGGTACCTTTCTCTGAAGGGAGGAGAGAACTTCCACTTTGACCATGGCCTTGTCTAAATATGATCAGAGTCAGTGAACTCAGGGGGCTTCCATAGCCTTGGCAGCTCATGACAAGAGCCTAGGGTGATTACTGAGGCCATAAACAAGAGTGTCAACTTGTTAAGTCAACAACAGGAGTCACTGTGCACTTACTCCTCATGTAGGATCTTTGTCCTTAGTGTGCTGCACATTGAGATTTAGTGCTACAACTAGTACTCAAACAGTATTTTTCACTTTATGTTTCTGTGTGGGAGCAAACTGTTGAAATCTTTACTTAATGTATGCTAAACTGATCTTCTGTATATAAAGAGAATCGAAAATGAATCTTGATGTGAATGGAAGGGGAGAGGGAGTGGGAAAGGGGAGGGTTGTGGGTGGGAGGGACGTTATGGGGGGGAAGCCATTGTAATCCATAAGCTGTACTTTGGAAATTTATATTCATTAAATAAAAGTTAAAAATAAAAAAGTGTTATTTTCTTTGTGATTAATGGATTTCATGTTTAGTAGAGATATTTTTACAAATACAATGAAATTTTTCAAAATGAAATTTTGAGAAAATGTGTTTCACATTTAGTACATTAATCATTGCAAGGTGTCTGGCGCACAACAAATCTTCCCAGGCAGACGGATCAATTAATTCACAGGCTTATTGGGGTTCTGTACCCGGGTAAGGTTCACCGGTCCCAACAGAGCAACAGAGCAACAGAGCGGGGGCCGGGGAAGTCGCATGTCAGAGATTGGGAGAGCTCCTTTTATAGATTCAGGGCATGGGGGTTAAAGGTTGAGGCAGGTCTGATCCTCATTGGTTGACCTTTAGGCACCCACGGGGACCTTGACAAGGATTTTTCTTCCCCGGAAGTACAGGTAGGAACTTTCCATTCCCGGAAGTATAGGCCTTTCCTCCATGCGGATCTCAAAGCTACCAATCATTACAGAATTTGTCTGTGCATAGTATAAAATAGGGCACTAAATTCATTATACTTCTAGGAAGATACCTAATTATTTCAATGTGATTTATTAAAGAATTTGTTCTTCTCTCTTCCCAGGTGATTTGCATATTACAGTGACTTCTATTTATGTGTTACTGCTTCAATTTTCTGTTCTCTTTCATTGATCTACTATCTCATATAAAAAGCACCCCTTTTTAAAAACACAAAAGTATCAACTATGTTATCTCATAGAGAAAGCATTCACATTCTTTTTTTTTTTCACATTTTCTTTTTGGCTTTTTTACCTCTCGGTTTGCAGCTGAAAACAAACTTTTTAGGTTAAATATATGCAAATGCACATAAACCCTATTTTAATTTCAATTAAAATTAGTTATTTTAAAAAGCAAATTATTGGGGCCAGTGTTGTGGCATAGTGGGGTAAGCTGCTCCCTGAGATTATTCTTAAGAAGGACAATAAAATGTTTCATACTCTTTTATACTGCCAAGAGAAGAGCATGGACTTGGTGTATTAATGATCCCACCACACACACACAAAAAAAAAAAAAAAAAGAAAAAGAAAAAAACACATAGGAATACCTCAGACCAGACCACAGCCAAGATCCACATCCAATAATCCTAAATCCTGAAGAAGAGCCACCCAAAAGACCAGCCCACCTCATTATATACACAATTCATTTGCAGACCTGAGCTTAAACATATTTATTATTTTAAATTATGAAGAAGAGTGATTTCTAATTCATTATTTTTGTAAAAATGGCTAATTTATACATCAGCTAAATATGGCATTATATAAAAAATTGATTTGGGAAACTTTTCTTCCTGAAAACCAAAATCAATGTTCAATCTGGAGTAAACATTCAAGAGACGTTTGCTGACTGTTGAAGGTATAAAATGAATACTGATTTTCATACAGTAAATTCTAAAAATACTCTCTTGCTCACACCTGGTGATGATGTGAATTTTTGTGATAACAGATGATATAATATCCATAGGTCTTTCTGTAGGTGTAACTGAAGTAAGGAGTTCAAGATTAAACCTTTAATAAACAAATACATCAGTATATATGTAATTAGTTTGGCTCCTTAGCCTTCAGAATCAGTTTGTCAATATGTGCCAGAGTTCACAAGAAGAGTTTTGAGAAATAGTTTGGATAATTAAGAATAAGAAACTCTTATTAAACTGAAAAAAGAAGATTCTCAAATCTAAATTATTTGATGCAGCTTCCAAATGTGAATATACAACGGGAGAATGTCTTGAACATTCAGAAAATTTACCATATTTTTACAAAGATATATCTAAAAAGATATTTCATGGTTTAGAGTGTTTCCCATTAATTAAGCAATAAACTATTCAATTATCTTTCAAGTCCTTGTAATCATGTATTTCCTTTATTTGTATTGAAGTTCTCTTTTCCAAAGATAAGGACAAGAATGAAGATTTATGAGGCAGAGATCTTAGAGTTTGCAAATTGCTGGGAGTTATGCATGATATGAGTTAGTGATAAGAAGGAATTTGATCTGATCCTACAAGACATGTAGATATAAATGAAATGCTGAAATTCAAAAACTAATGTGTAGGAAGTGTGAATTTCACAGAAATACCTCATATTCTTATAAGAATTCATATCTTTGTTTCCTCTCATATCTGGATACTAAACACATGTATCCAATAGTCTGTTTAAAATTTCCACTTGGATTGCTGTTTTAGACTTTATTCATCCAAAAGAGTATTCTTATTTCTCATGTCTAATTTCCTCCATGGCTTCTTCCAAATTCAGTAATGGCACCTACATATATGCCCTACTCTGCTTCCAAATCTCAGCAGTGATGTTTGCCTTCTATTTCTTCTTTCCACCTCATATCAGCCAACATTTTGGGTCTTTGAATATATCCTAATCTAGGCTTTTCTCAATGTCCGAAGTCAGTTCACCACATTCCCTGGAACTACTTTGACTCCTTTGATGTCCCTGATTCCAGTCATGTCTTCCTACTATATGTTTTCAAACACATAGAATGACTTTTTAAAAATGTGAATCAGATCAAGTCACTGTCCACTTCAATGCTTTTCAATGGTTTCCTGTGATAATCAGAAAAAAAATCAAAACTTTACCCTGGCCCAAATAGCACTACAATACATGATGTACCCTCCCTGTCTCTACCTTATTTCATTTACATTTCAGTCATTTTAGTCTTCTTGATTCAGGTCCCCTGGCCTTAAATTTTCTTTTGCTAGAAATGTGAGTCTCCAACTCTTTTTTTTGTTATTTTTATAACAGAATATATATATATATATATATATATATATATATATATATATCAGGCAGAATAAGGTTTTTTTTCAGCTTTACAACTTTAATCAATTCTCATCCACATTGACTCTTTAGAGTTTTAAAGTGGTGACAGGTATATACGTAACTAAAATCTGGTGCTTATGTGGCAAATCTTCATCCTCATTATGTTTTCTGGACAATTTCATGCAAATGCAGTATGGGACGTCCCTTATTCCTTCAGCCCAGATGGTTTTGTTGAGCCTGGTATCAATGCACACATCTGGAGTCCCCATCTCTTCCATGGCAAGCTTCTGGATCTCTGAGTGCCCAAGGACACACTTCTTGAAGCCCACTCCATGGACACGTTTGTGAATGTTGATGGTATACTCTCAGGTCATCACTTGGTTGATGGCAGGATGGCCCTTCTTCTCACCACCCTTCTTTGTGGGAGCCATCTTGTAGGGCCCAGGTTTGAAAGGAAGAGTGCCAGAACACAAAATTTTTAACTCTCTATATAAAATAAATAAAGCTAGCTAATTAACATTACCTCAAGAGTCACCATTTTTGTAGTGAGAACACTTAATAACCAGTCAACACTTTGAAGAATGTCATATATTGTTATTAAGCGTAGTCACCATGTTGTACCATAACATCTCTTGAGCTTATGCTTCCTAACCAAAATCTTTACAGGGCACATATCTCACATGATTCAATTTCCTGCTCCATATAACCTCATAGAAAGGTTTATTTAACCACTCAATCTTAAATAACTTCAATCATTATATTTCTCTCCTTTTATGTGCTCTATTCTACAGAGCATGTGACCTCATCTTGTATATTTAGTCTTTGTTTTTCTCACTATAATGCAAGCTGCATGAGGCAGGAACTTGATTATTTTCTCTGTTTTTTTTTTTTTTTTCCCAGAAACTGAATAATGCAGATTTTCAAAATATTGGTGAAACAAACCAATAACTATGTGAGTGATTTTTGGAAACCCTGCTACATTTAAAGATTTAGGAACAAGTGGAAAATTCTTTCCCGATACTCCTCTCTCTTTCTAACTCTACAGTACTCAATACATATGAACAAAGCTTCCAACTGAAATATTGTATTAAGAATAATAACTGGACCAATTTTCAATTATTTTTTTATTTGAGAGGTAGAGTTATAGACAATGATAGAGAGAGAGAGACAGAGAAAAAAGAGAGACAGGGTGAAATGATTATTGTTTATAGTCAGTTCCTACACTCCTGCTAAGCTATGATCTTTCAACTTTATATTTGATGAACTCTTGTTTTTCAGTGGGCCATTAAGCCTTTAACTACAATGTAATTTAAAAATGTTATCTCAAAAAACTGAGAAAGAGAGAGAGTGAAAAGGAGAGAGACAGGGGAGGGGTAGAGAAGTATCATATTCTTAGAACTTATCTATGAACTATATGGAATCTAGTCCCCTTGAATTATCATATTAACATGAGAATTGATAAAATTGTGTTGTGCTTATTACTCATTTGCTGTGACCTTGAGAATATATGTAGTAATAAATTTCTAAACACTAAATATAAAAGAGGTTCTTTAATCTGGTTCAGTTTTAAGGAGCACTAATCTAAAAGAGTCAAAAGAAATATCTCCTTAAAGATGTTTTTCTTTTTTTTTTTTTTTCAATTAGCAATGATTGCATCTAGGATAAACCTCACTGCCACTGTGCAAAACATAAGGTTGATTTTTTTAAAGAAGTATTTTTTCTCTGAAATTTATGCTTATTTTTATATGTACTGCTGAGTGGAAGACTTGTAAAAATTTTGAAAACAACTTGTGCTCTTAAAATAGTTGTACATCAAGATAAGTTGTCCAAGGATGCTTACTTAATGATATGACAACAAACATCTGACATCATTTTTATTAAATTGGTAATAATTTTATTAAAACTGTAGTAATGCATCTTTTGTCTTATCTTTTATTCCTTTATTATCAGTATTGCTGTTATTTGTTTAAGTTGTTCATTGTGATGTCAAGTCAAATATAACTTTTTATCATATAATGAATTAATAGTTTTATAAATTTCATTAAAATGATACAATTGCTCAACCTCACCAGTAGAAATTATGTTAACCACTTTTATGCTTGCTGGATTTTTATTGGTGCCTCAGATACAAACCAAACTCTTATTTTTTGTCAATAAGAGTAGATATTTAAAACCGCATCACATAAGTATATGATTTACTAAAGGAGAAGTAATAAACCTGTTCACACATGATCTTGGTTGATCAGCTGGATTAGGCAATTTCTGAATTTCTAGAAACCCCCAGGGTTTCTGAAGATACTGTCAAGAAATATTATTGAAGCTTATTTTATACTCTTCTGAAGGAAGATTTATAAGCCACATGACAATTAGATTTTTATTTTTTATTTTTATTTATTTATTTTTGACAGGCAGAGTTAGACAGTGAGAGAGAAAGACAGAGAGAAAGGTCTTCCTTCCATTGGTTCACCCCCCCCAAATGGCCGCCACAGCTGGCATGCTACGCCGATCCGAAGCCTGAGCCAGGTGCTTCCTCCTGGTCTCCCAGGTGGGTGCAGGGCCCAATCACTTGGGCCATCCTCTACTGCCTTCCCGGGCCCCAGCAGAGAACTGGACTGGAAGAGGAGCAACCAGGACAGAATCTGGTGCCCGAACCAGGATTAGAACCCGGTGTGCCGGTGCCGCAGGTGGAGGATTAGCCTAGTGAGCCGCGGCGCTGGCCTAGATTTTTATTATAAAGGATCTTGAACATTTATGATAAAAAGAAAATATTCACCTCATTCAGTGATATAAGAAAATATTCACCTCATTCAGTGATATATTTAACAGTTCCACTGAACAGGGTATATAGTGTTTTATCAATTATAAATCTGATTACAGTATCTGGCTCCTTTTCTGCAACATATACTAAATGTATCCCTTAGAATTTTCTTGATTTAATTTTTCTGATCTACACATATTATGAGTTAACCTTCCCACAATTTTTGTCTTTTATACATTCAAACCCCAGTTATGCAAATTCAACAAACATCATACTTGTTATAGAATATATAATTATGCATTTCTAAAAGTAGTCATTGAAATCATTTCTTAGTTCTAGAATGAGAATGTTCATAATTTCCCTTCCTTACTCACTGATTTCAAATGAATTAACCCACAGAAATCTTAACACTATAGAAACATATAAGAAGCAGCACTTAATAGGAAACTGTAATAATTAATATTTGTTTTGTTTTGGCAATGCTAAAATATTTCTGAAGACCCAGATCTGGACTTAGGCCTTGTCCTAAACTGAGATAATAATCTTGTGTTAGAGGGATATATGTGTTTATTTTGTATAAAAATTCATAATTTTAGTTGACTTTTCATCTCTACATATTGCATAAATGTAAACTTTTAATGCAGAGAAGAGTGATTTGGCAGGAAAACAAGACACAATTTTCAGTATAATGGACGTGTAAGGTGTAGCAAAAAAAAAAAAAAAGCTAAAATCCATTCCTGGATTTGTTATAATCACAAAGGAATCTTGGAACATTTGAGCAAAGCTAAATTACCTAATGTGGTAAGAGAAATATTTATTTTCAAGATTATTTTTATTGTTAGCTGAATATTCTATTTTAAATCCTTCTTTCATGTGTACTTTCCTAACTTTTTTTCATTTCTTTTAATAGCCTTTCTATTCTATCAACATTAAAATGGAAAGTCTGTGGAATTCTTATGTTTTATAATTCTCAAGATGAAAGAATTCTAGTGGCTAGAGTAAAAGCCGAGATATTCTAATTGAGTAATACAGCATATCCAGAAAAAAAAAAAAAGTTTAGCTTGTAGATTTGAGTCATATCTGCCTATGCATTCGGATGAGGCAATAGAAACAAAGATTTTGAAAACTTTTTTCCCACCTACTCATCCACAATCATATATTCACTGTCATGTGTCTTGAAACCCCAGGAAGTGTCCACTTGTGCTAACAAGAAAGTCAGGTGTTGATGGTTTCGCTGCAACTGCGCTTTTCTTGCTGAACTATACATTGCCCTGCTGCTGTTGATAGAGACAGGTAGGTCAAATAGAAAATGTCAAAGAAATGCCTCATTTATCCCACTTCACTGTCTCTTGCAGCGTCCCTTATCATCTCTTCCAGGCCCTTTCACCACCAAAGTGGTTACTTGTGGGAACAGTGAGTGCATGATTGGCATTTATGAAGTCTGAGTTTGTAGAGACTGAATATGAAGGTGATTAACCTGCCTGTAACCCACTGAGTGCCTCTGAGTGTGCACATTTAAGTTTCCTTCTCTGTGAAATGGGATGGTGTTTTTCTTACAGCGTTTTTGTGAATGTTGAATGGTATTCCTTATGACATAAAAATTTAATAAATTCTGTTTTATAGATAATATTTTACTTCTAATATTTTACTTACATGGACTTGATGAAGATGAAAAGGGAATTAGTCAGTTTACTTAAATATGGGAGTTACTTCTAGCATACAAATGATATCCAATTTAGGCCTGATGCTCACATGAGGTCTGATATGGTCATAGATATACACATCCACTTAAAAAGTTCAGATGAAATTTAAAGGATTCTATATGCCTTACAATATATTCAACATAAAAGTTCTTTGGTATAACAGAATAAATAAAATTTGGAGAATAATTCATGAGTTATTTTGCAAGCAACAAACTTGCTCTATAGATATAGACTTGGGAAGAAAAAGTATTTTGGGAAAATATTAAGATAGACATGCAGATAAGGACAGATACAGTTTATTCATGAGAATGATTAATTACACCCAAAACACATGCAACCAAGGGAACCTCATTATTTAGACAATTTCATGAACATTGAATGTGTCAGAGGACATTAATTCCAATTTTGAAGAAAAGCCAATATGTGATTAAAGCATTAAAAGTGTCAAGCAAATGGAACTCATCAAGTTGTAAACTTTGATGAATGGCCTTAAATGCCTTAGAGAGGAACATCATGCAGCTTTCACCAGATATCATCACATTCACTTACATTTTTGACTATGATAGTAAAGTTGTTGGATTAACCAAGGGACCTGAAATATTTTTATGAGACCATACACATTTATTACTTGAGAGCCCATTTGCTATAAGTTATTTAAATATCATTTACTTGAATTGTCTTATTTATTCATCCTTAATCTAACATTACACAGTGAGCACCAGTACCAATTAATTCATTTGAACATAAATCACCAGATATACTTTATGCTACTTCCAGGCTAGATATAGGGATACAAAGATGAGTAAAATTCTATTTGTATTCACATAATAATATTATGGAAGAAGCAAACATAGATACAACAAAAAGTCAAATAAGTGTGAGTCTATATTGACAAAAGGCTAAGAAAAGACAAGTAGGACGTGATGAATTTCATGGTGTAGAATGATGGAAAGAGTAACTAAAACCAAACCTAAATCTGAATTATGGACACTGCTCATACAATTTAGAGTGTTTTGTCCCTCTCAGAATTTATTTACCTTTGTCTGAAAGCACATACCAAGCCCTTCTTACTCTTGGATCATATCTAACTCAAATTGGGCAGATCACCTACTTCTACCATCAAGTGTGAATTGCTGATGTTCCTGCAAGATCCAAGCCTGACCAATCTCTGTTTTCCTCATCCAAAGTCCTAAAGAAACTTCCTTGTAGAGTGGAAAATTCCTAACATTTTGCCATGTTTTCCAAATTTATTCTGAAATCTAAAAAATAGTTTAAATATGCTATTAAATTTTTCCCCAAACATCCTGACATCTATTTCTGTATCTCTAGAAATCAAGCATGTTCTTTTAAACCATTGTCATACCTAACATGAAACAATCACCAAATTCAATCTAATATATTAAAATCTCCTTAATTGGGGCCAGCGCTGTGGCGCAGCAGGTTAATGCCTTGGCCTGAACTGCTCGCATCCCATATGGGCGCCAGTTCAAGACCTGGCTGCTGCACTTTGGATGCAGCTCTCTGCTATGGCCTAGGAAAGCAGTGGAAGATGGCCGAAGTCCTTGGGACCCTGCACCTGCGTGGGAGACCTGGAAGAAGCTCCTGGCTACTAGCTTTGGATCATCACCGTTCCTGCCATTGCAGCCAATTAGGGAATGAACTATGGGATGGAAGACCTCTCTCTCTCTCTCTCTCTCTCTCTGCCTCTCCTCTCTCTATGTAACTCTGACAATAAAATAAATAAATAAATCTTAAAATCTCCTTAATTGTCCAAAATTTTGTTTTTATTAAAGATTTTATTTTATTTATTTGAAAGTCACAGTTACACAGAGAGGAGACGGGGTGGGGCGGGTCTTCCACCCGATGGTTCACTCCCCAATTGGCCGCAATGGCTGGAGCTGCACCAATTCAAAGCCAGGAGCCAGGAGCTTCTTCTGGGTCTCCCACGTGGTGCAGGGGCCCAAGGACTTGGGCCATCCCCTACTGTTTTCCCAGGCCACAGCAGGGAGCTGGATTGGAAGCAGAGCAGCCAGGTCTCAAACTGGTTCCCATATGGGATGCCGACACTCCAGGCCAGGGAGTTAACTCACTGTGCCACAGTGCCAGCCCCCAAATTTATTTTTTATGATCCAATCAAAGACCATATATTACATTTGAATGTTTGCAGTTGGATCTATATTTCTATTTCTCTTTTTATCTAGAATAATCCCACCCTCTTGAAACTTGATCTCCTATGGCATAATTTGCTGAGGGTGGGTGCATTAACTATTCTGTAAAATATCTCATCTTCTTAAGTTATCTGCGGAAATTTATTGTTTCTATTATGTTGTTGTATCTTAACATCTATCTCCATTATCTGAAAGTCATATAAACAGAAAATAGATAAGATGATGTTAGACACAGATGAAACATACTTGTCAAGAGTAATTCATAAGTGAAGTAATAAAGTGTTGCTTTGTGTTTGTGTGTGTGTGTGTGTGTGTGTGTGTGTGTGAGATGTTAGAAATGATGAGATTAATATCAGGGAATGTAGGAGAAACCTAGATCTTTCCATCATGAAACCAAATCTTCCCATCTGTGAGCCATAATTAATCTGTCTCATAAAACTTAGGCTTCATGGGAATATACCCATGTCCAATCAATATTTCCTATACTAGTTTTACCTTCTGTTGACCTTTCTCGTTTGAGTCCATTATTTTGTTAGATTTACAAACTATCAATTGCTTAATGATATTCTTTCCATAATTGCTATTTGACATTCTTCTGTGAATAAGAGCCTTTCTTTATCAACTGTGGCCTTTTTCACTACACGGTAAACTTCTCATTGCCAAGTTAGGACATGTGTTTAATACTTACCCTAACTTGCAGTCTTAAGTAGATGGTCATTATGTACTAGTCACCATCTCATATGTGGCCAATGGCCCTTTTATTGTTCTATTTTGGTTTTTGGCTCTTAATTATTTATTTTAAAATATTGTATATAGATAAATGGACATCATAAATATTATACCTACTCACCAAATTTCCATCATCACCTCTTTTTGAGTCTATGAGAAGAGTGCACTTTCCCACTCCCTTGAATAAGGGTACTCTAACAACATGAGATAAATAGGTTAATAAAACACACAAAGATACTGCCAAATCAGTTATTCATATTCTCTCTTTCCACAACCATGGTAAATATTATCTATCCAGCTGGTGAGCCTTCATATTCAGGTCCCCAGATGAGCACAGCAAGGTTTCATGTAACTCTCAAGTAAGTACAGGGTTGGGGGAAGAAATAGTTTTTGTTTCTTGAAAACACTGATATTTTTGAGCTTCATTATAACCTAACCTACAATATCTATTTATATATATATACACACACATATTTATCTATCTATTTAGATATATTGATATATGATAGAAAGATTGTACAATATATTGCAGAAAAGTTATGAAATTATGACTGGAATTTGCCCACCACTAAAATATCTATAAGCAATAAAGGAGTGTTTTCAAATATGCAAGTCCTCTATGCTAAGTAGAGAAAACTCAGAGAATTCTATGATTTTTACTTTTCCCCTGTATGTTCTCCTGTTGTGTGCTCAGGACTGGAATATGCCAGCTCACTTGGTGGCAGAAGAGCTGAAGTTCCTTTAGATGCATTTTACTTAAATAGATCATTGTCGTGTATGTTCATATGGAAGAAAATGGCAGAGAAATGGGGATAAGAGTCAAAACAATTGTTTAAGTGAGAAATGATTATCCATATGTGGCTACCGGGCTGTGACAAATTAAAAAGGCTAAAATGCTACCAATGCCTCCATTCAGCTACTTATCTTTTTCCAACATGTTCATGTTTTTCAGCTTTCTGGCTTTTTCTTCCAGACTCAATCTCTACATCACACCCAGTGTAATCACACCATATGCTGCTTTTTGCCCTTTCCTACTTTCCAAGAACACATGAAAAGCTAAAAATCTATCATCTAGTCTGGGATGTAAGAAATGCTCAAAAATAACTACTGCAAAGGAGGGATAAATGCCATAGGAGAGGACAGATAAAGTGCTAAAGAAGAAGGCAAGAGTGTTTCCAGCTGTGAAATATGAAAAGGAATTCTATATACTGACTTTGCAATGTAGATGAGGGGGAAAGAGGCACTGCAATCAGTCTCTGGTAGACAACACTAGTTGGCAGAGGACACGAGGGAAGGCTCATCAAGAGTAACTTTGGAAGAGAGAACACAGCTCTTTTCATCTCTGTGTACTGAAATTTGTGACCTCCATCCTACCTGAGGGAATACATATGGCTACTCTCTGATCTCTGGAATGCTGTAACCCAGCCTTTAATTATGGATAATCTTTACTTGTCATTCAGGTCAGGTTTTCATGGAAACTTTTCCAAATCCTCTCAAAATAGTTTAGATTTCCTGTGTTTGTATATTGCATGTGGCATTTTCTGTGGTTGCACTTAATATTTTTTTCTTTATATTCTACTGCTTTAACACACTTTTGTGCTCCTTGCAAGAAAATACTATTCACCCTTCATTCTCATGTGCCTGGAGGTCAACTGGATCTCTGGATTTCAGAAGGACCACAAGAACTTGATTTGATTAAATCAAAGTTAATCTTTTTTTTAGGGGAGTGTTTAGCTCTATATGACTTTAAGTTTCATTTTGTATTAGGGATTGGAAGGCAAAAGAAATTAACAAAAGCTATACTTCAAGTTCTCTCGTGAGGAGACATTATTAAAGATAGCTGTACAAGTTTTTGATGCCTACTATAACAAATTACTTTACATTTCAAGGCTTAAAACAGCACACATTTATTTTCCTACAGTTCTGCAGCTCAGACTGACCTAAAATCAAGTGCAGGGAGAGCTTCATTTCTTTCTGGAATCTCTAGAAGAGAATCCACTGACTCACTGTTTCTGAGTCCTAGAAGCCACCTGCTTTCACTAGCTCCCATCTCCTTCCTGCATTTTCAATGCTAGCAAAATTGGGAAGATTCCTCCTCATGCTGCCATCTCTGACTCTTTGGATTCCTTTGATTCCTCATTTCACTCTTAAAGAATTTTTAAATTTTCAATTGACCTGTATAACCCAGATTCCATTTTTGTGCCAGCTAACATCATTAATTCCATCTGGAGTCTTCATTCCCCATTATCACATAACCTAACATGTTTGCAGGTGTTGAAGATACAGAATGTAGATAAATGGATGGCTGTTATTCCACACACCACGTTAGTCTACATAAATGTTGGGGAAACTCAACAGACTGTAAAATTAGTCTGATGAAATTACAGTGAGATTATTATTGCAGCAATATCTGCATAATAATGCAAATAAATCCATAATATCAAAGTAAATTAGACCATGTGAATATAACAAAAGGTGGAAACCTGCATAGATGCTATGGTTTAAAAACCACATATTAATAGCAGTAAGAACCCAGTGAAGTTTATACTATCATATACCCTGAACTAAGGAAATCACCTCTGATATAATATTACCTCTCATTCTAGCTAAATTTATCACACATTCATTTTTCTTTCATTTTACTAAAACTGATCATTCTTTCTTTTTGTTGCTTTGCCACTACAGAATTTAAACATATATATCTTCAGTCCAATAACATTTTTCTTTTAATTGTGTCATGACTTTTCTATGTTTCTCTTACTAAATTGTGGACATGTTCTGAGACTGAATTTCTTTTCCTTTATAAACCCTGAAGTTAAGTCTGTGACAGCAATATGTCAGTCAGCTACTCAGTCTGCTGAGTCAAGTGAATGGAACGTCAACCACGATCAAGGGACACAATTGATTGAATCACAACATTTATATATAAATTGAAAAGAAAATATCTTATGATTCAATAGTATTTGAAAATCACTTAGGACAATATCAAATCATCCACAATACTATTGCTTTCAGTTCTGATTTTAGCAAAATTATAGGGACCTAAAAAGATTATTAGCATATTTATACTACTACTACATGGTGCAGTCCACAAATATATATGAATATCCCCAAATATTGCTATTCTTGGCATTGTGGTCATTTAAAGTTGTTTTGAAGTGATATTTTATATGTAAAAAAGTTTGAGTTGTCATTCATATTTACCCTTATGCATTTCCATGATCCTTAGTAATTTTGGGATAGGTTGCCATCCTATATGTTTTCAGCAAACAAATGAATTTCTTTTTTAGAATTATGAATTTTTGTGACCTTTCCTCAGTGACATCTTTTCACATTTATTTTAACAGAAAAGCCACTGTTTCAGCTAAGCTGTATGTCATGTGGCAGACAAGACTATATGCACATAACGTAATTCTCCAAACCCCAGCCTTTCCCAACCTAACACACTCATGCATAACGCCTTCACCAAATTCTCATGAATATATTGGGGAAGTATGATTTTCAAAATATTTCTTAAAGTTTCTGATGTTATTGAACATCACAGCCACCCTAGAATTCAGCAATTACAAACCTGGATTTTTATTATAGAGAAAATGGCAACATACACCCACAGAAAGACTCACTAGAATGCTCGTACCAGCTTTATCACTATAACTGAAACCTGGAAAAAGGTCAAGTATTCATCAGTGTGACAATAAATTATGACATATTTATGAAAGAACATACTACTCAACAATAAGAAGGGGCAAACTGCTGATCAATGAAACATGGGTGAATCTCAAAATCATCATGCTGGTGACAGAAGCTTTACACAAAATAATACATACTATACAATTCCATTTGTACAAAATTCTAAAGCAAGGAGTAATCTATGGTGAGTAAATGATGACAATATTTACCCTCAAATCAGAAATTTACTGGGATGGACTGGAGGGAAATTTCTGGGATGATAGCAATTCTATTTTATGCTATAGGTATTTATTTACACAAATCATGTTTTTCTTAAACCTTATTGAGTGTGTAATTTCATTTTTAAAATTAAAATTAAAATTTTAAATTTAAAAATTTAAATTTATAATTTAAATAAAAAATAAAAATTCTCATCACTGGTATCAATACTGAAGCATTTAGTAGAAGTTTTCTGATACCTGTAATTTGTTTTGAAAGTCAACAAAAAATAATTATTGAGAAGTGGATATTGCAGTAAGTGGATAAATGTGGGTTAAGACAATTACAGCAAAAATGCATATTCAGTGACTGATATATGAGTATTCACTGGAAAATTATTTCTACTTTTCTGAATTTTTGAAATTTTTGTAAGTATATGTTAAGAAAATAATAGCCCAGCAGCTGAAGATAAAGCAGAAGGATACAAGTGAAAAAAGGCAAAGCCTATTGAATCAGATGTGTGCTTATCTCTCCTCCAAAAATAATCTTGGAACAAGTTCCAGAGAGAAGTTCCAATGAGTGAGATATACAATTACTAGTACAGAGATTTTGGGATTTGAAAGATTATGTACTTTTACATTAGGGCTACATAAATCATGGGGGAACAGACCAATTTCCTGAGTACAGAAATGCTACTACAAGATTGCAGGCTATTTAGATCTGAGAGGTTCCTAACGGTTCCCAAAATTCAAAATGTTTTCCATGTTGGTCCTGAGAAAAGTAAAGGAGTGGTGCAATAAAATTTACAGTTCCACCAAGTTTTCCGTAGCTCCCATTCCTGCAGTGGACCGCTAAGAATAATGCTGCAACAGCCTTGGAATATTAAGAACTAAATGGGGATTGGCATTGTGGTGTAGCAGGTAAAGCCACTGCCTGTGATTCCAACATCCCATAGGGATGCCAGTTTATGTCCTGGTCGCTCCACTTCCGATCCAGCTCCCTGCCAATAACAGGGACAGCAGCAGAAGATGGCCACCCGTGCAGGAGACTTGGATGAAGCTCCTGGCTACCGGGTTTGGCCTGTCCCTGCCCTGGCCTTTGCACACACCTGGAGGGTGAAGTAGCATATGAAAGATCCTTCTTCTCTATCTCTATAATATTGACTTTCAAAATAAATTAATTAACTAAAAAAGAACTGGAGGTACTTCCCATGGTCCTGTAGTAATGAGTGCCTGTGTGGAGAAATGGCAACAAAGCAGTAGACGAATTCCCCCAATTCTTGCCCTGTCTGTTTTTGAGTCCCGCAGAAATATGGTGTCAGAACTGGTGGTGGAGGATCTCAAAGTGTCTAAAATTACACATAATTTTCTGAGGTTTAGTTTCTGCTATACTTTGCAATTGTGGTTCAAAATAGTAATTAAACTATGTTATATATAAAAAAAGTTTTATTTCTTACACATCCACTAGTGTGGCCTGAAATTTAAACTTGCTAAGCAAAGACTTTAAAAATCAATTCAAGTTATGTCAAATAAATAGGAGTCTATTGAAAAACCACACATGGATACAGAGACAATGGAATCTCACACAGTCCAGAAGACAGGAGCCAGGAGATTCATCCAGGTATCCCACATGAATGCAGGGGACCAATGACTTGGACCACCTTCCACTGTTTTCCCAGGCATATTAGCAGGAAGGTGAATAAGAAGTGGAACTGTCGGGGCTCGAACCAGTGCCCACATAGGATATCAACCTTGCAGGCAAAAAAGCAGTTTAACCAACTACCCTACAATGCCAGCCACTTGCCAGTTTCCAAACTTGTGGCAGCTTTATTCTCAGCCAAATGTCTTGACTATCATCTTAATCTGTGTTAATTTTTGGTGCCTTAGAGTTTATACCGTGTACTGATTAGGAAAAAATAAAAAGACAGATAAAAACATTCAGCTTAGAATTATGGTGAGGAAAAGATATTTTAATAGTTGAAGGTCTTGGATATTAGTACTGCTATAATAGTTATTCAACCAATCTGACTGAAGAAAGCAAATCTAGGAAATCCACAATTGAACTGGATTAGGAACATAGGGACTAAATATGGTGTAATGAATTATTTCTTTACCAAAACCTGAGACCATTTTTCACATATTTTTCCTCTTCCCCTATCCCAAATAATAATCTTATCTTAATTTTTTATAATTATTTCACAGACAGAACATAAACTTCACTCTACTAGAGAAATACCAATTAATTTCATTCTCTTAAGTTACAGCTATTCAATCAATGCCACTATTAATCTTCATTTCCTTGTACTGCACAGATAGAGATGGATCCTCCTAGAGTTATTAATTTCTGTACATGGAAAAATAATAAAATTAGAATGATCTGAAGACACTCACATATGGGATGTGGTTGTCCCAAGTGTCCTATTAATAGCAGCATTAGGGCCGGCACCATGTCTCACTTGGTTAATCCTCCGCCTGCAGCGAAAGCATCCCATATGGGCACTGGGTTCTAGTTCCAGTTGCTCCTCTTCCAGTCTGGCTCTCTGCTGTGGCCTGGGAAGGCAGTGGAGGATGGCCTAAGTGCTTGGGCGCCTGCAACCGCATGGGAGACCAGGAGGAAGCACCTGGCTCCTGGCTTCAGATCAGCGCAGTGCCAGCCATAGCTTATATTTGGGGAGTGATCCAACGGAAGAAAGACCTTTCTCTCTGTCTCTCTCTCTCACTGTCTAAATCTATCTCATGTTAATGGCGGGCAGCAGCTACTGAGTAGGTCGCAGATAACCGCTGCCCGCACGGGGGAAAAAATCTCCCTCACCTCCCGATTTCTGCTCACCACCAGCATGTCGCCAATGGTGGTACCGCCCAATCGCCCAATCGCTCGCAGACTGGCTGGCCCCATGGGGTCAATCAGTTTGGCAACAAGTACATCCAGCGGACTAAGCCCCTCACCCTGCAGCGCACCATCAACCTTTATCCTCTTACCAATTATACTTTTGGCACAAAAGAGCCTCTCTATGAGAAGGACAGTTCTGTTGCAGCCAGATTTCAGCGCATGCAGGAAGAATTTGATAAAATTGGAATGAGGAGGACTGTAGAAGGGGTTCTGATTGTACACGAGCACCGGCTACCCCATGTGTTACTGCTACAACTGGGAACAACTTTCTTCAAATTACCTGGTGGTGAACTTAACCCAGGAGAAGATGAAGGTGAAGGACTAAAACGCTTAATGACAGAGATACTAGGCCGCCAAGATGGAGTTCTGCAAGACTGGGTCATTGATGACTGCATTGGTAACTGGTGGAGACCAAATTTTGAACCTCCTCAGTATCCATATATTCCTGCACATATTGCAAAGCCTAAGGCACATAAGAAGTTGTTTCTGGTTCAACTTCAAGAGAAAGCCTTGTTTGCAGTCCCTTAAAATTACAAGCTGGTAGCTGCACCCTTGTTTGAATTGTATGACAATGCACCAGGATATGGACCCATCATTTCTAGTCTCCCTCAGCTGTTGAGCAGGTTCAATTTTATATACAACTGAATTACGCACAGTGGAAAAGTGAAAGAAGCCGTCTCTGTGAGCACAGCTGTACACGGTGTAGAAGAATAAATGTGGTAGAAGAGGTTTTTGGTTTTATCTTTTTCCCATTCCCTAAGTTGCCACTTAACTTTCTATTGTTTGAATAGTAAAGTTAATATGAAGAACTAGATAGTGGTGTAAACAAATGTGATAATGTTTATTTACTTTTGGTTCTACTCATTTTTTTTTTGTACAACATTAAAGCAAATGAACTTCTTTCTGTTTGCATTTTTTTTTTAATTTCTCATTAAACTTTAAAAATGTAAAAAAAAAAAAAAAAAAAAAAAAAAAAAGGCAGTGGAGGATGGCCCAAGTGCTTGGGCGCCTGCACCCACGTGGGAGACCAGGAGGAAGCACCTGGCTCCTGGCTTCAGATCAGCGCAGTGCCAGCCGTAGCTTATATTTGAGGAGTGATCCAACGGAAGAAAGACCTTTCTCTCTGTCTCTCTCTCTCACTGTCTAAATCTATCTGTCACACACACACAAAAAAGCAGCATTTAATGCCCACCCTTCAGTTGATTTTTTGGTGGGGGGCAAAAATAAATTCACCTTTTAATTCCACTATTCCACTAACTTTTAGGAGCTCTCAAATAGTGTCTGTCTTTCTCTCTCTCTCCCTCTCTCCTTGTTTGTCTCTGTCATGTACACACACACAGAATCCTGTATAACTTTGACCTAACTAACAAAAGCCTCATATAAAGTGAGCAAGTATAATTAAGAAATGGTAACTTATGTCTGTAATAATGCATTTTATAGGTTCTTAATTTCCATTTTTACCATGTTCCTATTAAATTACAAACACTTTATTCATGAAACTTTTTTTTTCTGTGCATTCATTGTCTTTATTTCAAAGTTACTGATGGTTTTAGATATTTATAACTCTCCCTGACAAAATCACCTAACAAAGGGGGAAATTTAACATAAATTCATTCATTATTCTTATTGAATTCTATGTGTTATTAATTAAAAACAAGCATTTTAATGCTTACTTTAAAGGTGGAAACAATGAATGTAGTTAATTGTCAAGATTACCACCAGTTGAATTTTCTAAAATAGTGAAATCAAATTTCCATATTATTTTACAAATAACCTTATGGCTTAAGATAAATTTTCAGAGGTAAAATCATATTTTTATAATCACTTTAATGAAAACATTAATAAATGAATCTTAGATATTTCATAATAAATGTATGGTTTATACAAAAAAGAAGCTTTCAAAGTTTTTCTCTTGAATTCCAAATTGATTAATTAGATGTTGTTTAATCTGAAATTTGGTGAATGTGATTATCTATAAAGTTGTAAATCATTTCTTCTCTGATAATCTGCTCAAATAACAGAAGAAAAATTGGCTTTGTTTCTTAGTGTCTTTGTGTGGAATGTTAGCTTGCTCATATCGACCAACATGCTACTGAGAAAGTGCCTTTTCATCTTATTGACATGGAACATATCATAAAACCTGAGAACTGGAAGGCTGCCACCTAAGCAATTTAGAGTGTATCTATACTATTTCAGAAGAAACTTTCCAAAACCCAATATTTCTTGCAAACTGTCTGACCTGTCTACATAGATTATAAGACTGTGAAATAGAAGTCACCAGTGTTTTCTTCCTATTACAACCAAGTGTTATTGTTATAGTGAGCAAGCACAGTTGTAATCTATTTGCTTGTGTTTGGAAAGATCCTTTCATTCACAATATTTAAACATATTTCTTTTATTTATTTGAAAGGCAGTATTGTGGGAGGGGAAGAAAGGGGGGAGAGAGAGAGAGAGAGAGAGAGAGAGAGAGAGAGAGAATTCTTCCATCAAATGACTTCAAAGGCCAGGCTGGACCACACTAAAGCCCAGAGGCAAGGGCTTCATCCAGATCTCTCATGTGGGTGTCAGGGGCCCAAGTACTTAGGCCATCTTTAACTACTTTCCCAGGCACATAAGCAGGTAGCTGGATCAGAAGTGGAGCAGCCAGGACTCAAACCAGCAACCATATGGGGTGCCAATGTTGCAAGTGGTAGCTTAACCCATTGTTCCACAATGCCAGTCCCCTGTCCTTCAATATTACACCCAGTTGAGAAGGTATGGGCTGGTATACAGAACCGGTCTACAGGATCAATACTAATCTCCTTTCCTCTATATACCTTTCTCCAAAAATGGAAAAAAATAACTGACATTTAGCAATGAGAATATTTCCACATAAATATCTATTCCCAAAAACCTGGAAAAGTTTAACATACCATATTTAGTACCAACTATAATTAAATTTTAATTCAGTTGAACCAGTAAGTATTTACCACATATGAAAGACATTACAACTGAACTATTCCATCAAAATAATACTACTTTCTCTAAAGGAATCAAACTTTATCTGAGGATTAAACTGGTATCCTCTATTTCTTTGTGGATCCTCTGTTTTTTGTGGGCACTAGGTTTATCATTTCAATTGAATTTCTACAATCAGTACTAGCTGGTAGCTATATATGGTATGTGTGCCAAGGTCAAGACCCTGTTCAATTACTCAACAAATATTTATTCCGGAGCTGCTGAGTGTGCTGGAAAAGTTAATAATAGCACCTCACAGAACTATTTAATACAGAGAAGTAACCCCTTGATTCTTCAGTGGTTTTTCATTATTGGTTCTCAAAAGAAGGAATCTTGATTTAAAATAGCTATCCACTAGGACTGGCTTTGGTGCAATGGCTAAGAGGCTTCTTAGGATGTCCACACTCCAAATCTGAGTGCCTGGATTTGAGTTCTGGCTCTTGTTCGGATGCCAGTTTCCTGCTAATGTGCGTCTTGGGAGGCAGCCAGTGATGGCTCAAGTACTTGAGCCCCTGCAACCAACATGGAAGACCCAGATTGGATTCTGAGCTCCTGCCTTTTGGTACTGAGGAAAATTGAGGAGTGAAGCAGTAGATGGAAGATATTTGTCTCTGTAGCTGTCTGTCTCTTTGAATTTTAAGTAAAAAAATAAAATTATTTTAAGTTACTATTCACTAAAAAGATAATAGTATAAGAATAATCCAGCTCTTTTGAAATCAATATATATCTCGGTGTCTCCATAGAGGGTATTTGAGGTTAAGGACTTGGTAGGAAGTTAATTTGGGAGGTGGAGACATTTGCATGTAATTATTTCCTAAAATATGTCTCCAACTTTTTTATTTTCCTGCTTCTTCCATGGGAACCTTCTCTGTCAGTGTAGCTGGTGTCTTTCTTACCATTTGTGCACTATCTTAACTTCTCCTTTCTTTGCTGATGCCTCCTCCACTCCCACTGAGGAGAAAAGGAGCCATTTGGTCACACTAGAACCTAGAGTTATGGACTTTAAGAAAGCAGGGATACCTCAGAAACCAGACTGAGAACTGACAGAGGTGTCAGTCGACTTGGGATTGAAATCTCTAGCCAAATTCTTTATAAACATGTTAGATAACAACTTGTCAGAAACCATCAAACTAAACAAAGATTGAGGATGAAGAATAGGAGAAAGTGGGATTGTTTCTCCTATCTCTCTCTCTAATGTTAAGAACATATAATAAATCTGCAACATGTGTTGCTTTCAGTTTAATAACTAATCCTCATTGTTTCTTTCATGCTTAATTACCATGTGATTTTCACCTCCTTTTTCATTCTCCTTTAATTTGCTGAGAAATAAATTATGGGTGATATTACTTCCCACCATGTGTAGCTGATTTGACGATTAAGAGAGCCCATGTGGAAAAATTACAATCACTTGAACTAGATTGAAGCCCCACGAAGCAACCAGTGACCTCTGCCTCGTTCATCAAAGTTTCCAGAAATTTCACTGTGCCTGAAATGGTAGAAAATAATTACATTTTTTTGTATTTGTGAAATATCTTTGTGAATCCTACTTTTCATTTGCAAAGCACTACAAAGCTTTCTTTCTTTCTTTCTTTTTTCTTTTTTTTTTTTTTTTTTTTTTTTTTGACAGGCAGAGTGGACAGTGAGAGAGAGACAGAGAGAAAGGTCTTCCTTTTGCCAATGGTTCACCCTCCAATGGTTGCCGCGGCCAGCACGCTGCAGCCGGCTTACCTGGGGCTGTTGCTAGCTTCGTGTGCCCTTTCTCTTTCACTGGTTTTCTGAACTCCTTTCTACAGTTTTGTGAAAATTTTTTACAAAACTCTCCTAAATTACCCTAACTGTGCCATACATTTGTGCCAAGACCCTACCTGATATCAAAACCAACATCAAGCTTCCTTCTCTTGTGTGAAAGCAAAATGGACTTAAGCTTCCTTCTCTTCTGAGAAAACAAAGTAGACTACTAAACCTTCTTCCCACATTGGAGAAAATATGTATTTCTCAATGTAACAAATCCAACTAAAGGGTAAGGGAAGATTTTCAATGAATAGATTTTGCTTCTCCGAATTAAAAGGACATAATTGGTGTTCCCTGATTGAGAGTAGAGACACAATTATTGACTGTAGGAAATATTATATGCTATAAAATTATATGCAAATTAAAATATCTCCCATCATTTTGAAATCTGAAAATATATCTTCAATTATTTCTGAGCACAACTTCCAGGAAATGTGATGGAAAGATATTTTTGCAGCTCTTTGCTCTGTGGGGCACTGATTCTAGTGTCATTTTCTGTCAGGGGTCAAGCTATTTGGTAATATTTGATGGTGAGCTTCTATGATAATATAACCTAATCTATTATAAACACCTGTATCTCAATCCCATATAATATCTAAATTGTGTCACATGAAGAAATAGTAGACTAGTCAACAACACTAGCAATGGAATTGGACAAGTTTAATTTTAAATAATTTTATTGATTGCACAGCTTTGAGCAAGCAGTCTACCTTAAGGGTGATTTAAAGGAATAAGTAGCAAAAATTATTATAAATTAGTTAAACTTTCAAAGCAGAGGGATACGTTTTTCTATATATGTAATGGAGCTTATGTTACTTTGGTTAATTTAGGCCACATACAAGTGTATGTACAAATGCATATTTAAACATAAGTACATATACTTGTATTTTATGATCTTATATACAGATTATTGATGCTCATGATAATCAAAACTATTTGTTTTTCGTTAGAGTTTGATAACTTTCTAGTTGATATTTTTGCATCATTTTTAACCAGTGATTTTTTTCCTTTTTCTTATTTTAAGATTTATTCATTTATTTGAGAGTCAGAGTTACAGAAAGGGAGAGGCTGCAATGGCCAGGGCGGGGCTGGAGCCAGGAACTTCACACAGCTCTCCCATGTGGGTGGCAGGAGCCCAGCCTTTTGGGCCATCCTATGATAATTTCCCTAGGTCACTGCAGGGAGTTGGATTAGAAGTGGAACAGCCAGCACTCAAACCAGGTCACCAACATGGAATTACCATGTAATGGGCGGTGGCTCCACCAGCTTAGAAGTCGGCCCTGATTTTCTCTTTTTTATTTTTTTTAAATGATGTCTTGGTTTCCATTTCTGAAGTGCTTTTATATCTTCTGTATCTTATATCATTAGGCTAAGTTCACAGATCCTCTACATTTAGTTACTCTCTAACTTCTCATTTCAGGTCTTCTTCCTGGGACTACTTATATCATTTTCTATGCATTTCTCCTCCATTATTTATCATTTTTGTAATCATAACATGACAAAATGCTGAGTTTGGAGACAATTTCAATGGAGGTTAGATCCTTTCACTGAGTTAAATTGCAAATCTTTCTTTATGATATTCATTTTTCTGCCAAAAGTAGGTTGAACAGTGAATTTTACAATGTCACAAAATATAACTGCTACTTCATGCTATGGTTTGAATGTTTGTATTCCTTTCAGAATTCATGTTGGCATTTAATCCCCAATATTGCAGAATTGAGATCTGAGGTTTTTAGGAAATGATTAACATTACGGCCTTTATAAGGAAAGTTGAGGGAGTGAATTCAGTCCCACTTGCTCTCCTGCCTCACAAGATGCGAGGACACAGGTTACACAGCAGCAGAAACAGACTAATATAGATCACATCATTTTTTAACCATCTTCAGTCACTCACAGCTACACAGAACTTGGATTGTGCTTCTTGGAAAAGATCCATTTTCTTTTCTTTTCTTTTTTTTTTTTTTTTTGCTTTTTTTTTAACTTTTATTTAATGAATATAAATTTCCAAAGTACAGAATATGGATTAGAATGGCTTCCCCCCCATAACGTCCCTCCAACCCGCAACCCTGCCCTTATCCATTCCCTCTCCCCTTCCATTCACATCAAGATTCAGAAAAGATCCATTTTCAAGATCTATATATTTTGGGTTGGTGTCGCGGCTCAACAGGCTAATCCTCCACCTTGCAGCGCCTGCACACTGGGTTCTAGTCTGGGTCAGGGTGCCGGATTCTGTCCCGGTTGCCCCTCTTCCAGGCCAGCTCTCTGCTATGGCCTGGGAGTGCAGTGGAGGATGGCCCAAGTGCTTGGGCCCTGCACCCCATGGGAGACCAGGAGAAGCACCTGGCTCCTGCCATCGGATCAGCGCGGTGCGCCGGCTGCAGTGCACCAGCCGTGGCGGCCATTGGAGGGTGAACCAATGGCAAAGGAAGACCTTTCTCTCTATCTCTCTCTCTCACTGTCCACTCTGCCTGTCAAAAAAAAAATCTATATATTTTGTTGTGGGAAAAAATGGCAAAGATGAAAGGAAAAATGAGAATAGGAAAACAAAGGGAAGAAGGAAAATAATGTGGGATCTTCCCCTCTGTTTAGCCAGTACATCCAAGAGTCAACTAACATTATTTGAAAGCATTCACTCATGGAGTCATTTATTTAGCAGATTTTTTTGAGTATTATTTATTATTTATAGAGAGACAAAGTAGGAGACAGGAGATTATAACTTGAGGAAACATTTTATTCTCTGCTTAAACTGTATAAAACTAGAGTCAAAGATAATTATGATAGATCACTATCATATTTCCCAGAAATATGAGCAATCTTTAATGCTCGTTAAGAGGCTAGCAATGGCTTATCATATTTCATTCATATTTAGACACAAACATAAGTTTCACATTATAGCATCTCAGAAGTGTAATATATGCTATCAATAATATCATGAATCAGTCAAGTGGCATTAATGACTAGTGATCATTACTTCTGCAGGGGTCAGTTTGATCATAGCTGTTGATACTGTGAATACTTTCAGCTATGTTCAAATACCATTAAAATATCTCCCAAAATATATCTGAAGATTAAAATACCAAAATGAAGTTAATGTTTGTCATGAGATAAATGATTGATCAAAGTTGTATACGTTTTTCTAAGTAATCACCTTATACTAGGACCTAACATGAAAATATTCAGGAAGATTCTGTATTAATATTTGTTAAGATGAGAGAGAAAGACTCCTGTACCAAACACAAACCAAAGACAGGATAAATTGCAAATGTCTCAGGATAGATGAAAGAAATGCCAAAGCATCAGAGACTGGTCTGATCAACGCATGCACTGCCTAAGGCTATCAATATACCATTCTGTCATAGCTTAACATTTCTTTCTAAGAGGTGCACAGAACAATGAGGCAGCTTGCAATCAAAAAAATCTTATTCCATGAAATACTGTATTTGTCTCCTAGTTTTTTATCACCTTTGGTGATCTGAGTAAATTCAACTTTTCCAAAATTTGTCAGCTGCACTTTGAACTGACATTGCATCTGAGAAAATGCTTGTATCCATTTCATTGAAAACTCTTGATTTCTGGAAGAAAGTGTGTCTAACATTTGATTAATTTTGTTAAGGATGGAATGGCCCAGAGGCCACTGACTTATAGGCTGGCATGTAGGATAGTATGTTCCCTAGTCACTAACAGTAGCCCAGGAGACTGACCTCTGGAAATATTTCATGTGTGTGTATGTGTGTGCGTTCAGTGAGAAATTTATTATAATATAAAAGTATCATCTAAAAAAGAGAACATATATTTTGTCCTCTAGCTGGGCAACATACCAAATGAATGAGTATATACCAGTCATACTAGCTAAGAAAAACAACACAAAATGTTCCATCTTAAAATGCATTTGTCCTTAAGGATTTTACAACTGAACCAAGAAAATGTGGGAGACTATGAAAAGTTACTAAGTTCCACCAAAGGTTTTCAGTCTGTTTCTCCTAATAGAAAACTGACATGCAAAATACTGCATTTCTTAATCTATGTATTTGATGATAGTGGTCTACTAGGCAAAATAGGCTTACTTTAAAACAGCCCTACTTAATTTAATTTAAATAATAAACATTTAGTTGACAGAACCATGCAGATTGCAATGGTACAATTAACTTTCCATCCATCTTTTTAGGCAGCACACTATGAGCAAGACAAAACTAATCTGATATCTTGGGCTATTTTTAACCCTTCAAGAACAAAGATAAAACATGTTTCATTTATAGGTAAACTTGTCAGTTCTCCAGGTTAACTGGGTAAACAAAGAGCTAACCAAAAGAATTAAGAGAAATTTAGCTAATTAGATCTCAGCCAAATATATTAGAGATTAGAGTAGCCACTACACTCTTTCAGACTTCACTGGATCTGAATTCATTTGTGAGAATGTGATAGTTTTATTTTACACTTGAGTTATCCACCCAAAATTAACCTCACTAATCTAAAACATAATGAGGGTGTCAGAGTTGCAAATTTCATATAAAATAACTTTAAAATATATGTTAATTATATTCAGATATATTTTGAATGCAATATTTAATACCAAATCCAGATATATGACTTTCAGTCTTTTTAGAAAGTCTCTTTTGTGAATGTCTGGAACAGAATAAGCACAAACAACTCTGGAGTGCCTGCTATCACACTGATGTGTCCTTGAGCAACTGAACTAGAACATGGGATTAAGTCTTGTACATTTTGAATAAAGTTTTGAGGCAAATCTATTGAAAATAAAACTCAACAAGACTGCCTAGCGTGGCAATTTAAGTACTGGATTAAAATTCCCAATAAATTGCCCAGTTAACTAATGATTTTAAATCTATTATAATTGTACTTGTTTTACTTTGTAGTCTGGAGCAATTAAATAATTCTAATACTTTTGATTAATAAAGTATTATTCCTTCATTAATAGCATTAATACATTTAGTAATACTAATCTGCTCCAAATGACTTTCATACATTGCTGCCCCATATCTTTCAGATACCTGGATCTTTGGATGGGCTGTAATTTCCCTTCACCAAGACACTTTGCAGGATAGCCACTATTAAAGCTTTAGGAAAAGAGCTACTGTCTTATTTCAGGGACAGTTTAAATCCCACAATTGTGTCATAATTCTCCTAGCTAGGTGTGAAATTATACCATCTTAATACCTCTCTTTTTGAACTATTCCTGGCATCAATTTCACCTGCTCACATCTTCCAGTACACAGTATGTTTATTAGTGTAAGGGATTCATGGAGGAAAATGGCTGCAAATTATAAAGAGAAGGAGAGAGAGAGAGAGAGAGAGAGAGAGCAGGAAAAAAGCAAGAAACAAAAACTGCAATGCATTTATGACACTCAAGAAAACAGAAGGGGCACCAGCCTTTGGGTATAGTAAGCTAAGCCTCTGCCTGCAGTGCCAGAATCCCATATGGGCACTGGTTGGTGTCCTGGCTGCTCCTCTTCTGACCCAGCTCTCTGCTATGGCCTGGGAAAGCAGTGGATGATGGCCTTAGTGCTTGGGCTTCTGCACCAGCATGGGAGACCTGAAGGAAGCTCCCAGCCAAGCTCCAGCTGTTGCTCCCCCTCTGTCTGTAAATCAACCTCTCAAATAAATAAATAAATCCTAAAAAAAAAGAAAGGAAGAAAGGAGAATGGGAAAAGGGGATGATTGTGCAGATATTAAGGACTGCTCTGTAAAAGTGGTACTGATAGGGAACCCAGAGAGAAAAATCTATGGGTGGAAGATTCTCATATTTGCCCAGAGTAGCCCACATCTAGTAACTCCAGCCATTTGGCTATGAACAGTCTGGCCAAAGTGTAGCCTCAGTGTGAATGTGATGGAAGCTGCAGAAAAAACAGCAGCTGGAGAATTTCCATTCTTATTTTTCTTTATTCCTTTTTTTTTAAAGATTGATTTATTTATTTGAGAGTCAGAGTTAAACAGAGAGAGAAGGAGAGGCAGAGAGAGAGAGAGAGAGAGAGAGAGAGAGAGAGGTCTTCCATCTGCTGCTTTATTCCCCAGTTGGGCACAAAGGTGAAAGCTGTGCTGATTGGAAGCCAGGAGGCAGAGCTTCTTCCAGGGGCCCAAGGAGTTGGGCCATCTTCTACTGCTTTCCCAGGCCATAGCAGAGAGCTGAATTAGAAGTGGAGCAGTTGAGACTCAAACTGGTGCCCCTGTGGGATGCTGGCACTGCTGGCGGCAGCTTTACCTGCTATGCCACAGCGCCATCCCCACCACTTTTTACTTTTCTATCTGCTTTTCACAACTGAGTCTCCTTGTAGGGAAATCTCAGTTCCATACTATCCTTATAAATTATCTTAACTCATTTATATACATTTGTATACAACTTGGGTTAGCTATCCGCAAGGATGTCCTACAAGGGCCTGTTAGTCTGACCCTTCTATCTCTTCAGCTTGTCTTGGCAGTCTCTTTTCTGTGCCTCCTGTTCTTCCATCTCACCATTTGGTTTTCAGTTCTTTGAATGTGCTATATTTGGTGACAAATATCGTTTGTATGCTTGTAATATATTGACTAATGCCCATGTTTGTAAAATATTGACTAATGGAAACATGCCAAACCCCTATACCTGGAACATGTGAAAAGGAATATTGCATTTCCTTATTTGGAAAAAGACACTTGGCAGTATCAGCATAGGACTCATTCACAAAAAAAAAAAAAAAAAAAAACCTCTGGTAAACCAAATGGTATAAACTTGTTTATGTGAATTAATCATTGTTTTTCTAGAGTTGGAATTGAAATAGGGGATTCTGTTAGAAAGAAATAATGGGAGAATATTTGTAGGCCAGCAAACAACAGTGTGCATTAAGGTCTAGGAAAGTTGGGAAGATTCCAGAACAATACAAATTCCAGCAGAGAAATCTAAATGTTAACTGGCCTAGAAAACCACGATAAGTATTTAGATTAGGGATGGTTTTTAACAAGGGTGTGCCTGAAAAAAATGAGTCTTAGTTTTCTGGACAAAATACATTTACCTGGAAAATTTTCGCCAAGGCTATCATAATACTCAAAAGAATCACTCAAGGGTAATTAAAAAATATGTTAATCATGAGACTATGCTAGAAAAAAAACACTCCAGAAGTTGAGATTAAAAGATGGATTCCATATGATAATTTTGTCGTAAGGGTTAAGTGGATCAGACAAATCTCGACTTTCTTGCCTCAGTAGATCCAGTGATGTCACAGACATAACTAGGCCAATCAGGAGGACTTATAATATATGCTAAATTTATATATGAAAAATGTTAAATTTGAAAGGCTGGAACAGCCTTCACTGGATATACCAGTGAGTGGATTTTGAAATATTTGTCAAAATGGGATAATCAGTGAGACAGATATTTAGGATTCCTTTACAACGAAGTGAGTGCTAAAATTATAAGAATGACTTAGACCCAAAGGGAAAAAGAATAATAAATGAAAAGAAAAAAAGAAGGAAATTTATAGGACATCAACATCAGGACAGAATAGAAAGACTAAATAAATAAAGTTTACAAATACAGACAAAAGTTGAAGGTTCTCAATAAATTGAAAGAGTCTTCTGAAAGAGCTGAGAATATGATAGCTCATTTGGACAAAGTATGTCTGAGAAAATGGCTCCTGGTTCCTGGCTTGGGATTGGCCCAGCAACCCTGTGGGGAGTGAGCCTGCAGATGGAGGGCCTTTCTCTATCTCTCCTTCTCTCTGTGGCTTTCTTTCTCAGACAAATAAATAAAATATTCTAAAAAATCAACCTCTGAAAGAACATGAGGGAAGGAGGTAGAGTAGACTTTCCATCACCACAGGGATGTACCCCTTAACCACTTTGCCTTCCATAACTCATGTTCTTTCCCAATCTGTCTGCATGACTTGTTTCAGTAATTTGGTTCTGATGTATTTAGGTAGGAGTTTCCTTCAGTGTATTTTCTTGGTACTCACTGAGTTAGTTCAACATGTAAATTTATTTTTTCATCAACTGTATGATTTTTTTTTTTGACAGGCAGAGTTAGACAGTGAGAGAGAGAGAGAGAGTAAGACAAAGGTCTTCCTTCCATTGGTTCACCCCCCAAGTGGCCGCTACAGCTGGCGCACTGCACTGATCCGAAGCCAGGAGCCAGGTGCTTCCTCCTGGTCTCCCATGCGAGTGCAGGGCCCAAGCACTTGGGGCATCATCCACTGCCTTCCTTGGCCACAGCAGAGAGCTGGACAGGAAGAGGAGCTACCAGGACAGAATCCGGCACCCCAACCAGAACTAGCACCTGGGGTGCCAGCGCCGCAGGTGGAGGATTAGCCAACTGAGCCGCGGCACCGGCCAACTGTGTGAAGTTTTCTAGCAGTTACTTCAAAGAATTTTTCTGTGCCTACTTCATTTCCCTCTCTTTCTAAGGCTATTTTTTTCCACAAATTGCCAAAGCTCTGTTTATTTTTCCTTTTTTTTAGAGAGATATCTTTTTTTATTTTTTAAGATTTATTTATTTATTTGAAAGGCAGAGTTACAGAGAGGTAAGGGCAAAGAGAGAGTGAGAGAGAAAGTGAGTGAGACAGAGGTCTTCTATCTGCTGGTTCATTCCCCAGACCAGAGCTAAGAAGATCCGAAGCCAGGACAGGAGCTTCTTCTGGGTCTCCCACGTGGGTGCAGGGGCGCAAGGACTTGGGCTATCTTCCACTGCTCTCTCAGGCCACTGCAGAGAGTTGGATTGGATGCGGAGCAGCCAGGACCTGAACCAGCACCCGTATGAGGATGCCTGCACTGCAGGCGGCAGCTTTACCCACTATGCCACAGCGCCAGCTCCAATCTATTTATTTTTTATTTAATTAGCTTTAGCTATTGTTCAGATTGGATAAAAATCATTTTTCTATATTCAAGTTCACTTTTTCCCTTGTTATATCTATTCTACTACTATGTCCATCCAATTAAATTTCAAGCACACAAAAGCAAAAACTAATCCATCAACGAACTATTTTACCTCAATAAGATCTGCTTTTAAAAAATATCTGAGGGAGGGGGCCGATGCTGTGGTGTAGTCTTAAAAGCTACCAGCTGCAGTACTGGCATCCCATATGGGTGCCAGTTCCAGTCTCAGCTGCTCCACTTCCAATCCAGCTCCCTGCTAATGCACCTGGAAAAGCAGCAGAGGATGGCCCAAGTGTTTGAAACCCTGAGCCCACATGGGAGATCCAGAAGAAGCTCCTAGCTCTTGGCTCCTGGCTCCTGGCTTTGGGTTGACTTAGCTCTAGCCATTTTGGTCATTTGGGGAGTGAACCAGCAGATGGAAGATTCTCTCTCTCTCTCTCTCTCTCTCTCTCTCTCTCTCTCCCCCTTTCTTTCTCTCTGTAACTCTGCCTTTCAAATAAAACAAATCTTTTGAAAAAAAGCTACTTAAAAAAAGAGTTTGAGCGAATGATAACAGAGGTAGTTCTGAATCTATATAAATTAATGGAGACCAACTACTACTTTTAAATGGATTCTTTTAAATGCCAATTTGACTGGGACATTGGGTGAACAGATATTTGGTTAAACATTATTCTGGGTGTGACTGTATGGGTTTTCTGCATAAAATTCGCATTTCCATCTATGCACTGAGTAAAGCAGATTGCTGTTCCCAATGCATGTGGGCCTCATCTAATCCTTTGAGAGTTGAAATAGAACAAAAAAAAAAAAAAAAGGAGGAATACACACCCATTCTTTTTTGCTTTCTTTCTCAGCCAGGGGCATCTCAGTTCACCGTCTTCTGCCCTCACACTGGAATTTACATCCTGTGCTTCCTAGGTTTGTTCTCAGACTGAATTTCATCACTGTCTTTCCTAGTCTCCAGCTTCCAGAAGGCAGATATGGGACAAGTCAGCCTCTATAATTGTGGGAGCCAATTCTTCATAATAATCATATATATAATAAATGAACCTCATAAATGCATTTGTGAATATGGCATATATAAATAAATAATACATGAATTGTGTGTATTAAGAAAGCATACAGGTAGTCATGCACACATATTTCCTACTTGTTTTGTTTTTCTGGAGAACCCTGTCTAATGCACCATTGAAGGACTGAACAGAACATAAGGTGATGTATGGGAGAATTCACTCTCTTTTTGAGCTGGTACACCAGTCTTCTGTACTCAGACTGTAACTTAAGCTACCAGTTCTTCTGGTTCTCAAACTTGGATTACAACTACATCACCAGCCCTTCTGAGTCTCCAGCTTATAGATAGCAGACTATGAGATTTGGTCCCTATTCTTTACCTCACACTTGTTCTGTAGCTCTGGAGAATAATTTATGATTAATATAGCAAGAGAAAGAAACGGCTTATATGCATAAGTACACAAAATGCACTTTTTCTTTTTACTTAAATCTATTTAAAATTTCATTGAATGTTTAATAACAATGTAGGTTTTATACTCTAAATAAAAACTATGAAGAAAATAGTAGATTAAATGGAGAGAAAAGGAAGTATATTGTTTCATATTATGACACATTAAGTGATGTAATACTACCTGAATATAGATTGTGAATCAATTGTCATTCTATAAAAACCAAACCAAGCACTAAAAGAGTGAATCATAGTTTATAATCAAATTTAGAGAAAAAAGGAAAAATATAAAAATAATATGTGGAACTAATAGAAAAAAGAGATATACTTAATTCTATCCAAGTAAATACTTTTTTTTGACAGGCAGAGTTAGACAGTGAGAGAGAGAGAGAGACAGAGAGAAAGGTCTTCCTTCCATTGGTTCACCCCCACAAATGGCCACTATGGCCGTCATGCTGCACCGATCTGAAGCCAGGAGCCAGGTGCTTCTCCTGGTCTCCCATGCGGGTGCAGGGCCCAAGTACTTGGGCCATCCTCCACTGCACCCCCGGGAGCCACAGCAGAGAGCTGGACTGGAAGAGGAGCAACCAGGACAGAATCCGGTGCCCCAACCGGGACTAGAACCTGGTGTGTCAGTGCCGCAGGCAGAGGATTAGCCTAGTGAGCCGCGGTGCTGGCCTCCAAGTAAATATTTGTATTAACTATAAGTGGTCTAAATGTTACAGGATGATGAATGCAAGCTCAGTTCCACATCAAAGAATTTCTATGTGGACAGGGAAAGTGAGCAAAGTGAGATTTATTTATTTATTTATTTGAAAGTCAGCGTTAGAGAGGGAAAGAGAGAAAGCGATAGGGAAATCTTCCATCTGCTGTCTCACTCCCCAGATGGCCACAATGGCCAAGCTGAGCCAGGCTGAAACCAGGAGCCAGGAAATTCTTCTAGTTCTCCCATGTGGATGGCAAGGGCTCAAACACTTGGACCATTTTCACCACTTTTTCCAGGCCATTAGCAGGGAGCTGGATCTGAAGTGGATCAGCCAAGACTCCAACCCGTACCCATTCCAGATGCTGACATCACTGGCAGTGACTACCCACTATAGCACAATACTGGTCCCAAAGTAAGATTTACTGAAGCGAGAAATCTCCCACAGCAGTCAGGAGAGGGCCTCCGAAGGATGAGTTGCCTGGGTTGCCTGGGAAGCCCGTAAGCTCTGGCTCTTTGATGCACAAAGTGGCTACCTACATTTAACCAACCAGGGGAGGAGCAGAGTAACAGCTAACAATCAATCAGAAGGCTAGAATAACAACCAATCAGAAGGCAAGGAAAAATCCATCGGGGGCTGGAATTGGTGATCCTGTCAAGCCAGTTCTCATGGTAAAACTAGATGTTGCTAAAGAAAGCTCCTGGGAAGAAGTGAGCACTTTGTCCTCTCTTACGGACTCTTCCCTTTTCCCATTTCAACAGGGACGTGACCTAACTGCCTATTGCCTAACTCTGTTCAAAATTTTCATTTAGAGTAAAAGCAAGACCAAACTACAGGCTACTGCTAAGAAACTTAGACAGACACAAGAAATTAAAACCATAAGAAAGACAGGAAACAATGATACATTAATATACTTCGCTGTATACCTTGGCATATAAACTATTGTAGACCGTGGATATATTAAGGAGACAAGGAGTATATCTGAACTCTTAGGTATCTGGGTAGTCATTAGCCTATGTGTGTATGAGAGGCCAAAGAAATTGGCAGTTTTTTTGTGGTTGAATGAGGTAGGAACTGTAGAAGCAAGCCTTGGAAGCAGACCAGCATTTGCACACCCAGGTTCGCCCTAGTTCGATAACCCTTTTGGGGACATCCCAACCCTCTCCAGGGGGTGGTTTAGGGGAACCTTCCCTTCCCTATATGAAGGGGGCTATTCGGTCCTTTAATAAGTTGCAGGAGGGATTTTAAGAATTCCACATCCAGGGGCCTTCACCGTGGCTCACTTGGCTAATTCTCCGCCTGTGGTGCCGGCATCCCATATGGGCGCTGGATTCTCGTCCCGGTTGCTACTCTTCCAGTCCAGCTCTCTGCTGTGGCCTGGGAAGGCAGTGGAGGATGGCCCAAGTGCTTGGGTGCCTGCACCCGCGTGGGAGACCAGGAGGAAGCACCTGGCTCCTGGCTTCGGATGGGTGCAGCTCCGGCCGTGGAGGCCACTTGGGGAGAGAACCAACAGAAGGAAGACCTTTCTCTTTGTCTCTCTCTCTCTCTCTCTCTCACTGTCTATCTCTATCTCTCAAAAAAAAAATAAAATAAAATAAAAAGAAATAAAAAAAAAATTCCACATCCAGGAGCCCTCCACCAAGGAGATATCCCAGACAAGGGGGAAAGAGGAGAAATGGAGATTCCATACCGAAATCCGCAAAAAGTCCGGTCTGAATGCAGACTGGGCTCTTACTTCTTTCCTGAGATGCTGCCTGGTCCATCAGGAATACTTCTCTTCACTAAACTTTGCTTCACTGTTCACTCACTCTTCTGTGTCTGTGCCTTCGTGGTTGATCGTCACAAGAAAACAGACCCAAGTGGCTCAGAACCACTCCTGCTTCATTTCTGAGGGGCCATACGGAAATCCCCAGAATGGTAAGGGAAGACAGACCACTTCTGTCTCTCCTTTTTATGGAGAGTCCTCTTCTCCACCACAATTCTCAATCCCTGAAAAACAACGGGATGCTGTCAGCCAGTTAAGAACAGGGTTAGAGCAGTTGCCGGACTTCAAGATTCAGGGGACAGGCTTTGCTGGGAAAGACCTGGTTAACTCCCCTGCACCATTCTTGCCAGTGGCAAATGTTGACCTGTCTCAGACCCTGTTTCCTTCCATGGGGAACAGCCTGTCAAATGATGTTACCAGAGGTTGGCTGCTCAGGGATTCTTGTCTTCACACAGGAGAGAATTCAGAGACAGGGACTAGGAGTACACATGCCAGCCAAGTTTAATGAAAAGAAGTGACGAAGAGAGTCCACTTTGAAAAGAGTTAGAGTAGGAATGGAAAAAACGTAGAGGCAACAAATGGGTTCCTGGGAACATTTCTCAGCCTAGTTGGGAAACCGGCCGGAGCTAGAAAGCTGGTATGATAATAAAGAGAGTTTTACAGAGTAGTAGGGAAAAAAGCAGGCTTTGCGCCAAGGTCACACAGAAGGCCAGGTGGTTGGCTTTGTCTGTGCCCAGTCTTAGGAGTATGGTGAAGACTAACAACTCCCACAGCAGGCCCCGAGACAGAACTTTTTCTCTGTCCTGCAAAAATCACAACCACATTGGAGGAACAGGGGATAAGAAGGCAGGATGAGCTGACCGCACGAGAAATGCTCTTCCTCTGGACCTTGCATGAACGAGCATTAACCCCAGATCACTTCCTTTCAACGGTTTATTCCTTCTGAAGAAGCCCCTCCCAGCTGCTTTCCTGAGAGCTTTCCCTCTGTTCTTTCAGTCTCTCTCTGTTCTTTTCAATAAAAGTCTTTTGCTAAAAATTGCCTTCTAGGTTTGTTCATGTGCTTCAGACTTTGTCGCAGAAAGAACAAGTTCTCAGGGTTCAAATCGGCTGAAACAACTTAAGAGAGCAGGTGGACATCTCGGTAAAGAACTGAAGGCCCAATCTGCAGTCAGACTGGAGTATTTATGGGCTTGGGTATGGGACCTTTGTTTTTATCTCCTGCCTCCTCTCTGCTGGGTGAATGGCTTCCTGGGCCTGATGTTATATATTAAATAATAAAAGGTAGAGCTTTTCATTTCAGATGAGTAACAAGAAATCCAAGGCATATACTCCCTTATAGTGTATTGTGGAGCACCGGGATTTATTTGACCCTCAATCCTTGAGAAAAAAAAAAAAAAAAAAAAAGCCTGGTATTTTTTTTTCTGGTATTGTCAGCGCACAAGTTGGAGGATGGAGAAATTTGGCCCCCAGAGGGAAGTATCAACCACAATATGATCCTCCAAGTAAACCTCTTCTGGAGCCGAGCAGGGGAATGGACTGAGGTCTCTTATGTTCTAATGTTTTTATACCCTGTGTGATAGCCCAAACTTTGTCAGTTCTGCACAATGGACTTAGCAGTAGTAACAGCCATTGTTGTGAAGAACCACATCGGCCTTTTCCTGCTCTATCTTTTTTCAGCAAAAGTCTCTTGGCTGCACCCAAGCAGGAGGAGTGTCCTACACGAGATCAAGGCCAATTTACTCTCTTTCAAACTCTCTTCTCTTGGCCCTTGCACTATCTCTTCTCCTTCATCTCAAAGGTCAGGAAGTGGGAGGAATTTCACATATGTTCAGCTAACTGGTCTCAGTCAGCCCTCCCTGTTGAAGGAAGCCATGTGTCACATTTTCCCTGCCTCCTTTGCCACCATTTTCAAAAGAGCACTGGCAAGAAGTGATCATAACATTGCTCATTTAGACTTCTATTTCTACCACTGACCAGACCCCCTGCAGGGCAATTTTTTTGTTTGTTTGTTTGTTTGTTTGTTTTTGAGAATAGCAAGAATGGGCCTCCTGGTCCTTCTGACTCCAAGGGTTCCCATTTTCTTGCTCACTAAATCATGAAGTTTCTCCTCCCATTTATTTAAGATACCTCTGTTCTACTTTGAGTCCAATGCATGCCTTGTTAAACTCATACAGCTCTCCAATTGCCACTGCCTCTGCCACTACATATTTTAGGGCCTGAAAGGATAAAATAATCTGTGTGTACTTTTTAAAATGCTGTGAATTGCTAAGTTATTGTGATCAGGTTCCGAGAATATCCCAGTGCTCAGGGTTAAATCCCATGGCAGGTATTTGTTGCCATCTGCACAGGACTCAAGTCTAGGGATTCATAGAGAATTTCTAGCCCTGGGCAGAGCATGCACATCAGGGACTGAGAGTTGCCTAGAAGGAAGGCAAGAAGCACCTGCACATGTCTTTCCAGCCAAACAACTCAAACAGCTGGCTAAATACAAAGGAAAAAAAGAGTAAACATGAGATTTTGCCCTGCCCAACCTGGTGGTATCTACAAGCAGGCCACATTTTTAAAGAGGAATGGACAAAGGTTCAGGCAAGCTACACATTAAATAGCAAGAAAGTGCCAGGTCAAAATATGTGTCAAAAAGGGAAGTTCAGCCAGAAAAAAAGGGATGGCTCCAAAATGAGACTTAGAGACATCCTGAAATGGGTTATGTGAAAGATACACATACTAGATAACCGGGTTATGTGGTGGATGCTATCTCTGAAAACCTAGGAGGTGTGGCTAGGCATGGAGCACAAGTTAAGTCTGAAAGCTCCGGAACTCAGGCTACATGGTAAACGCAGGTTAAGTCCAAAATCCCGGAAAGTGTGACCATGCAGTGAACCCAGGGGGAAGCACCTGTGGGCGATCTCAGCAGTTACCTGAGCCCAGGCACATTTCTCCCCACCCCCGCCTTCTGCCAATCAGGTAAACTACTCCCGGATGCAACTCAGGCCCACTAGGCCCACCTGGGAGCCATCCTGTCTACGTGACCTTCAAGCTGATTGGATAGGTATATTGGTGCTAGTGTCCATTCTGCCCTATGGTCAGCATTCCCCAGAATTGGTTATGCCCCTTTTACCTGCCCTTTATAATGTAGGTGCTTGTGAATAAAAATGGACATGTTCACAGAAGCCTGTACCCGGTGTCTTTGTGGAGGGAAAGGCACCACCACCTTGCTCATCCCCGACAGTGTAGCTTAGCAGGACCAAGCGGCAAGCAACTGGCTCTTTCCAAGTGTGGAAACAATCAGAGAGGCCTGACTTGTTGCCTCATTTCTCCCCTATTCTTGTCCAGATGGAAAAGTGGCTATTCTGTAGGACTCTTCACTAGGACCTCCAGACCTTATAAAATGGAAGACTAACCTTTTTCTGTAATAATGCCTGGCCACAATGCAGAGGACCAAATATCATAGCCAGAGAATTAGAGCTTAAATTGTAATATGATTTTACAGCTGGATCTATTCTGCGATGGGTGCAATTAAACAGAATCAAACTAAGGAGAGGGTATTAGAAATTTTACTGATTACCTCAACATTTATATACAGGCTGTGTAATGTGGTCATTATTTTTTATCTTATCTGGAAGGACTTACTTCTTCCCAAGGCACCATCTTAAATCACACGAAAAGACAAACACATGCTTAAGACTATGCATTTCTTGCTCAAGCTGCCCCCGATAGAAAAAGAAATTTTCAAATATTAGGGATTGAACTGAGAAATCCCTTGGCTAACATCCTAAAGGCTTTTTACATGTGGTTTACTTTAACAGAGACGAGGCAAAAGACTAGGTGGCAGGCCCAATTAATAGCTGCCTTACTCAGTGATCTGCTGTCAAGGGAACCCAGCAAGGCCAGGCCTCTCTTCCCTGTTTTGCTGTGGGAATCTAGGGCATTGTACAAACAGCTGTTTTTGACAGAAGCTGGTTTCTGAAAAAGCCCTGCCCACTCTGTCAAAATTGGGTCACTGGAAATGGAACTTCCTGAAGGTCAAAGGACTCCTGGGTCAGAACTGAAGATCCTTTTGGCCGTAAGAGGAAAAAGTCCTTCACTCCTCCTGGTTCCCAAGCTGACCACCGCTATTGAAAGTACGAATTTACGGTCATTGCTTTCACAGCAGGTGGGACTATGAATTATCTTTTAGATATGGTAGCCACCTACTCTACCTATCTTCTATTTAGGCTGGCTCTCTTCCAAGCCTAGGCGTGTAATTGAAGTTAATAGGGTGCCTTCCCTAAGAAGGTTGACATCTTGGGGACAGTGCTATGGCAGAATAGGTTAATCCTCCACCTGTGGCGCCAGCATCCCCTGTGGGCACCGATTCTAGTCCTGGTGGCTCCTCTTCCAATCCAGCTCTCTGCTATGGCCTGGGAAAGCAGTGGAAGATGGCACAAGTGCTTGGGCCCCTGAATGTGCATGGAAGACCTGGAAGAAGCTCCCGGTTCCTGGCTTTGGATTGGCTCAGCTCCAGTTGTTTCAGCCATTTGGGGAGTGAACCAGTGGAAGATCTTTCTCTCTAACTCTCTCAGTGTCTGTAATTCTGCCTCTCAAATAAAGAAAGATAGAAAGTTCACATTTCCATTGTAATGTCTCCTCCAGTACCTCATAGGAAGAAACAGATAGCTCTAGGCCTCACACATACCTAGTCAGGCCTAAACACTTTTCCTGTAAGTTCCTATTTGCTTCTATGTGGGTTAGCAAACAGGGTGTAAAGTGACAACTGACCTAAACAGTACTTCCGGGTTTATAGATAATCTCAATCTATTTGGAGGGCTCTTTCAAAGGACCTAAAGGATCAATAAATATATTAAGGGGGTGTGGAAAGATGATCTGCAATGTAGATGATTCACTAGTCTGTTGTCCCATCCATGATTCCTATTAACTTTCTAACAGAATGTGGTTTCTTGAAATAAATTCAACTGGTCAATCAGGAAGTAAACCATTTAGGAATCATTCTCACTGGGGGCCAGAGACTGGCCCTATAGAGGATATAGGCCATGCAGCCAATTCCTGCCGTTACAGTTTTATGACAGTTCTGGCATTTCTCAGAGTAACAGGTTGTGGATCCCTAGGTACAAGAAAATAGTAAATCTCCTTTATCAGGGTTTGTATCAGGCTCTCAATAGCAAGCCAGACCAGGTCCTCCCGCATTAGGAAAGAACAAAATAAAACCTAAAGGCTGTCATGACCAGGGCCCCTGTGCTAGGGTTGCTAAACCCTGTCCTTCAAAACAGGCTGGCAGTTGACATGCTACTGCTGACCAAAGGGAAATCGGTGCCATGCTCCAAGAAAGTTTTGGGGTCAAGCTGGACAGGTGCAGAAGGATATTCACCATTTCTTTGATTAAGCCATATAACTGTAGTATTAGACTCAACAGGATTGGAATTTGACCAAGCGTTAGATAAGGAAATCTTCTCTGTTGTCTGTTCTTTGCCCTATTGCTCCCATAATCATACTACTTCTATTTATACCATGTGTGTTTAATGTACCTATTTGTTTTGTCTCTAACAGAATAAAAGCCATCCAGTTCCACAAGGTTGTAAGGCAGGGCTTGGAGCTTGTTCTCTTGTATGATGTGCCCAGCCCTCTGGACCATACAAGGCAATTTTTCCCCAGGCTATATTCAAACACCATAGGACAGATAGCAAGAGAAGAATAACCACAACAAGCAGTATGCCCATATGCCAACTCAAAGAAAATACAGCAGACAGACCTGATGTTAACTAACTATGAGTATAGTCTCATCCAGTATTTGCTTACACCACTTTTAGCCCATTCTGGGAAGGCTTTTAAGTCTTTTGTTGGATGTCCATGAAAATTTAATTATTTAAGTTCTCTGTCCTGGTGTGATTTAACTAACCAAGCAAGCAATTATACATTGTTTAGTAATTGATTCTTGTATGCTTTCCTCTATGCAAAGATTTCCAGAAAATATACAGTTGTTCTATGGTATCTATAGGACACTGATTCCAAAATTCCTGCAGATGCCACAATCTGTGAGTGAACAGTCTTTTATATAAAATAGGGTAGAACTTATATATCATCTACATGCATCCTCCATAGGCTATAAACAGACTTGCTGTATACTGTGTTGTGTAAGGAATAATAACGGGGGAAAAAAGCCGGTAAGTGCTATATTTGCACAGTACGGATGTAATTTTTTTTACAAATGTTTTCAATCTGTGACTGATTGAGTACATGATTGCAAATCCACAGATATGGAAGGCTGGCTAAATACATCTATTTGTGAATAGATAGAGATGAATGTAGGTACAATAAGCAATATCTAATTGAAAACTTTTGAAATCTCTATGTGCAACCAAGACTTTCTGAAAAACATTTTATAACTTATTTATAACCATTGCACTGTATTGTAACTACCCATTTTTTTAGGTGAAAATTATCCATCACCTTGAGAATTTACCTGATAGAAGTAGAGGAATAGGTTGAAATGCATCTGTCTACTTGTCACCTTGTTAGGAGAATCCACCGGACAAGAGAAAATAAAAGACGAATGGTCTTAACTTCTTTAACAAATGTAGAATTTGCTCCTTAGAATTCTCCAAGTTTGATGCTAGTTTGTACAACCATTCAGGTTCCTGGGGCTTTACTTGCATATGGCTTCTAAAACTGTTACAAAATGTGATCTTTCTCTTTTTCCCTGAGCATAGGTGAAATAGATTGATATTAACAACAAAAACAAAACGTCAAAAATACAAATCAAATGTTGAAGAGTACCAGCGGAAACTGGAGGAAGAATAAATGGTTGCAAATGTAAAACAGTGTGAAATCATTCCAAACTAGTTACTCCCAGAGAGAAGCTGTCTCAGGTATTCTTCCTATGTTAATCTTCATACTGTGTGTACCTTTCTAACAGACCACGCAACCCCTACAATTTTAGTTTCTACAATAATGCATATAAAAGTGAGTTCCTCTCAAAATTGTTCCCTCAACTCCCACGCTCTACAATGACCCCTGTTTGAACTCCCCATTTTTAAGATGAATTAATTCCAGAAATTCCATACATTTAAAATCAGGCTTAACACCTCTCTTTTGATCCTCTTTGCTGTTATCCCTTAGCATTTCATGTTGTGCAGTGTTAGCATTCTCAAGCCAAAATTCTCCAAATCAGAAAATTCAGGAGTCCATTCAGACTCTATAACTTCCCATCGCTTCCCTCACCATCCAATTGCAGTCTGTACCACACCATGCTCATCCGGCCCTGTTACCATCTCAGGGTACACCTCCTCTTCAGACAGCTAGGACTGACGTACATTACAGCCCGATGGACTCATTAGCATATCGTCATGTCTTTCAAACTGGGATTTTAGCTCTTAACTCATCTCCCTTAACAGGAAGTCTCTCTTCTGATAGATTGATCTTTTCCCCCTAAACAAAATCTTAATATAATTTCTTTAAAATCGTCCTTGGCTCCCAAATGTAATACAGAAACTCATTGAACTTCCAGAACAGAGCATCCAGGGGATTTCCTGATCTTTTCCTTTCCAAAGCTTTTAGTCTCGTGTTTCATCTTTCCTTTAAAGGCCCCTTGGCTTCAGGGGTACTAAATAAGTATGTTTATTCTCTCTACCTTATGTACCCATGCTGCTACTCTGCCTGGAATCTTCCTTCGTTGCCTTTCCCCACTACTGATTACCTACCTCATTCATCTTCATGACTCAAAAATATTTTATTTTAGAAACAGACTCATTCAAACAAGGTGAGTCAATTCCTCCTACATGTTTCGTGAAGACTTTTAACAAACATTATTAGAACACTTATCACATGACTATATTTGTATTTGTAAACTGTCAAATTTGATAGGTTTCATTTTAGGTTAGTGTAAGTCATAGAAAGTTATAAAACAAGTTTTTTAATGAGCAAAACAATTCTCTCATGAATACTAATAACATAAATAATCAAATTAAATCTACCATATCACAATCACTACAACCTTCATGTTGGCCACTACTTTTTTTTTTTTTTTTTTTTTTTTTTTTTTTTTTGACAGGCAGAGTGGACAGTGAGAGAGAGATACAGAGAGAAAGGTCTTCCTTTTTGCCATTGGTTCACCCTCCAATGGCCGCCGCAGCCGGCGCGCTGCGGCCGGCGCACCGAGCTGATCCGATGGCAAGAGCCAGGTGCTTCTCCTGGTCTCCCATGGGGTGCAGGGCCCAAGCACTTGGGCTATCTTCCACTGCACTCCCTGGCCACAGCAGAGAGCTGGCCTGGAAGAGGGGCAACCGGGACAGAATCCGGCGCTCCGACAGGGACTAGAACCTGGTGTGCAGGCGCCGCAAGGTGGAGGATTAGCCTAGTGAGCCGCGGCGCCAGCCTGGCCACTACTTTTTAAGCGGACATCTATTTCCTATGATATCAAAAGAATATCCATGTGTACAATTTAGATATTTCCCAGACATTTATTTAGTAAGATAACAAAATTATCCTCTGTAATGACAATCTTTTGATAAATATTTCTGGCTTTAGAAGCCAGACCTGTCTTAGGTGAGTTGAGGGAGAATTCAGAGAGAAAGGATCAATGTGTGAAAAAGTACCCAGATACTGCCAGCCTTTGCTGGGAAGAGGACTGAGTCCAAGGGTGAGAGGTTTGACTGGGGCCTGGAGGAGGAAGCTGCCTTATGGCAAATCTCTATTGATTGTGTTGGAGAACAAACACTTTCCCCTGCACAGGCAGTAAGTCCATTAAACTCTGTTGTATTAGTCAGGCCATGTACTACCTTGAGAATTTGGCTGGTCCCTTGAACTCTGGCCAAGGATACAGGTCATATTCTACTGTGATTTAAGGGCAGCTATTTCAATGTGCTTTTATTGGGGTGAGTATTTGGTGTAGCAGTTAAGATGCTACTTGGGATGCCTGTGTCCCATATTGGAGTGCCTGAGATTATGTCCTGGTTCCATTTCTGACTCCAGCTTCCTGCTAAGGTGCACCATGGCAGAAAATGGTGATGGTTCAAGTAGTTTGGGTCCTGCTTCCACGTGGGAGACATGGAGGGAGTTCCAGGTTCCTGCTTCAGCATGGCCCAACCCTACTCGTTATGGTCATTTGGGGAATGGGGCAGCAGATGGAGAATCTCTCTTTCTTTTTCTGTATATTTCTGTCTCTGTTTCAAATAAATAAAAATTTAAAAATAAGCAAATTTACTTTTATTGTGAGTGATTTGTGCTTTCAAGAAAAATCATTTTTTAAATCATGTGGGCTACTGAAACATCACATGAAGCCCTATAAATGCATAATGTTTTCACATGCCAGTTAAATTTTTTAAAATAAAAACAAGCAAAACCCCTCAAACAAACGGAAAGAGAATGCTAAAGTGAATGTTCCTGATATCTGAATCCTGGTGTAGAGTGTTTGGGTCACCAGGTTACAATACAATTCACTGTGTGGACTTCAGGGGCTAACATTGAGCATCACTCTCTGTATTTACTACTGCTGCACTGAACAAGTCAGACATGTATGCACAGTTTTTCATTAAATGGCCAAAGTTAATCTAAAATAAATTCCCCTTTATAATAAAATAAAATATTTCAATTGGTAATATTAATGAAAAATCCTATAAGTGAATTAAAATATTTCCCAAATTAAAGCTAAAGGAAGAAATAAGAGGTTGGATTTTTTTCTGAACCTAGATTTTAGTGCTAACAATATTACCACGTAGTGCAATGTAGAATGCACCTCTGATATCAATGAGCTGGCCCAGAACAGACATCCAGGATATGCTGTTGTCACATGTAGCCTGACACTGCAGCTCTGCCCTGAGGTTCCCATGTAGAACATGGACAATTTCATCGATCACCAATATTACATGACTATGGTGAATCGAGACAAAAAGGAATACTACACAAAATTATGTCTGAACAAAGAGGCGGGGGAGGAACATTGTCTGAGACATGAAATTGACCAAATACCCCCCATTCTGATTAATATGAATAGTTTACTTCATGACAATTATAGCTTAACTTCTTGCTAGAGTTTCCTCTTCCTTAATATTTATAATATTTATTCAAATATTCAAGAATTGATCCTGTTGCCAATTCATAGGAAAGTCTACTCCCTTACATCCTCCAAAATCAACTAAATTAAAGCCCACACCAGCAAAATATTGACCTTCTAAAGAAATACATTTTTGATTTACAATGTTTGTTCTCTATCTACATCTATAGCTATTAAGATATATTAATATTAAATATTAAATATTAATATAAATGATTTGTTACCTTAAGAAAAACAAACATCTAAACAAATTGTGAAGGGTGAACAGATAGCTTTTTCCTTAATTATTTTCAAGAAATGCTGCAGTCTATGTAATGGTAATAGGTGCTCTATGATTAGCTACTTTAGAAAATATTTAATTTTCATTCTCATTTTCAATATTCCAGATTCACACTGACATGTAAAATCTTCCAAAAATTTCTAAGGGAGACTTTCTTTCCTAAGTTTTCAAAACTATTTTTGGAATATAGGCACTTGGGTTAGTGTTTAAATGTGCTTCTGACACCCACATTCCATATCAGAAGACTTGGGTTCAAATCCTGGCTCTGCTTCTGATTGCTGTTCCTGCTAATGTGTAGCACTGGAACCCAGGTGATGACTTCTGTGGTTGAATCCCTGCCACCCACTTGGGAGATGCACGTTGAGTTTGTGCCTCCTAGTTTAAGCCTGGCCCAGCCCTGCATGTTGAGGGCATTAGGGGGGGGTGAATCAGCAGATGAGAGATCTGTTTCTCTTTTGAAAATTTAAAAATAAAATTAATGACTTAAAAATAAACTAGTTTTGGCCAAATGATTTTTCTTTTCCAAAAACAATTCTTGAGCACTTTTATCAGTGATTGTATCTTGGGGAACATAATGAGGAACATGCTGGCCTGGATGGATAGCAATACACTGAATACTTGTATAACCTCTTGAATTACAGAGGATGTAGTATTTGTCTAATACTATTTATCTGAAAGAATATTTAAAAATCATAACTTTAATATAAAGCAAAGAGTGTCGTTCTTTATTGATGGGGGTTTAAAATGTCACAAAGCTTTGCAGCAATATTTAATAGTCCTAACAGAATTTCAAATATGAGTACCCCTTGCCCTTTAATGTAACAATCCCAGTTTTAGAAAGTGAGCCTGTAGATGTATTGATATATATCAGCAATAACAAAAGTATAAGATTATTTTGTTCTGTTTGTCACAACTTTAGACTGCCAACATAAATATTCATTGGTAGAAAGCTGTTTATATAAATTATAGGATACATACTGTAAACACAATAGAATGTGAATGCTTTCCCTTTTTTCATAAGATCTTCAAGATATGTGAAATGAAACAAAAAGGTACAGAAAAGTGTGCAGGATATGCTGATATTGTAACAATAGGAGAGGAAACTTGGCCTTCTGTATACACAAAACTATCCCTTCAAGGATTAATAACAAATTAATAAGAATGAAGTTCTTGAGAATTATGAATATGGGCACAGAATTAATTAAATAATTCATCTCATATAGTTTTATTATTTCCCGTGTCTGGAAGATATGCTGTAAAATACAAAAACTTAATTGCAGACAGTTCAAATTTAATGTGGCATTTATTTTACTAAAAACCATTGTGCTATGGATCTAATAAATTACAAAGTCTGTGAGGGAAAATAGACTTAGGGGTACAGCACTCAAAAATTTTGTCATTGGCACATTGATTTAAAAAGAAAGCCAGTAAAAATAAGTTTTATGCAAGTGAAATGACTAAGAAATGTGTATATGTATTATTATTATTCAAATAACATAAGCAAATATATGACTTTACTTGCAAAGACTTGGCAAGTAAAGAAGTGGAGCAGCCTGGACTCAAGCTGGCCCTCCAACATGACATGTCATCCCTGGTGGTGACTTAACCTGCTGCACTGCATGTCGGATCTCTCATAGAGATTACCCACGTAGACATGATTTGTGTGAGTGTCTTGCATTCTAGCTCTGCAACTATCACTTCCAGGGGAAGTATATTTCCTAACAAAATTATCATCAAAGTAAAATCTAATTTTTAAATTTCACAGTATTTATTAAAAATTGCTTATAGAATAAAATTATCATATATGTATTCTGGGAAAAATAAAAAAATAAATTTGATAAAAATATGTAACTACCATTTACATATTTATTCTTTGCTAAGATATTTTTGTCTGTATACATCTGTATTTCAGAGAAAGAGAGAGAAAAGCAGGAGATAGAGTACTCAAGAGAGAGAAGAGTGCAGTTTTTGTTTTGAACATTGGGTTCTTCTCCACATTGTTACACTTTGATTTTTAATAATTAGTGTGAGCTTATGGTAGTTTCTGATATAGTGTCAGATGAGTGAATATTTATTCATTGATGACTAGTGTTATAGTTTTCACCATATGTAAAGAATGCACGCTTTGAAAACTCATCTCAAATATGCACCTCTGACTATTCTCTTTGAATAACATATTGAGTACAATAACTAGGCCAAATGGAATACTGATTTTCCTTACATAATTGATGCCTTACCATTAAATATAAATTTTACTTTTGTCTCATTATGTAACTGATTTCTATTGACACTATGGGTACACTTTTTATTTCAACTAAATTACAAATGATATTTTATAGATAAAACACTAACAAACATTCCTAAGGAAATATATATAGATAAAATAAAATGTATGTTCTCAATGAAATTGTAACAAGACCACAATTACTTTGTCAAACAATGTACATGTTTTCTGTGATGTATATTGACTTAATATGCAGTTTTTGTAGTAACTGAATATTGAATATTTAATTTTTAATATTTTGAATATACATATTGATGCCACATAGTTCAAATCATTTCTATACCCTACAATCATTAGACTAATAAAATAGGGTAGCATTTCATTCAATAGACTATAATTTGTGAAATTTATAATTCATAAAAAATGGTATAAAAATGAAAGCACAGATAGAGCTAAAAAGACATCACATGAACTCATTGTGTGATAGCTTCCTAGATATACTTTAATAAAATGTTTAATAGCTTGACAGGACTTTAGGTTATTTCAGGACTTTTTTTATATCTCTAATCTTCCAATATCCATTATACTTCAAGGTAGAATAGCACACATTTTTAATGTTAGAAAATATTTGTTGTGTTAGCAAATTAATTGGTCAATGACAATATACTATTTATACCTAGTTCTTCCCACTAGGGATTTATTCTTAAGAGTTTACTGACTTCATGTTTGTATCTGGCAACCAGGATCGTAATTAAGAACTCCATTTTGGTATCCAGTAGCAAAAGAGATCACACTTTTCTTGGCTTCCCCTTCACAACACATTAACTGTAAATTCCAGCCTATAAGGCTGGATTCTTAAACAGGTATGCAGATAGAATTCAAAGAGTTAGTACATTTGGATGGAAAATAAATTACACATTTACTTGCTTCACTGATCTTCTAATTAAAGTATAATTTTTACTTCAAGAATAAAGATACCAAAAAAAACCCTGATTTTTTCGTCAATAAAAACCACATACATCTATGACATGTGATATGCTATGAATATTTAAAAATATTGCCATTATCATTACTTTTCAAAATGTTGGAAATTGTTAGTCCCAGTGCTTAATGTTTAAGTACAAAAACATTGTGTATGTGTGTGTGTATCAATGTACATACCTGGATACTAAAATATATATATTAGAATATTTAAACATTTTATTATGATGGATTTTATTTGTGTTTCATTTTAAAAATTTGAAAACAACATTCTGAGAAAGAGGTTATAGGGTTATAGCCTTCAAAGAAGTTCTGGTTTCTTCTACTGACTCTCTGTAATGGCTAAGAGGTACTTTGCTTATTGGGATTATAGCAGCATCATATGATATTCTCCATACAACACATCTCACTCTAATTAGTTCCTCCTGGAGATTCAGAATCTTAAGTGTATGAGGAAAACATGTGCTGAGAACGAGGTCTTAGAGCTCCATTTAATTCACAGCATGTATATGGCTCTATATTTTTGTCTAAATCTTTATATCACATTGGTCCGTCTAAAACATGCTGGTCTATCCCTGTTTTCATATGTTCACAAATAGTAACAAGCAATATTTCAATCTTATGAAAGTTTAAATATAGATTTCTTATTTTGCATTTTTCAGTCCAAATTATATCTAAGAATTTGCATGGAATACATTTCATTTTTCAAGACTAAGACTAATAAAATTACTACACATAGGGACTTATTAAAAGCTGGGGAAGTTTCTGGCAGGTGTTCACTAGTTGCATTGCTTGGTATACTGAAGAATGAAACCTAATGTCCATTGGCCATTTCTACTCCCTGAAACTTCTAAATATACTCATGAATTACTTATGAACACGAAGCACATGACAGAAACATTTTTCTCGGAATTGACAACATACTTATCTTCTCATATCAACACTCCCTCATCTCCAAAGTTATCCTTAAAAAAGTAGCAAACTGATGTTTCTTTCAGCCCAATTTAAAACAAATATTCTATTTTTCAGCTTCATGGTCTCCCACAATTGTATAGAAAAGATTTGTTAAATTTACATCAACTATGCCTACCTTAAAATTTATATTCACAAGCTAATACTTTTGACACTGTATTGTTATTAAAAATAGTATCATCCAATTATTTCATTGATGTTTAGTCATAGTTGTATTATTGTTTTTTTCACTTGTAAGTGAAAAGGACCAGTAACATAAATCTTGCTTTTGGGTTTATTTCATAATCACTCATCATTTACCAGTAGCAATAGATTCTGGGTGCAAGCTACATCTTTAATGTGCTTTAGTATCTGAGAAGTGCAATAAGGATTCCACTAAAATTGCTGATTAGTTTTGCAAATAAGGATATAAATGGTGAAGAAAAACAGAAAAAGGATGAATAAGGTGCTAAAAAGCAGAAGACATGTAAAAGAAGGTGAGAATATTCAGAAAAGAGAAAAAAGAGAAAAGTGAAAGAATAAAACGGAAAATGAGAAAGAAATCATGGAGAATAATAGAAATAAAAACAAAAACAAAAAACAAAAACAAAATGAAATATCCAAGACATGAAATGAGTAAAAGGTGGAAATAAAAAGTTAACAAAAGTAGTACAATTACATCATGTAGCATTCATTTATAAAATGAAAGTATTATAAATAGAGATAAACTATAGTGGCTACAACTTGAGGTTCTATAATAGAAAGACATGGCATTTTGTGAAAAATACTCGTAAATAATATTGAACTTAAGAAAATTGTGATTTAAACTTTATAGAAACTTAATAACTTTCTAGAAATGTTTAAATAATCCATTTATTTATGTAAATGGTATATCTTGGCAAAAATAATTTGTTTTTGAGAATCAGTTTGATGGAGTTCTTTAAAAGTTTACTGAGTTCATATTTTTGAATCATGGTGAACATAAATGTCTCTATGAAAATACACTGCAGGGATAATAGAAATCACTAGTGGTAACTAAATTTTTCTAGTAATGTTAAAATGCTTATATTTTAAGTAAGCTCTAAGATGAGGTTCTCACGGTACTATTATATTTACAAGAAATCTATTTACCTAAGTAAATGTCACCTTGGGGAACCATGGATTATACAGAAGAAAAATACCCATATTTCATATTTTATAACAATATAATATTAGTTTTTTAACTTATAAAAACATAAAATAATTGCAGGTGTTCATTCCTTTTACTAACCAGTGCTAAAAGAGCAGATAATTTTTAAAAGAATACACATTTTACAAAAGCAATTATCCATTTTTATTGTTTACATTGCACTGAAAATTTACATCATACTTTTACAAAGTTTTTTCATAAAAATATACTTCTTTACAAAAGTGTATGCATTAATATAAGAGGAGTAGCCAGTTGCAGAAGAAACATTGTTTAAACAAGATCTTAAATGTATTAATCTTATCATTAGTGAATGAATCATTTTTATTGCAGTCATTTGAATAAACAAGAATAAATAACTGATGGCATAAAATTTAAAACCGCATCCTGTCTGTAGAGTACAATGTTGAGAAAATTGTATGAATTTCCAAAACAATGTATCTCAAAGTGGTTTACAAGAAATTCGCTAAGTGTTGTAGAGAGATAGATCCAAGCAGTGCTCCTGGGTGCAATGGTTTCTCTTAGGCACTCTGTCTCATGACACGAAAAGTAGAGACTGTTCACAGAGTTATCCACATTTGAAAGGGACAACAACAGAGTTCACACTGGGTACAGACTTTTATTCAATGAAATAAAACATGCTCTTAAAGGAAGACAGTGACCTAGTAAATAAAATTGCTGGCAATGCTGTATGATACAGTTGTAAATGAGCCACCAGTAATCTACAAGAGTATCTTAATCTGACAATGAAAGAAACCGCTGTATCTGAAACTTCCCTTTTAAAAATGTAAATATAGATATGAAAACAAGATAAATTCACAACGTTTAGAAACAAATTTATGTGGGTGGTTTGAAAGATTTTTTTTTTCATTCATGTTAGGGAACTGGATCAAAATATATTTCTAACTCATTGATATGTGAAGTTAAACAACGTCAAAAGCAGTGTTAAATATGGAGGCTCACCTGGAAGGAAATGTAGATATATCATAAACTGAATACAATAGATTACCAATAGGTCTTATTTGATTCTTTCAAAAACATTACAAGGATGGTAATAAGTGTGGTGTTTCATGTGACTGCAAAGTCATCCTTACAGATAATTTTTGCCAGCCAAAATGGTTTGTGGATGACAAAACATCAAAGCAAGGAATTAACACTACCCTGTGGCTCACTGAATAAAACTGGTTACTCCGAAGTGGAGAAACTGAGAGGGTAACACAATGACCTTGACATTTTTAGTCTATGGCAACCCATCTAAAAGAAGAATAGAAATCTGATACACAAGGACAAAAATAGAGTGGGCGGTCTTATCTTTTCTGTGGCATAAATTACTCATAAACATTTAAAGGCATGACTCAATCTTAAATAAAAATGAAAATAGAGAAAGAATGCTTCCATTAACGAGTGGATAGGCAGTAGTGTGAAATGAAATGCAGACTTATGTGCATGATATAGCTCATGACAGTTAAAGTCAGTGATCTATTGACTTTTGTAAGTATAGCTCTTATTTTCTACCCTATATCTTTTTTTTTAAACCCAGTTCCTCTAATATAGTTTATAAAGCACAGAAATACTGATAGTGGATGCTCCTCCAATATATGCAAATAAGTTTATGTTTTAGAATAATCTCCTTTTTAAAAAAAGCAAATAAACTGTGAGTAAGCACTCTCAGAGTGCAGCCGAATTTCTGCAAAACTCTCCATGGTAAACATGAAGAAGGATTATGGTCCAGTTTATGAAAAAACACTCTTCTCTATCATTCCTCAGGAAAAGGTGACCCAGCAAGTCCTGAAAAGTGTGCTTTAATTTGTTTAGCAGTGAACTAAATGTGCACTGTTTTGTGTGTCAATTCCCAAGCTTCTGAAGGAGGCAAAGATTTGCCATGTTATACCATTGTGCAAACTGTGTTCAAGTTGGGATCAAATCGCACGGCCTTCCCTTCCACCGATTTCGCATTGGTGTCATACATGGGGTTTTCAAAAGCTGCTTGGCCATTGTTATTTTCATGAACTGAACATCCTGTGTACTGTGTTTTGGGTGCAGTCCTGTTGAGGAGAACATTAATTAGTTCTGTGTTAACTTTCTTTTAGAAACAGCAGAGTGGGACTCAAACATAATATATTCCAGTTATCACTTTTGTGCACATCATAAAAGTATTAACTGATAAACATAACAAAAAACATGAAAAATTCACTTGTGACTTTTAAATCTTGAGTGACTTTAATTTTTTAATATAATACACATTTACATATAGCAGTAATATGAGTAATATAAATAAATGATAATATGATAATTATGGATTTTCTTATTCCATAATAATTTACTATTATGACTTGTCATTTATATAATAAATAAATTATGATGATACTTATGAATTTAAATATTATTACTATTTATTTACTCATCAAATATTTACTGAGCTTGTATTCTATGGCAGCACCATCCTACTCATTCAATATATTAATTCTTTAAAAAGTATTCAAAATCAATGCTCTAATGGAGCTCTCATTGTAGGGATAGAAAACAGTGAAGAAATTATAGGTAAAATGATAAAAACAGTAGGTAATGAGAATTGCTATGATGAAAAGGAAAATGGTTTATATGACAAGCCTTTTACGAGGGGTTATAAGGAAAAGCATCTGTGAAGAGGTAACATTTAATCTGATATCCGAGGGACAAGAAGGAGCCAGTCATGAACTTACAAGAGGGGGATACTACGCATTAGAGTAAGTATATACAAAAGCCTCTCATTTCTCTTTCCCTCATCTCATTGCATGTTCTGCAGACATCGGTAATATTACAAAGGCAGACTCGCCTCTACTTGTTTCTGGATCCCAATTCCAAAAAGAAGTATCTTTAAATAAAGTTATTTCTTAACTCCTTGCTTTACATCACATACTACAGATTTCAATTAAGTTCACCACAATTTACATTTGTCATATTATGCTATTTTACTATCACTAGGGCACCTATAGGTGATTTCCATGGAAATGAAGTTTTTAGAAAGCTATCATAGGTTTCTGCTAACTTGTTCTTAACCAGGAACATCTTCTACTATAACATAAACACAACTGGATCACATTTTTCCATTTTTTATATCAATACAACATTATTTCCTTATAATTAGATAAAAATCACAAAAATGTACAAGAATTCTCTCTGTCTATAACTCTTCCTCTCAAATAAATAAATAAATAAATCTTTAAAAATATATATGATATTAAGTAAATCATTTTTAGATATTATACTGACAATAAAAACATCAGTTTTGGAAAAAACACATTTAGCTAATATTCATGTAATCATCTGACTACCTGTGTATTTTTTTTCATGTCAAAGAATTGTCCAAATGGTGGAGAATTGCATAGTAAAGCCTGTCACCCAGATATTGAGCAGGACTTACTGATAATTATGTACAATCATAAGCTACATTTAACACAGATATAACATATTAACTGCAAAATCTTCAAAATCAAAAGATGATGAGAGGGTTGAAGGATGCTACTGAAGGTCTTCTTATAGTCAGTATTGTTGTGGGAGTTAAGAGGTCTAGACACAAGCCTTTTGTTAGTTCTCTAAATAAATCTGTCAGTAGATTTCATCTTTCCAATTTAAATCTTAATGAAGATCTTATACCTCTAAAGTCTCATTTTTTTTTCAAATCAATAGATCTTTTATTGCTTTATTAAAATACCACAAGACACAAGCCGGGTTCTTGTTTCTGTAGCCAAGCAACTAGCAGGCCTTAAACATCAGCCTGCTGAACTGTTTCTATTTCAGAGACATAGATACCATCAAAAATTTTCTGATATCCTGATTTTTAACTGCTGCCTGCTGAATCAAAGTAGCTGAATTTGAAACAAGTTCAATGTCATTTCTTTCAAGGACTAATTCATCTTTCTGGGCTTGAGACACTGAACAGATTACAGTTGGCCTCATTCAAAGCCTTTGGATGTACTTTTCACACAAGAAATAATATTAAATAGTTTGTATAATTAGTTCTCCACCAGGAAACAATCAGGGAAAAGTCGGAAGGTTTAGGTTGAATGCCAGTGCAATTTAACAAAGCAATTTCTGTAATATATATGTGGTACTGCTTGTGTGGGCAGGTGAAATTAGGGTTTCAACACTATGGCCAAAGTTGGCAAACCAAGCTTTTAAAAACCCAGAAGAAAGATGGAAATTAGAATTTGAACCACTGCAGTAGAAATATGAAATACAGGTTTTGAAACCATTTGTAGTTAAAGATCAACAAACTTACCTTTGTTTATAAAGATAAAATCCAAATCCTGCAAATATAAGTGCAAAAAAAGGCACAAGGATAGCAATGGCCACAGAACTACTGTTTGTACCATGAGGTTGATTTGAAGAATTTGAGCCTTCTGACACATTGAGTCCTACAAAATAAAAAAAAAAAAGTGATTAATATAAAATCATCTCTATTTTATATTTGATTTCTACTTGTACATTGATTTCTTCCACTCTCAAGATACCTATTTAGAAATTTACATAATCAATAAAAATAACTCATGAAACTACAACTAATTTCCACACAGTTTTGTACAATGATTTTGCTGTGAGAGATATTTTTCCAGGAAAGGATATGAGCTAAAATAAGCAGTGTCCCTGAACTCGTGAGTTTACACAATAGTAGGAAGACTTGCAGATACCCAGTGTAGACAGTAAATGTGGATTAATGCATCATGTGCTTTAGAAAAGGGAGGAATAATTCCATCTGCATACATAAGAGTATGTTCTGGTAGAAAACAGTAGAACAACAAATGGAGATAGACCTGAGATTTCATAAGCCTAGAAACGGGAAGCTGAGTGGTTGTCTGGAGGAGGTGACAAGCACTGAAGTGGAGGAGGAGGCTAAACTCATAGACCATAGCTGGATTCTGGAGGAAATAAATATCTGAAGATCTCAAAGGACTACTCACCTCAGTAAGGGTGTTTGGAAATAAATGGCCTAGTGATAAGATAAGAGGTTTAGAAAGCAGCTAGGGTAGAACGGACTTGAGGGAGTGCAAATCAGCAGCTGATACAGCAAGAAGGTTTTAGCAACAACTCCGATATGAAAGGAGGTTAAATTTGATGTAGAACATTACAAAGAGGATGAAAAGATAGACGGGGAATATTTCATAATAAAAATTAACAGAATATGTCTGGATGAAAAAGGGGTAAGATAGTATAAGATTCTAAGCAAATGGCTATAGACTTTTAATGGAAGTAGGAATTGAAAAAAATCAGGTTTGTCAATGTCTTGGAATGGGGAACAGGAAATAACTAGGTGACTGCTTTTTTCAGAAAATAATATCTCCTTTTCTATAGGCTCTCTTTTAACATGCAGCGTTTGAGACACTTTGGAGAATATTATATGAAAATATTCTGCATTAAAATACACAACAGTGCTACTATACCATGTTAATGTGTGTTTTATCCTGTTTTTAAAACTAACAATATTAGGCAGGACGTTATGTGAAATGTCATCTTATTCCTCATTTAGAGAAGGCACATTTCCAATTTTGGTAAATTTATATCTAATTAATGTATATCTTTGTCCAGGTTTAAAAAAATAGTAACTTAGTTATGTATTATTTTTTCCAGTGATTCCATTTATTTATGATAATGTTCAAAGTAATCATTTTTAAAATAATACCACATAGTACATTTTACAGCTTGAATTTCCAGGCTAGCATGACATAATAGAAGAGTATAACTTAGGAAAATTATATACCAATAGTTATATTTATAAATACCTTCCCCTAACATCATTAAATATTTATGCACATATGAGAAGAGCTAGAAGCAAAAATGAAAAATTCTATGTTTCCAATGCAGAAAATTTACATATTTGAAGACTATCAAGCCACAATAAATGCCCCATTCCTCAGTTATTTCTGTTTCAAGACCCTTTGAATTTGTTAGTGGCATTACATTTTGAAAAGAGTAAGAAAACTGTAATAATACTCAAAGTGAAAGGAAAGTATTACAGTTCTCCTGAGATAAAATAATTTACAGTATAATATTTTCTTTTTATCTATCTCATTTTTCTCATTTTTACTTGCTTAAGGGCAAGACAACTTGTCATGTTTATTAGAAATTCGAAAAAAATGATATATTTCAGAGTTAGTACATAGAGAACAAATATATTAAAGAATATAATTATTTTAAATAGCCATGAAATATATCAATATATAGTCCTGACAATGAAGAATTCAAAATGTAGTAAGTGTACCTAATGTACAGAATACACTGTACTTTCTTATGAAATCTAAGGTAATAGAGGACCTACACAAAAACCAAAATGAATACATTACCCAGCCTTTGTAGTCCAAATTGCCCATAATCTTTCCCTTGAATAAAGCCTTGAAATACATAAGTAGCTCCATCAGGCTCGGCCGAAACCTAAACATATTTGAAAGTCCTATTAAATCTGAAGACTGGCCACAGCTATATTTTCACAGTCTTAATAAATACCCAGTTTCTTTTTGAAATAAATATTATCCAGAACTCTTTGCTTATATGACTCTCTCCTATGCGAAAAAACAGCACAGTGTCCAAATTTTCCATTACTAAAAGTACAAGAAAAAATTTCTAATTTTAAATACTTGTGATATTGGAAAGCAAGGGATTGGATATAATTATGATTATATAGACATAGAGAATTCTTATATACTAAGAAACCTATTGTCAATAAAGGTCAATGACTGATTAAATAGAGTGAGGGAAATGGTCAATTAAAATTAAAATATAATCATATTGTTTCTTTAGGTTAGATTAGTATTCCTCATATATGCCTTCCGTCTGCTGGCTCTTACCAACCTCTTTAAGAAGATACTTCCTATCTCATTGAGTCTAGCTTGGTTCTCTTTGGCCATGGTGATGTGGGTAGGATTGTCAATAGGTCAATTGTAAGTCTAGGCTTTAAGTGGCATGTTTACCATTCTATTAAGTGAAAGAAACCAGTCACAAAAGACCACATGATTATTAGCAGACATCATATTCTGAGCATGGCCATTTTATTTTACATTTAAAGATTTATTTTATTTATTTGAAGTTACAGAAAGAGAGAGAGAGAGAATCTTCCATCTGCTGATTCACTCCCTAAATGGCTGCAACAGCCAGGGATGGGCCAGGCCAAAGCAAAGAGCCAGGAGCCTCTTCTGGGTTTCCCATGTGGGTGCAGGGGCACATGGACTTGGGCCATCTTCCACTGCTTTCCCAGGTGCACCAGCAGGGAGCTGGACTGGAATTGGAGCAGCAGAGACTTGAACCAGCATGAGTATGGCCATTTTAAAAATGAAATAATTCTAGGCCGGGGCCGTGGCTCAATAGGCTAATCCTCCACCTTGCGGCGCCGGCACACCGGGTTCTAGTCCCGGTTGGGGCGCCGGATTCTGTCCCGGTTGCCCCTCTTCCAGGCCAGCTCTCTGCTATGGCCAGGGAGTGCAGTGGAGGATGGCCCAGGTGCTTGGGCCCTGCACCCCATGGGAGACCAGGAAAAGCACCTGGCTCCTGGCTCCTGCCATCGGATCAGCGCGGTGCTCAGGCCGCAGCGTGCCGGCCGCGCGGCCATTGGAGGGTGAACCAACGGCAAAGGAAGACCTTTCTCTCTGTCTCTCTCACTGTCCACTCTGCCTGTCAAAAATTAAAAAAAAAAAAATGAAATAATTCTAGAGACAATTGCTCAAACTATAATATTTTAATGAGTAGGTTAATTTTGCTTTTTTGTAGATAATATAATACAATTAAGTAATCCAAGTACATTAGTAACTAACTTGAGTTAGTTCCTAACTCCACAAATAGTGACACTATGACAACTGATTCCTTCCCATTAAGTTTTCCTTATATAAAAAGGCTTGGTATTTTGAGAGGATATGGTCTGATTTCTCATGTTAAGTCATCAGCAAATCCCACTGAGTTGTTAATATAAGATTTCTTGCTTCCAACTGTCAATTTAGAAACCCTATTTCATGAATGAATGGATAGGAGAAAGCATGATTCCTTGGTGAAGCTATAGCAACTGTTTCTCCATAGGAAGTAATTCATGTAAGTTCTTCCTCAAAGACAAATTTATAAAATATTATGAACTTCTGCTTTGATTTTAATGAACATAATTTCCTGATGCATTTTAGGTATGTTTCATATACCTAACATGGTGCTTTCAGACAAAGACTGAGTTATACTTTATCCAGATTTATTTCTCTTAATGTTTACTATAGATTGAAAAAAGTTTATTAAGCCACTGAATAATTCTATGAAAACCTATACTCACATAAATACATGCACATGCACATACTCTCAAAATTAACAAGACACACCAGAATCCAATAATCCTTTAGGATTCTACATATTTACATATACTACTATGTGTTATATTCATAATTAGCTAAATTTTTGAAATACCCTTTTTCTGAAAAAAAAAAATACAAATTTGTCATTGAATCACCAGCATGCTTTTGAAGAAGCATACTTACAAAGCCATCCATGGCCCAATTTTCCTCCTTCATTTTCTTCACAGAAGCATGAGCTGGTACTTTAATAAGATATATGTGCAACATTAGGCGAGCTTCTTGACTTTTATATACCCCTGTAAAATACAAGGACATTTTAGTCTACTTAATTTTGTAAATAGTTAGGCTGTAATTTTATTATCTATAACTCCTTAGGCACATAATGTATGATATGTAATAGGAAAAGAAATAAAACCAGGCCCAAGTCAAGGCTGACTTTATACCCACAATAATTTTGACAAATCTAGCACTATCTATTGATATCTCTTTCAACTGAAATTTTCAACTTAAATCTCATCTAAGGGTCTCAAATTACCAGGGCATTAAAATTAATTCCTATTACTCCTAATAATATCATTTTCCGATTTCACAAATAATTTTCTTTTTTTCATAAAAATATTTTTATTTATTTGAAAGCTGAATAACAGAGAGAGAAAAAAACACAGAGACAGACAGACACTCTGTCCACTGGTTCATTTCCAAATGCCTTAAAGAGCAGATCCCGAGACAGTGAGGGTTATGAATCTGGAACTCCATGCTGGTCTCTTATGTGGGTAGCAGTGACCTAAGTACTTATGCCATCACTTGTTGCCTCTCTGGGTGTACATTAGCTGGAATTGGGAGTGAAACCAGAACTGAGGACCCAGCCACTCTGATATGGGATGCAAGCATCTTAAGACGCATATTAACCACTATGTCAAATATCTGCCCAAATCACATTCCAAAGACAAGTAGGGGCAGTGTTGTGGTGCACTGTGTTAAGCTTCTGGTTGCAATGCCATCATCCATTATCTGAGTGCTGACTGAAGTGCTGGCTGTTCTGCTTCTGATCCAGCTTCCTGCCAATGTTCTTGGGAAGGCAATGGAAAATAGTCCAAGTACTTGGACCCTGCTTGCCACATGGGAGACTACGATGGAGTTCCTGGATCCTGGCTTTGGCTTTTCTTAGACTTGGCTGTTGCAGTTATTTGGGGAGTGAAGAGTGGATGGATGATTCTCTCTCTCTCTCTCTCTTTCTTTTTTTCTCTTTCTCTCTTTCTCTTTTTCTCTCTCTTTCTCTTTTTCTCTTTCTCTCTGACTCTCCCAAACACTCTGCCTTTCAAATAAATAAATCTTCAAAAATAAATAAATAAAATCATCAAGTATACATATCAAAAGAATTGGGTCCCTGCTCTGTGAAATAGAGTAGTTTAGGTAATACTGGAGCCAGAAATATGAATATTGCTTGTTCTTATTTTTTAAAAATTTCCAGGTAGGAGGTATAAAAGAAGGTACAAAACTAACTAAAATATGTGTAATAATATAATAAATAAAAGGCCAGAAGAAAGAGGGATTATTTCACAAATGGACTGATCAGCAAATACTTATAAAAACCATTTAAACTGGGTTTTGAAAATCGATTAAGATTTTTAGTTCAAGAGGTAAATACAGGTTATGACATAAAAGGTAGAAGTAAAAATATATACAATGTTTTTTTTAAGTAGTCTAAGAGTAAGAATGAGAGGAGTATAAATGTGTAGGAGGATAGTAGGCAACATAGTTTTGAGTGTAAAATTTTGGAATTAACTGTTGAAATTTAGTTGCATTCTCTGATTCGTTTAATCAGTCAATAATGTAATAAAACACGTTATAATAATATGTTGGGGATACGAAATAAGATACAGATCTTGACCCAATATAAATTATAATCAATGGGAGAGGGCATGAGATTAATCATAACTAACAACACTGGAAATTATTATAATTTTTATATTAACAGTAAGTGAAAAAAATTAAATTAATCTAATTATTCATGCTTTTTCTGTATTTTCATGAGCTTAATTTGAAGTCCTTCTATATTTGATTAATTATATATATATATTTGCTTTCTTAACTCTTATAAAGAATAAAGCAACAATTTTGCTTACACTTTGATACTAAATAATCACTAGACAAAATTTGATTTTGATTTACTACTCTTATTCATATAAAGCTTCTTTGCATCTTGTGTGTATTTTTAAACTGTAATACACATTGAATTCTAGTATGTATATTTTTAGTTTAATACAGACCATTCAATAACATGTAAAAATTCAAAACATCATCTAATATTTACAAGATCAATAGAAAATAATTGTATATCCCATTTCATTTATTAACAAATATATATTGTCAATAGTGATTTATGACCAAGAAGGTTATAATATATATTTCTTATTTGCACACTAAAATATTAGAGTGCTCAATTTTTTATAAATTAGAAAAAATAATTCAAATTCAATAATCTGACAATATTTATTAAAGTCTATTTTGTCCCAGAAGTTTGTCTAGCCTCTGGGGATATATTAATGAATTGGAAGGTAAAAAGCTTCCTTCTTAGAGCTTAGGTTGTTGGAGTAAGTATAAATAATATGATATAATTTCCAATTGTGAAAAGAAATCATCTAAAATGGCTAACCCTGTCTTACCCTTTGGATATAGATTGAGTGTGTCTGACTAAGTGCTTATTATATGGAGGTTATTTTAGATAAGGGCATGGGAAGTACTACCTGAGGAGATGGATTGGAGAAAACATCTGAATATGAGGAAGAACAGAAATCAAAGATAAAGAGGTACATATGTACTAGATAGTAGAAATAGAAACAATGAAGTTGAGCATTCTCTGGGTCTTCTATTGCCAATCAAATGAATATTTCTCTGTTTTCTAAATTTTCAGTGTCCACCTAAACAATGATTTTGTGGCTATCAAATACTTTGGAAATCACTGACCTGGTTTCTAATTTTATAAGAATAGAAAAAGATTTGGTTGAATTAAAATTAACTTAAAATTTCTTTTCTATTTTATGACATCAAACTTTAACTATATAACAATTTTTTGAAGGAAATTTCAAAACCAGAGTTTCATATTTGTGTATTAATATCCATTCATCTATCCAAAAACCAAAAAGTCTTGTTTCCAAATGAATAACCAATATCATTTAAAACAAATGTTAACAAACTGTATAATACTAAGTAGTAAAATGATGAACTTATGATAGAAATGAAGACAATGTTGTTATTGTTTTTGAATGTCTTACCTGAAAGTAGCAGTTCCATGTTGCTATTACTTAATGTTGCATTAACTCTTCCAGTGGAAGCATTGAAACTAGTAACTGTCAAAGTCATGGGTTGTTTCCTTCCTTTGAAATTATAAGAGCCTTTCCATATGTAATTTTGGGCAAACACATCATCAGGAACTGTAAACAAACCACACATTAATTTTATAGTGTTCTATAAGTAAAAGTATTAACTATTATATTAAAATATTACTTGTATAATGGTATTTTGCTAAATACTCAGTAATGCTGAAGGTGTGTAATAAAATGAATTCTCCAAGTTAGAGTATGTCATAACTTAGAAACAATTAAAAGTGTAAAAACATAGGTTTGTTGATATTTCATCAATAATAGGGAAACAGATGATGCCACCTAAAGATATGAAGCTTATATTTATAACTCATGTAAATATAAACTTCACTTATATTTGGTGCCCTATAACATTATTTTCTATTATCAGAAAAATAAAATGATTTCACTGTACCAAGTCAATCCATGCATTTGTCAAAGAAGCCTGCTCCTCTCTTAATAGCAGGAATAGATTCATGGGAAGAAGAGCAAATAGTTCACTGCCCACCTCCACCTTTGCAAAAAGGCCCCGGGAGACTTTTAGGAGAGATTATACCTTTGCCCCCCTTACTTATGAGTTCAGTTATTGTGATAATAGAAGCTGCTGAAGAAAAACAAGACTGTATCATTTCAACAGCTTTACAGGTATTTTTAAAGGTATTTTTAGAAATAAAAGAATTGTCACCAGAATTATCTAACTCTCATGGGAGAGAGGTGAAATGTGATAAAATACAGCAGAAAGGTTAGACAGTAGTCACTGGAGTTAAGTTGCTTGTATTTAAGCCCCTCCTTTATAAAAATTATAAACTGTCATTTTGCATAAATACTTAACTCTAATCCTGAATTTCTGCATGACTAACATGTTGTTAACATAGTGGGATATATAAATTGAATAAGACAATGAATGTGAAGCATTTAGATAATTGTTACCTGCCTCCACTATTGATACTTCATAGATAAAACAGGGTAATTGTGGCTCCAGTAGCTCACTAAGTAACTGCTAATAAAATATATCTTATGCTAACATGCTCTTTTATTATCATAGTGTCATTCAGGAAGTTTTTACTAAGTGTTGAATAAATGTAAGTCTCAGAGATTTATGGGCACTGTACTTTTACATTATGCACATTGAAAATTCAGAATCCAACTAAAATTATATCCTAACACCATCCTTGGCCCAATAAAACTGGGCTATAGCTGTCTCCAAGTTAAGGATTAGATGCTAAGCCCTTAGTTTTACTTTAAGTTTTTCATTTATATCACATAAACAAAATATTAATGTGAAAAAGTAGTTCTTATATATGAAGACCTTACTATAGACACAGCACTTTACACTTCATTTTCATAAAGCTCACTGTTCAATAATCTTATTCTTATTCATTTTTAGAGACAAGGATATTTAGATGATTCTAAACAATATTTCAGAATATCAACATTGTGGTGTTGCAATTGCAATCCTTTAAATTGAATATTTATAATATACATTTTCTAATTCAAGAGAGTCAGGTGCATAATTTTGCCATAATAAACATATTTTCCCAAGTAAATGGTCATTATACCAAGAAAACAATGGAACAATTACTTCCAAAAAGACAGATAAAATTACTAACCACTTAACTTTGGACTGGGTGTTCCTAGTGCAGGTCTAGGATCTTTCACCAATATTTTAGAACCAGCTATGAAAAGAAATGGAAGTGTTTAACAAACTTATATAATTAGAAACACACACACACACACACACACAATGTGATACATTGCCAACTGTATTCCCTGATACATCATGTGATTTTCTCTAAAATGCCTTGCTGTCCAGGACATCTCAATCCCCAACTCAACACTCTTGTTCAACAAATAACACCAACAATTACCCCCATTTTCATGCAGTAGTTTGGGGCAGATTTGTGCTGCCTTATCATCTTGGGATACTGTTTCTTTTTAGAGGTGTAGGAACACATGGAAAACAGTTGTTTCCAACATGGAAGCTGAAGGCAGAGGGTATGTGCCTGTTGACAAAGGCAAAAAGTGTTGTGGTAGGGTTCTTTTTAAAAACAAAAATTTGTTAAAGCAGCTCATAGTGTACCTGAAATTTGATAACCTCAAAGGTGAAAATCTTTAACATTTTAAGCTAAATCCAAAGCATTCCAAACCCAGCAAATCATTTGGGTGCTGTGAGGGATAGCAAAATTACAGTAGTTATGACATGCAATGCTTTGCAGGGCATGTGTTCTAAAAACACTCTAATGCCTGTAAAAGGCTTTAAGAGGAAGTATTCCAAAGTGGATGCACAATTTAGAAAGGAGCAAGTATTGATATAGCCAGAGAAGGCAAAAGGCTACTGTCCTAATCCCAGTAGAGATAATGCTGAGTTACATTACTATAATAGTGAAGGTAAAAAGAAAATACATTGATAAGAAAACTATGCAAATCATGGTGGATTTAGATAGGAAGATATCTAATGTGATAACTATACTCTTCGTTTGAATTATTACATAATTTATCACTGGGGTAGGTAATGCCAAAAGTAGATGAACATAGGGAAAAGAAATTTACAACTTTAGTTTTGCTTGCATGGAATACTGAAACATCTTTGAGAAATTCAACCAGGATGATAAGTAAGCAACAACATCCACAAACCTGAAGCTTAAAAAAAAAGATAAGATAAACGAGCCAGAAATATTAATCTATAAGTAATCATCATAAAGGATAGTATTGAAGCCATTGACTTGAATGATATCTCCTTGGATAGGATACCGAACAAAATGAGCAAATGAAAAAGTTCTGAGCCTTTAGAAAATTATGAGTAGAAAATAATACGTTTATAAAGGAAATGGAAAATGGATATAAGAATTGGGAAGGAGCAAAGCACTCATTCATTCCAAATACATATACTGAACACTTTTTAAATTTAAGGCACTGGTATAAGACATTGATCAAGAAGACAGTATTGCAGGTAAAACATTTTGAACAAGTTCTGTTGTTACTGAGATTATATTCTAGATTAGCAAGGGCAGATAAGACAGGAGAGTTGAAACAAATGATGACAAGCAAAGAAAGAAAATAGTAAAAAGTTATCATACAGTAAGGATTTCAATCATGAACACAGGTTTAGAAAGGAAAAATAGGCCAGCGCCGTGGCTCAATAGGCTAATCCTCCGCCTTGCAACGCCGGCACACCAGGTTCCAGTCCCGGTCGGGGCGCCGGATTCTGTCCTGGTTGCCCCTCTTCCAGGCCAGCTCTCTGCTGTGGCCCGGGAGTGCAGTGGAGGATGGCCCAAGCGCTTGGGCCCTGCACCCCATGGGAGACCAGGAGGAAGAACCTGGCTCATTCTGTATTCTAAATTCATAAAAAAAATCTTTAATAAATTAGAAGACCTAAAGAAACTTTGTTGAATATAAGGAAAAGGGTGTTATTGATGACCTTATCAAGAATTTTAATTTTTTTTTTTCTTTCTCCTTCTTCTAGCGGTATAACCCTTTCCTATGGTATACTCATTACATCTTGTCCAACTGGGAACTGTCCTGAGCAACTAGCACTTCACCCAGAACAAGTCAGAGTAACAATAATAACTCTATCTGAGTAAGATCTGGGGATAAGCTCAGTTCATAATCGCAGCAATCATAGTCTTAAATACTACTTTTCTGACCAAAATGTGGGAACAGTCTTTCTATTAGGGCCACTCTAGCAGAAGGGATTGAAACCAGGAATGCCGGTAGCACTTTTTAATACTCTAATGGGTCAAATGTTGTACCTCCCAAATTTTATGTTCACCTGGAATGTCAGAATATCATCTTATTTGGAAATAAATTTTTGAAAATATAGTTAGTCAGAGATCTTGAGAAGAATTACTCCTCAAATGCAGTGACTTTTATCTTTCAAGAAGAGGAGAGCATGTAAAGAGAGCTACACATGAAAGAAGGCATTATGAAGATGGAGGCAGAAGTGTTAGTGAGATTATGAACCAAGGAACACCAATATTGTCAGGGCTTCCAGAAGATGGGAAGAGGCAAGGAACGATTCTTGCCTGGAGCTTACAGAGGGTGTAAGTTCCTGACAATACCTTCACCTGGTCTTCAGGACTGTGAAAGGAAAGGGAAAAAAAATGTTGTGTTTAACCAACTAGCTTTGGTAATTTGTGATCATGGCCCTAGAAAATGAGTTGACCTATCTGGGAGAAGTGAGCTTGAAGAAATAATAATGCAAGAATAATATCAGTATGGAATGGAAGCTACTAGAAAAATCTAAGTATTATTTCCATGCTCCTGAATTCAGAGGTTTCACATTACTCAAACTCTTCATTGGAGTTGGCCAACAAAGTTTCTGGTTCAAAGCTAATCCATCTCTTGCCTCTGAGGAGCACCTAACGGTAAAATCTGTGCAAAAAGTTTCTAAAGAGAAAACTTACCTTCACAAATAGGGACTTTTCCAGTCCAGGTGTTATCAGATCTGCACACTCTATGTTCTGTTCCACCTGCTAAGAAGAAGCCTGGCTGGCAAGTATAGATTAGTGTATACCCATGGGACGGAAGGTCCATTCCTACTACATTTGCATGAGCAGGAGTTTCTGGTTGTTTACAGCTGTGGGCTATATTAAGAAAGAGAATGACATTAAAATTCCATAGTCATGTCAAGAAAATGTTGAGATAGAAATCACAATATATATTTCAGACATAGTTTAATGCAAATTTCCTCCAGAAGACACAGAATTTAAAAAGATGGGGAAGAGGGGCTGCTGCTGTGGCGTAGTCGGTGAAGCCACCATCTGCAGAGCCGGCATCCCATATGAGTGCCAGTTCGAGTCCCGGCTGCTCCACTTCCAATGCAGCTCTCTGGAATGGCCTGGGAAAGCAGTGGAGGATGGCCCCAGTCCTTGGGCCCTTGCACCCATGTGGGAGACCCTGAAGAAGCTCCTGGCTCCTGACTCTGGATCAGCGCAGCGCTAGCCATTGCAGCCAATCCAGCAATGGAAGACCTCTCTCTCTCTGCCTCTGCCTCTCCTTCTCTGTGTAACTCTGACTCTAAAATGAATTAATAAATCTTTTTGAAAAAAAAAAAAAAGATGGGGAAGAGACAAAGAGAGGAAACTGGAGGGAAAGAAGAGACAAATAGCTGACCATTTGAAATTTGTTTCTAACTGTATATTAGAAAATACCATTTAGTAACCTTGAGCTTTACTTTTATCAATTTCTAAAAAAAGTGTTCTCGACTTAGGATCAGGAATAATTAAGGGGTCAGGAGACCCTGAAAGCATTTTTGTGTCTAAGAATATTTTTATTCATAGATGTTTCTAGTTTTCCCCAGATTCTCAGACTTCTTTTATAAGTGATTTTTAAAAGTAAGAGTTATTAGAGTACTTCAAATTGATAGATACAGATCTCTGAATCTAAAAGCTAATCATCACCCAAAATTACCAGGTATTCAAACTAAACCCAATTATGAAAGCTTTCTAGAAAGAACAAAATTGTGTCTCATGCCTTATGACTTCTTCTGAGAGTGCTTCCCCTTGGAATAGTAATCCAGTTACATGCATAACATATTTCATAATAATCTAGAAATCAATTTACATCTGGTATATTGATACAACTATATTTTCACAGCTGGAAAACTGGCAGATAGAAGGCATATTCATTCCCATGATAAGAATAATCTATCACTCAGCATACTTACGCAGGCATTCAGGCTGAATTCCACTCCATGTAAGGTCAGGGAGGCAAGTGCGAGTAGTAGAACCTTGGAGAAGGTGTCCTTTTTTGCAGTGGAACTGCACAACACTTCCCACCTATGGCAATTGAAAGAGGAAAAGAAATGAACAAGTCTAACATCAAATATAGCAACTAATAGGAAAAAAAACCAAAAAACCAAAAACAAAAAACAAAAACAAAAACCCTTACTGAAGGTTGTTGTGGTAACAGAATGATACATAGGAAGTCACCCATTTTGCACTAAACTTTTAAGGTTGTTGAATTTAGATAAACACATAGGGCAACTGTTCTCAAAGCATGGTATCCTCATTAAATCATCGATATCACCAAGGAACTTGCAAGAAATGCAAATTCTGGGGACTTACCCTAAAGCCACTGAGTCAGAAACTCTTGGGGTGGGGACCAGCAGTTTTAATAAAGCCTTCAGGTGATTTCAACAAACACTAAAGTTTGACAGTGAGTGACATATAAGTAGAGAAGATAAGAACATGATGAAAAATTCTATGTGACTTAAAATATGCATCATGTTTTATGAAAAAAGTACATTTGATAGATTGGCATGTATAATTCAAAAAGTGAACAGGGAAGCTGAGGGGTAGATAAAGTGGGATGCAATGGGGCATAGGAAATAAATTAGCAGACCTTAGAGTAATGTATATGTGGTTTTAATTCTAGACGTGGCTTTATTTTATTAAGTCATATTGCCTCTTTGAGACTTTGGTTCTCATGTATAAATCATATTGTTTTTGTCTTGAGATTTGTTTTAAGGATTAAATTAAATACCCTGGAAGAGCACATAGATTTTAAATAAATTCTATTTATAATAACTTACAGCTAGTTATAATAGTTATAAATTGGGCACCTAAATAAGAATCAGTTTCTGAGGAGCCTCAACTAGCAGGCAACAGTATTTGAAAGAATGAAGATCAGTTATTCTGTTTATGAAGCAGACCACTATCATTTGAGATTAAAGTGGAAAGAGCTGGATTAATTTGAGACATTAAGTCTGGGAAGGAAGTCATATAGTCAAAATATATTACTAGGAAAAATCAACAAAATTTACTAAATATTAATGGTGGAAGACAAGATAAGAAATAGGTCTGCTACTAAAGGCTTCCCTAGCAAATGGTGTCTGAGAAGGCACATCACTATTTTCATACTTGCTAGTCAGACCCTGTTTTCTGCCTTCCTGTTAGTCTACTACCACCAGCCAAAGGCACATGAGACTGACTAATGTGATGTAATCTGATACAGTGGTTCCACTTGGATCTTTGACTAGCTAAATATCATCATTTATCTTATAGTCATTACTATCCAAAACTATTTTATACAAGAACTATTCAATTTCAATAATCAATGTCTTAGGACAACCTTTATCCTTCTAGTTATCTAATGATGTGTCACTTTTCACTTTAGACTCTGAAGACTACCTCTTGATGCCCCAATGTTACTGTATTGACTGACTCCAAGAGCCACCACAGAGACAGTATTTGTTATGAGTCCCCTGAACTGTGCTTCAGAATAGACAATTTACATATTCGCTCAAGTTGTGCAATATGGCATAACAGATTTTGGTTTATTTGATTGATTATATACAGTTTTCAATTCTGTTCTTTAGTAAAACTGGTTCTACAATATCCAACTTAAGATAAATTAGATTTTTGTTGATCATGACATATTTTACCAATTTATATTCTTCTCATTCAATTCACCACCAAATACTGACAATGGCACCTCCAAGTCTTTCTCATGTAGTCCCCTTCTGTCCATCCCCACTTACATATCCAGTCTTAGTCCTCAACATCTTTCCTTAAAGGCTTTGGTTCTCAAACTTTAGCATCACAGTTACCAGGAACATCTTATCCAAACAGACAGCTGAGCCCCCTCACCAGAGTTTCTATCTTTGTAGATCTGGAGCAGATCTCAAAACCACTTTTCCAACAAAGTTCCATATTATTAAAGGTTTTTCAGATGTTAGGATAAAGTTACACTGACCTCCATAACCTGACCACTGACCATCTCTGTAGCGTCATTATTAACCATTTAACACGTATATACATTGTGCTCAAGTAATCTTGAACTTTGGATCCCCAGAATGCATGGCTATTTTTATGCAGTTATTTCCACATGAGATGCTTCTCCTAACTTTCTTTCCTAGTTCTTACACTAAAAGATTTGGCGAAAACATCATCGCTAGAAAACTTTCCCAGGAGCAACAAATTAGGAAAAATATCTTTTTTGTGTATTTCCTTAACAACTTGCAGTTATTCTATGAAATCATCCATTCCAACTGACCCATACAGCTCCAAAATATTAGTTTGTTTTCGCCAGACTGTGTGTTTTCACCCTTGTGCACTCAGAGCTTAGAAAATGTTGGATAAAGGAAGAAATTCTAATTATTTAACATAAAATTATTTGACTATTAAACTTAAGACTATTTTACTAAACAAAGTGAAGTTATGTCACGTGCTACTTTCGATAAATTTAAATCATTCTGTTACTCCTTAAAGGGTAAATTGGGGTTATTTCATCAAATCTTTACATTAATCAGATAAGAGAAAATGCTGGATTAAATAAAATTTTGTCTTTTTACTATAAGATCCCCCCAATTGTAAATGTTCTGAAGTCACAATAACCATTGCTTTAAGTATTAACCAGACACTGTAGAATTTAAATTTATTTAAGGGGGCCATGCAATGAGTTAGGCTGCCACTTAGAACACTAGCATCCCATATTGAAGTGCCAGTTCAAGTCCCAGCTACTTTGCGTCCGATCCATCTTCCTGTTAATGCAACTGGGAAAGCACCAAAAGATGGCCCAAATGCTTGGGCCACTACACGCACATGGGAGGCCAGGATGGAATTCCAGGCTCCTGGCTTCGGCTTGTCCCAGCCCCAGCTATTGTGGATATTTGGGAAGTAAGCCAGTGGAAGGAAGATCTTTCCCTCTTTCTCAGTAATTCTTTAAAGAAATAAATAAATCTTTAAAAATCTTCTTAAAGATTTTCTATGTATCATTACCATTAAGATTTTTGTTAGAATCACAAATATCTACATCAAATATCTAATGTAAGGAGAATGATGCAAATTTAGTAATTTCAGAATTCAGAATTTGTTTAGCCAAAGTCATCTCCAAATATTTTCTCTAAATATGAGTGCATTAGTAAAGAATTTGTCAATAATGTTTACTTAATAATATATTTTACATAAGTCTCCATCCTATCTATCCATAAGTCTCTATCTCTATTGATTGATCTGACTCGAAATAACAATTAGCATACATAATACAATTTAATTCTAAAAAGTAAAGATATAAAAATTACATTACCCAATTATAAAAATTCTAAGGACAGAGCCAGCATTGTGGTGCAGCTGATTAAAGTCCCAGCCTATGGTGCCAGCATCCCATGTGGGTGCCAGTTTGAGTCCCAGCTGTTCCACTTCTGATTCAGCTCCCTACTAATGGCTTGGGAAAGAGTGGTGGATGACTCTATTGCTTGGCCCCCAGCACCAATGTGGGAGACCAAGAAGAAGCTCCTGGCTCCTGGCTTCAGATTGGCCCAGATACGGGTTGCTGGAGCCATTTTGGATGAGCCAGTTGATAGAAGATGTGTCTCTCTCTCTGTCTACCTTTCTCTCTAACTCTGTCTCTCAAATAAATAAAATAAATCTTTTTTAAAAATTCTAAAGAAAGATAAAATTCATTTAACAAGCAATTTTCACTAATATTTACTAATAAAGTGCTCAGTACAAATAATTATATGCATTGTGAAAATTAATATTAAGAAGTTTTTTCTATCAGTAATTTAAAATAATTAACATCAAGTATCAACAACAATCAACATTTAAGTGAAAATCACATTAAATTGATTCAAATTAGGATGTTGGGGCCAGTGTTGTGGTGTATCATGTACACCTGCCTTCTGCGACATTAGCATCCCCAGCAGCTCCATTTCTGACCCAGCTCCCTGTGAATGGACTGGGAAAAGCAGCAGAAGTGGTACAAGTGCTTGGGTCCCTACTACCCACTTGGGAAACCTAAATGAAGTTTATGGCTCTTGAAATCAGCCCAGCTTGTCACTGCCAACCTGGGAGTGAATTAATGGATGAAAAATCTTTCTCTCTTTCTCTGTAACCATGACTTTTGCATAAATAAATAATTCCTAAAAATAAATTAACACGTTATGTAAAATGCAGTACAGGATTTCAAGACACGAAGGCTGGTGCTGTGGCCTATTGGGTAAAGCCGCCACCTGTGATGCCAGCATCCCATGTGGGTATTGGTTTGAGTTCCTGGCTGCTCCCACTACTGATCCAGTTCCCTGCTGGGAGTGCAACAGAGGATGACCCAGGTCTTTGGGCCCCTGCACACACATGGGAGACCAGGAAGAAACTCCTGGCTCTTGGGTTTGGACCAGCTCAGCTCTGACTGTTGTGGCCATTTAGGAAGTAGACCAATGGATGGATGATCTTGCTGTCTCTCTTTCACATGCTCTCTCTGCAGTTCCTTCAAATAAATGAATAAATCTTTTTTAAAAAATAATTTTAATTAATTATTTGTATTAATTAATTCTAATTAATTAAATTAATTAGCGAATATCATTATCCTCCTTAACTCTTTACTCTATTTTGAATGTTTTGTCTTAGTTCTTAGATCTTGATTTTTTCAACAAATCACAGAATTAATAGATATTCTTCATACATTTAGGATAGATACTTAATATCTCTCTTTAGTTTTCATGAAATTTTAAAACAAATGACTTAGCTTGCTGGAATTTTCATCATTCCAATAATTTATATTTTTTAGGATTTTATTTATTTATTTGAGAGGTACAGTCACAGACAGAGAGAGGGAGAGATGGAGAGAAAGGTCTTCCATCTGCTGGTTCACTCCCCAAATGGCAACATCCAAAGCTGAGTCAATCCAAAGCCAGGATCCAGGAGCTTCTTCCGGGTCTGTCACATGGGTGCAGGGGCCCAAGCACCTGTGCCATCTCCCACTGCTTTCCCAGGCCATGAGCAGAGAGCTGGATCAGAAGAGGAGCAGCCAGGACACAAACTGATGCCCACAGGGGATGCCGGAGCTGCAGGGTGAGGCTTAGCCTGCAAAGCCAGAGTGTCAGCCCCTTGTATCTGTTCTTTTTTTTTTTTTTTTTCCAAAGAAACATTTTAGTTAAGGAATACAAACATCATGTATTTCATAAGTACAACTTTAGGAATATAGTGATTCTTCCCACCAAACCCATCCTCCCACCCAATCTCCCACCCCTCCTCCTTCTCCCTCTCCCATTCCTGGTCCCAGTCTCCACAAAGATCCATTTTCAATTAACTTTATACACAGAAGACAAACTCTATAATAAGTAAAGAGTTCAGCAATTTGCACAAAAAAGAAAAAAAAACTATTCCTCAACAGTGAAGACAAGGGCTGTTCAAAGTCATTGCTTCTTGAAATTAATTTCGTTTTTATTTTTTTTAAACTTGATTAACTTTAAAGAAGCACTCAAGAAGGATACATCTTTTGCGAGTGCTCAGATATAACTATAATTATGGGACATAAGAATATCCTCCATTTAATACATTAAAAGAAAGTAAGACCTTGAGAATGAATTTCATCATTAATTAAAGAAACACCTTATGCTACATAAGAAAATCCTCCACTTAACACCCTAAAACAAAACAAATCTTTGAGAACAAGTTTTACTGTTAATGCTCATACTACAACTCTTTGAGTCAGAGGTCCTGCATGGGAAGCTAGTGCAAAGTGATTCCTGTTCCTAACAATTAACATACTACGTATTCTTTCAGTAATCAACTAAGGCTATTTACATGAGCTGTCTAGTCTACAGAAGCCTTTTAAATCCACAAACTCCATCAGTATTTAGACAAGGCCATAAGCAAAGCGGAAGTTCTCTCCTCCCTTCAGAGCGAAGTACCTCCTTTTCTGATGACCACTTCTTTCCACTGGGATTTCACCCACTGAGGTCCTTAATGTAGGATATTTTTTGCCACAGTACCTTGGCTTTCCATGCTTGAAATGCTCTCATGGGCTTTTCGGTCAGACCAGAATACCATAAGGGCTGATTCTGAGGTCAGAGTGCTATTTAAAGCAATTGTCATTCTGAGTCTTCTGTGTGGACTACTTCCCATGTTGGAGCATTCACTCCTTTTTAATTCTGTCTATTATTATTTCCAGACCCTTAGTCTTATTTATATGATCACTTTACCACTTAATCCTATCCATATGATCACTTTAACACTTGTATTTTTATTACCCAGCTTAAGGGGTTTGGGAATCCCATTGTAAGTTTTTAAACAGTACCCTTAGAAGTAAGTCTGTAGGAATGTATGCAGAACTGTACAGCTTTACACTTCATAATTACAACTTCAGGAACATGGTGATTCTTCCCACCATGCCCGCCTTCCCACGAATATTCCCACCCCTTTCCTCCTCCCTCTTTTTTGCTAAGATCTATTTTCAACTGAGTTTATACATATTTGATTAACTCTATGTTAAATAAAGAATTCAACAAATAGTATGAAAAAAAAAATAAAACAACTGCTCCTCAACAGTCAAGACAAGGGCAGTTTAAGTCATTGCTTCCCAAAGTGTCAATTTCACTTGTACAGATTGCCTTTTTGGTGCTCTGTTATCACAGATCAGGGAGAACAGATGGTATTTGTCCTTTTGGGACTGGTTTATTTCACAAATTATCATATTTTCCAGATCTGGATTTTAACATCATGTAATTATTTAACTGGAATATCTAGCATAGTTCTTCAAAACTTGGAATATATATGTATTATACACACTTATGGCTTCAAATATTTATATAATTTTCCTCCATAATTTTTTTAAATATTTATTATTTGAATGTCAGTATTACACAGAGAGAAGGAGAGGCAGAGAGAGAGAGAGAGAGAGAGAGAGAGAGAAGTCTTCCAGCCACTGGTTCACTCCCCAATTGGCTGCAATGGCCAGAGCTGTACTGATCTGAAGCCAGGAGCCAGGAGTTTCTTCTGGGTCTCCCACACAGATTCAGAGTCCCAAGGACTTGGAACATCTTCTACTGCTTTCCCAGGCCATAGCAGAGAACTGGATCAGAAATGGAGCAGCCAAGACTCGAACTGGCGCCCATATGGGATGCCGGCATTGCAGGCGGTAGCTTTACCCACTATGCCACAGAGCCGGCCCCTGTAATATATTTTTAAACAACTATTTTATGTATTATTTTACGAGCATTTACTAAACACTTATCCAAGAAAAACTGATGTATCTTCAAAGAAAAAGCAGGCAACTTCATAAAGTTGGGGCCAGCCTTCTGGTGCAGCTTGGTTAAGCTGTGGCATTCAATATCTGCACTAGTTTGAATCCCAGCTACTTCATTTCCGTACCAACATCCTCTTGCTAATGGGCCTGGAAAGACAGTGGAAGATGGCCCAAGTGTTTGCATCCCTGCATCCAATGGGAGACCCAGAAGAAGCTCCTGGATCCTGGCTTAAAACCTGGCCCAACCTCTGTTGTTGAGGTCATTTGGGAAGTGAACTTCAGATGGAAAATCTCTCTGTCTTTCCTTCCCCTCCCCACCCCCTCTCTGTAATTCTGCCTTTCAAATAAATAAATAAATCTTAATAAAATGATTAATAAAATTGAAGTAGACAGGCAAAGATCATAAAAATGAAGGGATAAATCAGATGCCTAAGACAACATGCAAGAGATTTTCACTAAGTAAGAACTTTGTTGATGAGCTTCCTTTGTTTAAGAAAAGTTGAATTTTATGAGTTTGAATTCAGAAGTAATAATGAGCTTTAATTGCTAAATATATGTTTGGAGATTTTTGCTGTTATAATTCATGTCATCATACTCATCATTAAGGTAATATACATTAATTAACTTATCCTTCTTTCAATGTACTTAGGGGTACATTTCAGTTATAAACCGGAAATCATGTGCATTCACCATGGTTGTTCTGGTAAGGGTTAAATGTTTTATGGCTATTTAAACATTGTGTCTGGGTGTTAAAAGTCTATAGAGTGAAATTTTTTTAAAAATTCATTTGTATGATAACTCTGTGTAACAAGCACTAGATCTAACTATCTATACCCCATTTTCCAGAGCTCAATATAAAGAGTGATATAGCAGTTAATGATATATGGGTGCTTGAAACATACTCCAAAACTAACCTACATTTTATATCAATCATTTTGACAGCTATTCCCTTCACTATCAATAAATTTTTACCAAAAATATTATTTCAATTTACAATATTTTACATAAGAAGAGAAATTATGTATAGAACTTTCTTTTCAGTAACAGTTTTCATCACCCCTAGCAGCAGGCGATGTATTTTTGTAGGTTAATAATTTGGATATCTATATCCAAAACATCTACTATATAAAGCTAAACAGGAAAATAGAGTAAATAAGCAACTACATTAAAGAGGAAATTTAGAAAATGACTTCAGTACTTGAGGCAACTCATAACTTACTCTTGCCCCTTCCAGAGCGAGTTTCCTACGGCTGTGATTTTACTTCATAACTCACTTCAGCAACATGATCAATGACCAGAATAAATATGAAAGTTGGGACATTCTGTTTCTCTCTTTGGAAATTTGGAATTGAGATTGAAACATCACTTTCTGTTTATGGCTGAGATATAAATAGAAATGACGCAGCCTTTGCTTATATGGTCAATCTGCAGAAAGGAAAAGTGAAATATGTACACAGAATATTGTAGAAAAGACTGAGTGATGCTGTCCAATGCCTAGATTTTAGGTTTGCTGCATCTCACCTGGATTCTTTTTTATTGGAGTCTCAGACATACCCGCACTCAGTCTGCAATGCCTTTAGTTTTATATTAGCTCAAAATAGTTTCTGTTACAGCAAGTTTTTCTCCACTCCTAAACATGCCTTTTGAGGGCCAGCACGGTGGTACAGCGGGTTAAGTCACTGTCTGCAACACGGTCGTCCCATAGGAGAGCTGGTTCGAGTCCCAGCTAGTCCACCTCTAATCCAGCTCCCTGCTAATGTTTGCAGAAAATCAGAGGAAGATGGCTCAAGAGTTTGGGACCCTGACACCCATGTTGGAGACCTGATGGAGTTTCAGGTGCCTGGCTTTGGCCTAGTCCAGCTCTGGCCACTGAGGTCATTTGGGGAGTGATGCAGTAGATGCAAGTCCTCTCCATCCCTGTAGCGCTGCCTTTCAAATAAAGAAATAAATAAATAATATTTTCCAAAAATATATGTTTGTATTTGAGTATATGCATTTGGAATCCACTGATAAATTGATATTAGCTATAATTACTTTTTCACAGTGTTGGCTCTAGATATGCGTATCTGCCATGTGCTTGTGTGACAGTTGATGTCCCTAATTAAACATCCTTTGTATATTTTAACTTTGAATAAAGATCAACATAATGGGATGTAATAGGAGGCTTTGTCATATTAGAAACCTAGTCTATATCATTATTATCATTAAGAATATAATGATTCAATAAATGTTTATTAACCTAAATAATATGATTATAGGGTTATATCAATTGTATAATAACATTTTTCATTAATTAAAAATACTTAAAAAGCAGTTAATGATTCTAAAATTCTGTTAAATGATTATGCTAAATTCAATAGTTTCCTTTTCATTATTTCAAAGAATATTTACTAGAAAAAACACATATTCTTTTTTTCATCATGAGTTAATTGCTCAGACACTAATATCAAGAGTTGTATTCTCTCTGGATAGTGTCAACAATTTGATCTGTGGTCAAAACATGCCACATATTTCAATTTCTATATCTTACAAGCACAATGCTGCATAAATATTTGCTCATATTCAGATTTTATATCAATTAATAAAACATTTTATGGCTGTATGAAGGCAAAGGTTTCTAAAAACGTTGACAGCTGATATGGACTGAGACATAGTTTTACACCTTTATATTATCTGGAGAGGAGTCAAGCAAACCAGAATTGGAACACTATCAAATCAAGGTTCATACTGTGGCTGAACTGTGGATAAATGGAAACTATTTTTAGCAACAAAAATAAGGCGCCTTAGATGAGCCCTTTCTTTAGAAATGGATGTTCTTCAGGTTCACACTGACTTTCACTCAGAATAGCACGATTTTTAAAACCTTGCAACACAGGTAATGGGGTAATGTGTACATTGGCTATTGCCTTTCAGAATCAGTATACACTTTGGCTCCCCTAAAACCTCTGCAGAAGAAAACTTGGTGATTCTCTACATAAAATCTAAATAGGAAAAACAGAGAAGAAGAAAGCATCTACACATGACTGGGTATGCTAAAGATTCCAATATAACAATCCAGCTATGTGTTGCATAGTAAGTATAGTTAAATTATTTTAGAAAAATTCCCCACATCAATGTTAAAATGCTTAAAAATATTTTAAAATTATATATTATAATTTCGCTATTGACTAACTGCATTATTTATATATTTGCTGTCTCAGAGTCTATTTTATAGCTTATTTCATCCTTAATTTTCCTCATTACCTTCTACTCATTTCTATATGGAATATTCCTTTATTCCCTCACTTACTCTTATTCCTCTTATACAATCTGTACTACATCTATCTCTGCATTTTCTGTCATTTGTATTCTTATGTTCAGCTAGGAATTCTTCTTGAAGCATATTTTTCTTTTCCTTATTTATTTTATTTCCAATCCTTTGTTGCCTATTATTGTTTTCTCCTGTGTTTATGAATGCAGATAAAATTGTGACTTTTAGCCAGCGCCGTGGCTCAATAGGCTAATCCTCCACCTTGCGGCGCCGGCACACCGGGTTCTAGTCCCGGTTGGGGCGCCGGATTCTGTCCCGGTTGCCCCTCTTCCAGGCCAGCTCTCTGCTATGGCCAGGGAGTGCAGTGGAGGATGGCCCAGGTGCTTGGGCCCTGCACCCCATGGGAGACCAGGAAAAGCACCTGGCTCCTGGCTCCTGCCAGGATCAGCGCGGTGCGCCGGCTGCAGCGGCGGCCATTGGAGAGTGAACCAACGGCAAAAGGAAGACCTTTCTCTCTGTCTCTCTCTCTCACTGTCCACTCTGCCTGTCAAAAAAAAAAAAAAAAAAAAAAAAAAAAATTGTGACTTTTTTCTCCTTATGTTATAAAGGTTGCAAGCACAGGAACCAAAGAATTCTGACTTAGTTTTACACTAAATGGAAATATCTCATTAAAGTACCCACTTGAAATCCGAATGTATTGTTCTGTGATCCATGCCGAGGCACACCAGGATTTTCACAGGAGGTGCGGGTAGGTTCTAAAGAGGAGATTAAAAACATAATATCCCTTTAATTTTATCATAGCTCAATGCCTGTCAAAAATTTTTTAATCATCTGATATTTTTTGAAAGTGCCCTTGGTAATAAGAAAGAATATAAATCTAATAGCATCTCTCCATGGGCAGAAGCCTATTATTCTTGAAGCAAGAATTCAGTAGATTATATTTGATATGAGTTACACAAGTCTTGAAATTTGAAACATTTTACATAACATCTAATTAACCCTAGGTACACAAAGTTAAAGAAAAATAAAATGTATGAAAGAAATTCATAAGCAAAAACATTTGGCCAAGGATCTTACTAAATTGTGATTTAATACAAGATAATATTCCCCTCAAAAACTCGGACTTTTCATGAGAAACAAGATTTAGTGATTTAGATTTCACTAACTCTTGCAGGAAATCCAGATATAAGAATGGTAGGACTGATAGTCTGTTTATTTGTTGGTTATAGAGTTGGTTTATTTGTATGACAGTCTATTTGATCATTTATTAAATGAGGCATTTGATGCTAGGAATGTCCTTATAAACATTTTTAAATCAATGCATGTTTTCATGTATCCTTGAAGCCAGTTTCTATGTACATGAATATCTTATGTTAATTATTAAGATAGAAATAAATGACAGTTCTTAATAATGCCACCAATGCAAAGGCCTTTTTCTTTTCATTTTACTAATATGCAAAAAAATATCCTGAAGTGTTTCTTCTGGAAGTTAAAATGCTAAAAATAATGTCATATATTCTACCAATACTCATTTTCCAAACCTTCTAATTGCTTTTTTTTCCTTTGATTTCTTAATTAGCCAAGTAAGGTTGATGGTATAAAGAAACACCACTGAATGTCACTACTTTCTATTAATTCCAAACATACTGGGCATCATCAACCTTTCATTAACATTACCAATGCAGTGAGGTGATGAGCCACTCCAAGTGCCATCTGCTTGGCATATTCTGGTGCTTGATCCCACTAATATAAAGGGAGAATTGCAGTTGAATGAAACCTCTGACTGGTATATAAAGCTTTTGCCTTCTCGTTTTCCTTGGGCAGGTATACCTGGGTCACCACAAAACTTGGCTGAAAGTGAAAACAAAGAAACAGCAAAGATTTAGGATTTAGCATTGTAAATAATTTAGAAAAACTGTGACAATGAATTCATATATTACACCAAAGTAACATATAACCCATGATAATCTATATCTTTAAATTTTATTGTTTTAGTTTGTAACTACAACATCTATTGAATAAAAAATCTGTAAATTGTTGAAAAATTAGTGTGATACAGGTATTTTCCACTTTGCAGGCTACCTTCACAAATACATTTTAAAATATTTTGTTGCTTTATATCATTGAGAATCACACTATATAATATGTATTTATAATCTAGAAAGCTGAAATATACTCCTGACAAGGCATATAATTCACAGTGACTCCTTCAAGAAGAATCAACCCAGAGTGTTGCAAGATGGACTCCTTAGATTACATTACCCTTTACACAAATCACAACATAAGATTGTTTCCCTGTACTCTGAATACTCAGAGCATACATCCCAGTATCTCATTGCATTTCTCCTCACGATGTTGCCGAATGTATTATCAAGAGAAAAGACAGCCACCTGAGTCTAATTCTGTACAAAGCTAGGGCATCTCCATGTTTACAACAACCACTGAAGAGATCAGCTTGACAGGATTTCTAAATAAATTGTTTAAAAAATCCCATTCAATATATATTTATTAACTACTAAACACTATATTCTACATGGGTTTAGGCACTTGGACATATCAGTAAATAAGTGGAGTAGTATTCCTGCCTCTGTGGGATTTATAAGTTTGTAAGGAAAGCAAATAAGCAATTAACATAATAAATGAGCATGAAAGATAGTATGTGGGGATGCAGTATACCCTGTGGACAAAATAGTTCATGGGAAGGAGATTAAGATCAATGGACTGAATGTGTGTGTGTGTGTGTGTGTGTAGCAAAGGTGTCTCCCATGGGGAAAATATTTGGAGGAAACAAAATGTTTAGCCAGGTTGATATACCAAAGGAGAGCATTCAGGATAGAGGGAATAGAAGGAGTAATAAGGAGGCAAGTGTGACTGAGGCATGGAATGAGATCAAATGGTTTCAAATCTAGCATACAACCTAAGCAAGTACACGTATAGCTAATGCTCTCAAGTTTTTTTATTATGGTAATATCAATATATATTCACCATTTCAAACATTTAAAATGCACTCAATTTTAAAATATGCTGATTCCGAACCTAAAAGCTTATTTCCCTCTAAAGCAAATAAACAGCAACGGCTGAATACTCTTAAGTGTAAGTGTCGTAAGATGGCTAAAGGTTGGGCAACTATAAAGTGAATCACCCATGGGGCTGGTTCTGTGCTGTAGTGGGTTAAGCAGCTGCCGGCTGCACCAGCATCCCATATGGGCACTGGTTCAAGTCCCACTGCTCCTCTTCCTATCCAAATCTCTGCTATGGCCTGGGAAGGCAGCGGAAGATGGCCCAAGTGCTTGGGCCCCTTTAACAAAGTAGGAGACCCAGAAGAAGCTCCTGGCTCCTGGTTCCTGGCTCCTGGCTTCTGATCAGTGCAGCTCCAGCCATTGTGGTCAATTGGAGAGTGAACCAGGGGATGGAAGGAAGGCTCTCTCTGCCTCTCCTTCTCCCTCTCTGTAACTCTGCCTTTCAAATAAATAAATAAATCCTTTTTTAAAAGATTTATTTATTTATTTGAAAGGCAGAGAAGAGAGGGATGGAGGGAGGGAGGGAGGGAAGGAGGCAGGGAGGGGGAGAGAGAGGGAGAGAGAGAGACAGGTCTTCCATTCGCTGGCCCACTCCCCAGATGACTTCAATGGCCGGAGCTGCACTGATCCGGAGCCAGGAGCCAGGAGCTTCTTCCAAGTCTCCCACGTGGGTGCAGGGGCCCAAGGACTTGGGCCATCTTCTACTGCTTTCCCAGGCCATAGCAGAGAGCTGGATCAGAAGCAGAGCAGCCAGGACAAGAACTGGCACCCATAAGGGATACTGGCACTGCAGCAGGTTGCTTTACCTGCTATGCCACAGCGCTGGCCCTGAAATAAAAAAATCTTTAAAAAAAAAAGAATAAATCAAGAATGCCCACACCAACTAGAATGTATGCTTACCCTAATTAACAGACTACCTTAGTCTCAGGCTCAGTGTGCAAAGTCCTTCCCAGAAATTCAAGACTCTAAGATAATCTTGAATTCCCAGACCTCTTTATAGTAATATATTTCTTTTTAAAATACAGTTAAAATAGTAAAACAAAACGGGTGGGGGAATAAATATAGGTTTATTATCTTTTAATTTTCACCACCTATTAGATATTGCAGTCTTGGTTCTAACTTAGTTTACAGAATTTCTCGCTATATAACAAACCCTAGAGGCCAGGAGCTTGTCTTACTGATATTTGTATATTTACCACATTTTGAATTCAACAAATTCCTCAGTGGACATCTTCAAAGGATATTTCAGCTTGGAAAATTGTTTCTTTCACTGCTATTTCACAGACTACAGCTGAAGTGTTTCTCTTCTGTATTTGTGCTAAGCCATTTACCTCAGAATCTTCTCTTTACTCAACATAGAAAGGAAAGGACAGAGATGCACCCAAATAAACTCCTTAGTCACTCTTGCTCCCAGCTCCTCTCATTCCTCTGTGTGTTGTTCATCTGTTTTCTATCTGTGGATTTTCATGTAGTAAATTAAATGACCTACTGATGTCAGAGTTAGAGACTTCTTTTTAAACGACTTCTGTTTCAAAATGATAAACTTCAATATGAAAGCACATATCTTAAACAAAATTAAAGAGAAAAGAATTTCTCCCTAATAAAGTTTCTAAAATTAATAAATGTGGCTATTTGATAAATAAGAGCATTTTTCTCTTGCCCACCTTTTCTGAACTTGAATATATACTTTGCTTTAATATAACTGTGTTTAAGTGACACACACAGACACCCATATGCAATATATATCTATAAGTATGTATGAATTAAATTGCTCAATTTTAATATTAATACAGTTCTGATATTAATATTGTTTTATATTTCTTCTGTACCTATGCAAATATTTACTTAGGGCATATACCTAGGTATTAGATTTCTAAGCAATAAACTATGCATATATTTAAATTTACTAAATAATAGCAACTAGATTTTGCAAATAATTGTGTCAATTCATAACTTATGGAAGTTTATATTGCTCCAATCCTTACTAGACGTTGATGTTATCTAACATTGTTTTTCACCCTAATATTTAGAAAATATTTATGTCTTTTGCCCATTGTTACTGCTTTGTTTTGGGGTACTTAGGAACACTTTTTTCATTCTGGATATCATTGTTATTTTTCACATAGTAACTATATACATTGTCCACATCTTTGACAGCTTTTTGGATAATGAGAAATTTAAAATTTTAACATTGCCAGTAATTTTTATTTTTTCAAGTTATGGGTTTGTATCTTTTGTATCTTGCTGAAGAAATTCTTTATTTTCCTGAAGCTACTTAGATGCACATTTACTATCTATGACTTTATTTTTAAGTCTTTGATAAATGTAAATCCAGCATTTATTTGCATTTAGTATGAGATAGAGATTGTGTGTAAGTGTGGTGTGTTAACAAACTGCCTTGTAGCATTAATTGAAATGTCTATTCTTCCCTCTGATGACTTGTTCTATCATATGTCAAATATTTCTAGATAATTCTGTGCTCTCTACAACACTGATTTACTTTCTATTCCTTCTATACCTGCACCAATCTCATGCTGCCTTAACAACTACAGTGAGAGAAGTAAATATCTGCTAATGTCTGCTTATACCAGGGATAGAGGCGCAAACCAAAAAAAAACTTTCAAGGAGTATATGTTTAAGTAGAGTCCAAACAAGCAAGATAAGTAAAATGTATATCATGCTGTAAAGAGAAAACATAATGGATGAAAGCAGACTATCAAGGAGAATAAATAAGGCCTGAAAGGGCAGTCTTACTTGTCAAAATAGGACATTTTAACTAAGGTGATCAGGGAAGACAAAGCAGAGAAGAGCTTTATGTGAAATGTTGAAGGAGTGAAAGAACATTTCCAGACAATGGACAGTGCATATAACTGATATGACGTAAAGGGACAGCTGAGCGCTCAAACAGTAAGGAGGTCTGTATGCCTACAGAGCAGTGGATGAAGAGAGAAGTAGCAGAACATGCTACCATCAGAGAACTAGAAACGCATCCCATAGCCTGAATGAGCTGAGGAGATCCTGGAGGGTTCTGAGCAGCTCAGGCGGCCCCGCCTCACTTCAAGACCAGGGAACAGGTGGAATGCTTCTTATCGCATGTCGGGAAGAAGAGGGGGACCAGCACAGGATAGCGCTGGACACTTCTCTACATAACTACTGTCCACAAAATGCACTACAATTATCTGTGTATAACAGAAATGTGAGTCACTTGCTGCATCCTACATACAGTAGGCTCTGTGGCAAAAATAATAATCGCTCATCTGTATGCTTACAACTGTAATTTTAGATACACAATCACAAAAATTATAATGACAAATGGCACTGTAAAAACTTGAATGAATATGTAGAAGTGACACGGATTTATCGTAGTAAGAGATTTTTGGGATAATTACAGAATATTTTGCTCAGACCAGCTGGATATAAATAAATTTCCATAAGCAAATTAGTCTAAGAGAATCTCTATTTTGAGAAATAATCATGAAAAATAAAAAAAAATGTAAACAAGGCAGTTTAGCCTAAAATTTGGATTCAGAGCAGAACTACCATGCCTGAAATGTATATGAAATGTAGCTATAATGTAAATACTGAGTTTTTCCTGACTCTTAACTAGGCATGGACGAGAGTTTAGCAATCTGATTTTAGATCTAGCAAAGTCTGAAAATTTTAAATAGGATTTGTTAATTAAAATATCATTTTTAATGTATGGAAATTATACTTACGTAAGCATTGTGGTACTTCACCACTCCAGGTACCATTCCCTACACAGGTCAAAACAGCAGGAAAGGACAGTTCATAGCCTGGAGAACAGATGTAGCTAATACTAAAGCCCCAGTCAAAATTTGTTCCTTCGAGCCTTCCATTAGAGATCTGTGGAGGAGTTGGGCAGGTAACAGCTGCAATTACATTAAAAGAGATTAGACACAGCTGTTTGAATGTCCTGAGTGTAAAAAATAATAAATATCATTAGAAGAAGCATATGTGCTAATTTAACCTTTGGAGGACAATACAGTTTGACATGTTTTATTCTCCTGGTAGAATTCCTGAAACATCCCTGGAATTAATCCCTCTACAATGTGACTTTTTCTTAACAAATACCCTTTTACAATACAGCAAGCTTTCTGGCATCTACAGGGAGGCAAATAGAGGGTAACCTTCTCTGGTACACTATAGCCAATTAATTATTGGATTTTTATAAGATTATTTCCAGTGATCTTTAGACTGACTGTAGGCCTAGGCTGTTGGGCTACATATCCTCTCAGCATTGTTAGCAAATAATTTCAAAGTAGTTCTGTGACATTTTTGAAAACATAGATCATGTGTCTGATTAAAATATCCAAATTGGTTCCCAGAACCACTTAGATTCATATACTAAAGCTAATTATATCTTTATCAATGAGTTTTTACCTTTTAAAACTTCATTTTGCTTTAATTGTTTGAAGTTGTCCTCAAATAAAGACAGGTTAGATAAGATGACAGAGATGAAATTAAAATCAGGAATACCAACTGTAAAATCTAAAATGAGGAATGAGGGGACAGTGTTGAGGCCCAGCAAGTTAACCTGCTGCTTACAACACTGGTGTCCTGTATCATAGGGCCAGTTCAAGCTCCAGCTGCTCCTCTTTCAATCCAGCACCCTGTTAAGGCACTTTGGAAGGCAGCAAAAGATGGCCCACGTACTTGGGTCCCTGCCACTTTTGTGGATGGAGTTCCTGGCTCCTGGCTTTGGCCTGGCCTTGCCCTGGTTTGTCATGGCAATTTGCGGAGTCAACCAACAGATGATAAACCACTTTTTTGTGTCTCCCTCTCTCTTTCTGTTGTTCTACCTTTCAAATAAGTAAATAAATAAACAAGCCTTTTAAAAAATGAAATAAAATAAGAAATTATTGTAATATGTTTTCTAGCAACATTTAGACTAAAGGACTCAGTTAAAATCATCATTGAAATCATGTATAACAGAAACCCTAAAATATAAAAGTTCTGGTCATATATTTTCAAACATATACACTATCTGCATATTTACAGCCATGTGAATTAGAAATTGTGTAAATAAGGAGAAAAAGACAAAAACATCAGAATTATTTTTGTTAGATTTTACGTTAGGGAGATACTAAACTACAGACATTTTAAAATGGCTTAAACAGCATTCTAAATTTAAAATAAAAATTACTATGAAACAATATGTTTCCTGGCATTCCAATTTGAGTATTCTATAAGTAATCATAAAAATTGGAAACAAAAATATGAAAATATTCCAGTGAAACAATAGCATAAAGTAACAAATCTTTGCCTTCATTGATTAAGAGATTAATTCTAGATTGCATTATTTGAAAAAATAAGCAGTCCAATTCCTTAGAAAAATCAATAGTTCTATCATTCAGTCTGGCTGTTTTCAAAACATTCATCTTTCAGTATAAATAATAATGATGATTGAATATTAGAATACATAATATTTTTCTTTTGGTTGTAAATCTCACTGTCATTATATTAATATATAATTTTTGGCAAAATATAAATTTTAAGACCTATATAAAACAGAGGTTTTAAAAAATTGAATCAGCTAATTCAGTACCAGAATAACAAATGAAAGTAAGAATTACAAAATACTATTTAAATTATGTGGTAGACATTACTTTAAACTGTTGAAGAAATCAACATCATACCTCTACAAGTTGGCATCACTCCACTCCAGGTGCCATTAGTAGTACAAGTTCTGATTCTGGAGCCATTTAATTCCATTGTATAGCCCGGCTGGCACATGTAAGAAACATTTTGTCCAACCACATAATCATCTCCATATCTCAGTCCATTGGCAGGTATACCTGGGTCTCCACAACTGATTACTATCAGTATTGGATTGGAAGAACAGATGGTTAATGTGGCATGGATTTAATGGAGAGGAGTAGTAAGCACATGGCATACTTAATATTAAGTAGAGAAAATTGGTTTTTATGTTCATTTTTAATCATAAAACATAAACTTATTTGAACAATATACTGGCAATTGCTGATTTTCATCAGATATGCTTATTACAGATTCTATACATGTAGTTCATAAAATGTTATTTAGACCATGAAAAGCTAGGTTAATATGAAATTATGTTGTAGGAGACTCTGTTGCAGTAACTTCTTACAATCCGTATTGTATGACCACTGAGAAACCATTAGATTTCTAATGTAATATTTAAAGTTTCTATTCCTACAAATGCACTTAAATCTCTCATTTGTCAGACTTGCTGAGCTAAGAGCATATCGTCTCTACAGCATCATCAACTGTGTATTAAAACAGAATTTTTTCTATCTCCTGAAAGAATATTTTTATTGAATAAGTGAAAGAATGAATAGAGTATAAAATGTGAATTTATCACACAGTGCACAATAGATTATTTTTATTCCTAGGGCAAAGTGAAAATGTCACACAGTCGGTGGTAAAGAAATCAATTTCCCATTTGTACACTTACCAACCGAGGCAGAAGGGTAAATGTTAAGGAACTGAACCTCCACTCTAAGTGTATTTGCTACCTGTATTGGTGTTGAGTGAGAAATCTCTCAAATCCTAATCCTTGCCCAGTATGCCATGTGTTCCCAATTTCGAAAAGGCACACTTAATGTTTGGTTCTGCCCTGTGACTGTATGAATAGGCTAGGCCATGAAGGGCTAGGGACACGAGGCTCTTGAGAGCAAAAGGCCTAGATCTCAACTTAAGGATGTGCTTAGGAAGCACGACTGCACAGGAGAGGCTTTAAGCCCTCAGGACATGCTGCATTGATCGTCCCAGAGGCCTTTAGCTACAAAAGACACGTGGAAAGGTAAAATTGTTATGAACTCTGAAACAGCTATCACAGAGCATTAAACTGCACAGGACGCTCTGTGCATAAGGCTTTATTAGTTGTACTGATCTCATGCCTATGATTACATACATAATACTATGATATTTTATAATGTCACTTAAAAACTTTCATAAAGACTTGAGAGCACTTAGAAAATACAACTAACACAATATGTAATTAAAAATAAATTTTAAAATATATTTAAGTCAATGAATTAAGATTATATACAGTGTTTATATATGTTAATCTATCTGTTTTGAAGGATAGGATTTATTTGTGTCACAAATTGACTAAAAGCTTTCTGAATCAAAAAAAAAATACAAGTTTTATCTTTTATTTTCTGAAATTAAAAAAAGAATCAGGTAGTATACTGATCTTTTAGTCTATGGAATCTTTCGATTCATTAAAAGTAAATGATCAATCTCTGGCAACTCATGACAAGAGCCTAGGGTGATTACTGATGCCATGAACAAGAGTGTCAATTTGTTAAGTCAACAACAGGAGTCACTGTGCACTTACTCCTCATGTAGGATCTCTGTCCTTAATGTGCTGTACATTGTGATTTAATGCTATAACTAGTACTCAAACAGTATTTTTCACTTTGTGTTTCTATGTGGGTGCAAACTGTCAAAATCTTTACTTAATATATGCTAAACTGATCTGTATATAAAGAGAATCGAAAATGAATCTTGATGTGAATGGAAGGGGAGAGGGAGCGGGAAAGGGGAGGGTTGCGGGTGGGAGGGACGTTATGGGGGGGAAGCCATTGTAATCCATAAGCTGTACTTTGGAAATTTATACTCATTAAATAAAAGTTAAAAAAAATAAAAATAAAAAGGTAATAATAAATAAATAATTTTAAAAAAAAGTAAATGATCTCCCCAAGGAAATCTGATATATATTTTCACTCTCTCTCTGTCTCTGTCTCCATCTCTCTCTCTCTCTTCATCTTAACTCTCTTTCCCTCTCTCTCTCTCTCTAAAATTCATTCTTACCAATATTTTAGAAGTCCAGGGTCAAAGACAAAGAATGCATTAAGGCAAGAAAGACTCTAATGGAACTTCCATTATAATGTATTTATTAATTTACCATTAAGAACTATGAATGCAAAGGTGTCTTTCATATTATTCTAAGCCTCTGTGTCTAAGAAACTTTAGAACTATTGCTCATGACAGACAAATTACAGAATAATATTTGAAGCACTCTACCTGATAGTTCTTAGCCTTCTTGAGAGTCTACTAAAATCAAACTCATTGACTATTTCAGACTCCCAATTAGGATTTTGTATAAAGGGTGATTTTTCTTCCTATGATTATTGATAAGGAAAAAGATTTTCTTAAATGATACATCACAGTTGGGTTGGAATCAAATACTACTATTCAAATTTGTGTTCATTGCAGTTCAAATATTATTCTTGTTTTCCAAATTTATACTCATATAAATGCATTTATTTTATTTTACTTTATGTATTTTTTACATTTACATATTGTTATATTTACATTTTATTTTATGGTATATTGCATTCCCTTATAATACATTACATTCCTAATTAAGATGATAAAATGAAAGGTTATACCTACAAATTGTAATTTTTAGGCAGTGCTTTACAGACTGAATCTTGGCAAGAAAGAACAGTCAACCCATTTGTAAGCACAGGAGCTGAGAGGGAGCCACCGAAGGAGAGGACAGAGGGTTTATTTTACAGACGCACCAAGAAAGAGCTGTGCATATCACTGCAGCATCATGAATGAAATGCCTGACAACAAAAGCTTCTGAAGGATTTGTTTGGTGACTTCCTAATGAAGTAAAGGCCAAAGAGGCAGTTTCCAATAGCAACAGGCTCTGTAAACAGCACCTGCTCTGAACGTCAATTTATTCACTACCAGTTTCTTCTAAGCAACAAAAAGCAGCTTCGGATCTTTTCAAGCAAAATCTTAGAATAGCAGCTCTTTAGGGCTTTACCCTAAAATTCAGAGACATCAGCACATGCAATAGGGTGCTGTGGTTTATTGCAAAAAAAAAATCTTCTAAAATCACTAAATTTCCTAAATAAATACCACATATACAAGTGCACATGCATGACTGCATACCTTCCACCCCCACTAGAACTCCATAAAGAGAGGTATTAGTTTCTTTTCTCAGAGCCTGATATAGTACATAACTGATTATGAAAGTCTAAATATTTGTTTGAAGTATAAATAAATGAATGAGTATGCTAAAGAATGATTAAACTGTAAGCTCAAATTCCCCCAAAACATAGAGTATGTCAAAAGTTAACATTTGTTCTGTGGGAGGTTTCTGAGTCTATTATGTAACTGCTGCTCATTTGCCATCATTTACAATAAATCTAAGTAAATAACTGCTACATTAAAAATAAAACAATTGTAGTAATTCTAGGCTATATGGAATTCAAGGCTACCTTTTCTTTTTACTACTCATATAAGCTTTACAAATGTGCATTTTAAACTAAGATAAGATAAAATAAGATCTCTGCATACATAATCTTTTAGCCAAATTCATTTTTGCTCAATATCTAATGAACACATTTTTGCATATTAGTATACATAAATATAAGTAAGATACTTTTAGTGGCATAATATTCTCTTATGTGGATATACATGTAATATAATTTATGTAACCAAATCCCTATGGACTGATGGCTAAATTACTCCATTGTTTTCCTGTTACAGACAATACAGCAAAACACAAACTTATGGAGGCTTCATACACGTTCTTTCCCAGATTTCTAGATTAAAGACCAGAACAGAATTTTACTGCGGCAAAATGATGTTTCAGAAAGATGGTCAAACCATTTAATCTCACAACACTTCTGATTTTACATTAATTTTCCAATCAAAACTGGCTTCACTTTTAGTTCCCAGGGAGGAAAGATTTCTCCCCGATAACCTTGCAATATTGACATTAGTGGCCAAACAATTCTTGGCTATGGTTGAGTAGTTATTGTATTGCAGGGTGTTCAGTAATGTCCTTGGAATTTATCTTTTAACTTCAATAGCACTCCCCCTTCCCATCCTTGCACTATGGTCACACAAAAATATCTCCAGACATTTCTAAATATCGCTCATAAAACAAAATCATCCCTCGCTGGAAACCACTACACTGACAGACAGGGCTCAGGCCAAAGCCCTGTATTCTTCTCCACCCAATCCTTTGCATTCTTTTCCCATCAGCCAGCAGGCAAAAAGGAAGCCCCAGAAAGTATGAAAAGCCGGTAAAAAGTTAGCTCAGCTCCACCCCCTTCATGGCCGTTATCTGGTTTACGCTCTATAAATTCAGTCTGTAACTAAATTCTTGATTTCTTCCGCATCTCATCCTGTCCTGTTTGGATGCTGGCAGTTAGCCACTGCGAATTTATTTTTCCTTGAATACAATTTGTTTTGGCTGTGAGTTCCTATCCTGTCTCCTCTCTGTTCTGCCAATATTTTCCTTACAATAGCTCTCACTGCTTGAGGTAATTAAGATTCTTGTGTAGCTTCATTTGATGCAATTTCATACTGGAATATCCCCTGCTCGTTCTTGTGTGACACTAGCCCTATCTCCTTGACCTGTCCTTTACAACAAAAAAATCTTTGAGAATTCTCAGGTTTGTGACAAAAACTCTAGTAAGGGCCATTTCTGTGTTGCTTATTTAGAACAAAAAACTTTATTCATGGTTACTACAATGTGATTCAGTATGCTATCCCTGGGACAAATGAACAAGATGTGACAGACACACTTTCTTGTGCATTGCTCATGTTAGAAGCAAAAGTCATCGTGAATGAAAATAAAACCCAAAACACTAATGAGTACATTTCATTCAGACCTGAAACTTAGTCCTTACTCCACTTAACAAGCCATGCCCTGGCATAGGTTGTGACGTCTTCCCAAAACACTGAATACTCAGCACACTGTGGTCTCTAGGTACCAAGGATGGCTCTCCCTGTTACACATGAAAGGTAAGAATGCTATATAATCAATATTCTTAAAATATTTCCTATACTTGGGCCTAGTTTTTAAACTCTCAGTCTAAACATCACAGAAAATGAACATATTTTAAAACCAGGTTAGTTTTATTTTAGTTAGAGGTTTAAAACCTTTGCTGCAGCACCAGCATCCCATACGGGTGCCGGTTCTCATCCCGGCTGCTCCACTTCCTATCCAGCTCCCTGCTAATGTGCCTAGGAAAGCAGTAGAAGATGGCTTAAGTCCTTGGCTCCTGCACCTGCATGAGAGAACTGGAAGAAGCTTCTAACTCCTGGCTTTGGATCGGGGCCAGCGCGGTGGCACAGCAGTAAAGCTGCTGCCTATGTTGCCGACATCCCATATGGGAGGCAGTTTGAGTCCTGTAGTCTCTGCTTCCAATCCAGCTCTCTGCTATGGCCTAGGAAAGCCAAGTGCTTGGTTCCCTGCACCTGCGTGGGAGACTCAGAGGATGCTCTTGGCTCCCGGCCTCGGATTGGCCCACCTCGGGGCTTTGCAGCCATTTGGAGAGTGAACCAGCAGATGTTAAGACCTCTCTCTGCCTCTGCCTCTCTGTAACTCTGTTTTTTAAATAAAAAAATATCTTTTAAAACTTAATAAAATAATAAAACCAGGCTAGTCTTGAGCTACCTGATATATGGCAAGTATCTTCTTCCTGCAGCAAGCTGCTTATACGGATAATGCATAATTCCTTTCCCAAAGTGTATGTGACATTTCCATGTGTGATCTTAACTCCACAATACAATCTTCATCGCATCCAGGGGAAAACAATCTGTATGGAGGCAATGTTACCCTCCAGCATTGGCTTTGGGTTTAATAAGTATCTGATTGCAGTAGAATAAAGATGAGTGCTAGGAAGAGCAAAGAAGCTTAGCTTGTGAGATATACTTTTAGAGAAAGATTATTTAAACAAGCAATTTCTCAGCTCACTTATAAAATAAAGCTGGTTAAGTAACAAAGCAAGGAGAATGTATGTGACTAAAATTTTATTCTTTTATCAAAATCGCTACAGTGGCCAAATATGTTCCCAAAAAAGCTTGGGAACATTTCCATTACTATTAAATTACATTTATTCCAAAAATATTTCTAAAATTAAAATGTCCAAGGCAAATCACAGCTGACTTATCTACATATGTGATTGGACTGAGTTTTAAACACTATCAGGGGCCGGCGCCATGGCTCACTTGGTTAATCCTCTGCCTGCTGCGCCAGCATCCCATATGGGCGCCAGTTTCTAGTCCCGGTTGCTCCTCTTCCAGTCCAGCTCTCTGCTGTGGCCCGGGAGGGCAGTGGAGGGTGGCCCAAATGCTTGGGCCCCTGCACCCGCATGGGAGACCAGGAGAAGCACCTGGCTCCTGGCTTTGAATCAGCGCAGCTCCAGCTGGAGCAGCCATTTGGGGGGTGAACCAAGGGAAGGAAGACCTTTCTCTCTGTCTCTCTCTCTCGCTGTCTAACTCTATCTGTCAAATAAATTAAAAAAAAAAAAAAACTTTCAGGAAACTAGTGCGCCTGTATATGCTGCTGCCTGGTAATCAACCAAATGAAAAGATGTGTTTTCAAATCATACTGGTGTCAAATTTTCAAAGGGCAAAATTCTTAGAGTGCCAACGTTGCTTCACTTGCTTGTGAAATATTAAGAGAGCAGTGATCTAACCTAATGAATTGCTTCTTCTCATTGTTTGGCAAAGTTCGCAGTGATACAGTGATACATTTTTCTTCTCAAAATCATTATTTTACTCTCTGATAACTAGATATTGAAATCATATGATACAGCCACTCAGCGGTTAATGGGAAGAACACATTCTGTGGAATCTCTAATAAGGTTATTTCTTTATGTGATTGTGCAAACATCATAGATGTCTACAACAACACTAGCAATATAATCTTCTGCAATCAATGTCCTATATCGGGTCTGTGTCATTGACCAAAACATTGTAGTGTAATGCATGACTGTGAATAAGAACCTATTTGCTATGATTGCTGTGCAATTACATGCACTATGTGCATTGAGAAGTTGGATCTGAGAGTCAGAAAAGCACCATAGAGACAGAGTCTGTTGGACAAGGTAACAAAGGAGACAGTCCCAGAGAAGCTTCTCTGGGAAATCAGGGAAGGAAATCCACAAGTGGTCAGCAGAATACTTATCAGTTTGTAAGGAAATACCTCAATGTATGGGAAAGAATTACCCAGAAACATTTGATATGACAGTACCTAGTGCTGATACAGAGCAAGGAATACTACTTGCCCTGAATTGTTTCCTAGGATTTTTTTTTGTTAAAGTGAAATATAACCATATGCAGATAATGAAAGCTACAAAAATGATTAGTAGAAAGGCAAAAGAAAAATTACATCATTTGGAAATATGGATGTATGCAAAAGGATGAAGGCAACCTGAAGTGGTGTTCACATATACAAATATTTAAGACTTGTGTTACTACTTAAATCTCTCGAGGAGTAATCGAATATTTAGATACATGTGACTTACAATGTATTGTGCAGTAACAAAAGTAAAATACTTGACAACAATATATTGTCATACACAGTCTGACTCCACTTCTGATGTTTCAAGCTCTAACTTCTCCCTTCCCATCTGATTTACAGCCGGGTCAGTTGAACAGAAAGCCTGGCTGTTTCCTGCCTATGGCACCAGCAAGGAAGTTCAAACTGAGCAAATCCTGATACATCTTTAGGCATTCTCTCTGAGTCCACATCCCTAATCACAACCAAATATCAAACCTGTTCATCCACCCCACCATTTATGCCACTTCCGACCAGCTTAGGTACCTTCCCCACTCGGCTGAGAGCCATGATGTGTGGAAAATCTTTAATATCTTCTCAGTACATCTTCTATTTTGTGGCATCCATCAGTGGTTAACAAATTGACTTGGGGAAACAGGAAGTTGATCATGCCCTTCACTGGGCAACCACAGAACAACTAGTGCTGTGAGTAGTATGGTCTATGCCATGACCACCACTACTTGGGCATCTTTCTTCTATTGTTTTTGACTTACTAGCTGGCTCTGCTCTCTGGTGGCTACAATGTGTTGAGCTGTGCTACTGTGCTTGCAACTTGAGAACAAGGTGATTTGTAGTGTTTTGTTGAGTATTTCGTTTGTTTTGTATAAATTTCAATGAATGATTCAGGTCAGAATTATCAAAAACTGAAATTTAGAGGAGGGAGTATAGTATGGGGCACCTTATTTTTTTGGAGGGGTGAGGGCTTCCTCAAATGATCTGAATCAGCCTGGACTAAGCTCTGTGTCTCGGGTAATTATACATCTCAATCCAAAAAGGATTGAGAATAAAGGACACAATCTTATTCCATGACTACTGGGTTGCATGTCTCAAACAGGTGTTGACCCCTCTTCTATTGCATATCTCAAGTAGATGTTAATTCTCATTCAGGTGAAAGGCTGATGCAACAAGCAGACCCATCCAATGGCTGCCATCTGAGAAAGTTTAATCACTATCTGGTATGCTCACATCCACAATTCTAAAAGTAGATGGTTCAACTGGAACCCATGGACTACTTTTACTGCTGATATTGCTTGCTACTGCTGCTGCCACCATGGGTCTGACATCCAAAAGATTCTGATCATAAAGTTACAGAGAAATACCACTAATGCCACCCCATGGCACAGCTATGGACGTGATTGAAACCTGATTTAAGCAACAGTCCCTAACACCTATAAAGTGATAATTGCCTTGAGGAAGTTCCCTAATCCTAAAAATATCTATTTGAAAATTTCTGAAAAGAGATACTTATAAATATGGACAGAGAATAAAAGATAACTTCTATCTAAAGTTTATCTGGTAACTGCCCTCTCCCAATCCCAGCTCCCATCAAAACAAAGCAACGCAAAGCAAAGCAAAGCAAAGCAAAGCCAAACCAAACAAAACAAAACAAAAAGACAAAAGAAAAAAGGCCTGGATACAGGGGGTGGAAATAAAAGCTGAAATAACAGTCCATAATTGGATATAATAAGAAAACCAAATTTTACTAAAATAATTTATTCAACCAACAGAAAATCAAATTATCGTTCATATCTCCATAGCACATTTTAAATTAATTTGAACATTTCTTGATATGCAGCACTTGAAAAATCTTCATTGTCTTAATAGGCACAGAGCCTGAAATCACAGTAGCACCCAGAGACTGCCTTGAATTTACATAAGGCACATCATGTGCTTTAGGGGAGCTTCCAAATGTAAAATAGAGGATCAACATGTATGTCTCAAATTAAACATTAACATGATTATCTTGTCTAAGTTTTCAATGATCACAGTGCCCATGTACCTAAAATATTCCCATATGAACAATGAGCCAAATAATAACAAATTAAAATTAGATTAAATATGTGGCACTTTTACTCATCTTGACAAAACAGAATCCCATGGACATTTGCACTGATTATAATAATTAATGCAATCCAGTATAGATAAAACAACATCTCCAGTAATTAAGAAAAACTGTACAATAGCTACTGAAAGAATGTCCACTCTTCCTTTGGTTTTCTATGGTCAATGTTTAAACCTAATAAAAATGAAGTGCATCTAAAAATAGATTTCCACAACCTAAATGACTCACAGTCCAGCTTAAGATCCCCTTTTAATTCCAATTGGTTGACTCCAAGCCATAACTGGAAAATATTTTATTATTTCAGGTTTTACTGATGGATTTCATTCATTGCCTATTTTAACAGCCTCCCAATCACAGTTTGCCTTCACCTTTGAAGAGACATAGTACACCTGGGATATCTCACCAGCACTACCACTGCACACTAACTTTTCAGACAAGATTTTTACTACAACCTATTTTTTCCAGGAATACAGGTATGCTATTACTTTAATGGATTCCTCCTCTGAAGTGTATTCATTTGAACCAATTGTTCATGCAATAAAAATACAAATGAGTGTAGAAAAAGAAGAAAAGATCTGGTCTGATAGATCATTGCCCCACAAGTAGTACAAGGCCCACCTCCTCATTCAAATTTCTGGGAAATGTTTTGTTAGTCAAGGGCCATTCCATTGCTGACACAGTCTACAAACAACTACTGAACAGTGTATGAAAAGCCATTGAACTTATCAATATGGCATTAAATTAAGCTCTATGCTTTTGGTGACCTAGAGACAACATGTCATTTATTTGTAAAAATTTTACTTAAGCTCTTTTACGTTATTACAAATTTGTCTACTTCTAGCAAGTCTTCCTATAAGAACCAATAATCTGCCACATTGTAGCATTAAGAGTTTGCTCTGCTAAAGAGGCTTTAGCAACCCCCTCTGATGACTTCCATAGTGTCTATTTATCCTACTTAACTCTGCTGTTTTTAAAAATTTCATGATTTACAAGATACCACTGCAGTAATTTATTTTTTGAAATAGACTTTATCATTTAAAGAAGTTTTAGGTTTATAGCAAAATTAGGCAGAAAGTATAGAATTCCAATATAAAGGATAATTCAGATTGTTCATGGAAAATGGAATTAATGTTAATTTTAGTGCAAATTTTCTAAATTCCATGCATAAATTTTTTTCATAAGATACATTTTCTGTGGACCTTTTGATGACCAACTTCATACTGCATGCTCCCCTTTGTAAACCTTTCCTCACTGTCAACATTCCATACTACAGTGGCATATTTGCTACAATCAACTGTTCCACACAGACATATGTGATTTCTTTCTAATGAGCATAAGGAAATAGAATTTTTCCATTAGATATTTTATTGGTGTTTAAATAAATACTATTTTATTCCATACAAGGGCATTCATTCATTTTTATTCCATACAAGGGCATTCATTTATTCATTTCAAAAATCTCTCTCAAGCAAGTGTTGTTATCACAGTGCAGAAATCAGCTATCTTGACTATACCAGTGAAAGAGCACATAAATAACTGATATGCCTTTAATAGTCAAGTGTGTTACTAATATGTGTTAGATTTGTACAATAAAGTTACATTCTTTGTATAGTGAATTTTGATTACGGCTACCTCATTATTCTTAAAATTCTGTTTAATAGTTTAAAATTAAACTGTTTAAAATTATGTTTAATAGTGCTGCTTTTCTATAATCTCCCTTTCCTCTGCCAGCCAAAGTAAAACCTAGGTAAACCAATTGATTCGTTAAATGACTAGCGTATACTCCAACCATAATACTACTACCACCTATCAATTGGAAAGGCAATACAAATACTGAAACCTTTGCTGGGCTTTATTAATGACAATTCAAACTTACACACATTCATATATTCATGAACACTTCCATGTAAGTAATGATTTTAAAGTCTGCTGAAACAACTTACTTGTACAGTTTGGCAAACTTCCAGACCATGTCCCGTTGGCTGTACACTGTCTAACTGAAGGTCCAGAAAGGATGTATCCCTCCATGCACGAATAAATGACTGAACTAGAAAACGTTGTGCCGTCAATACGAAAGACTTTCCCATTGGCTGTTGTTCCTGGGTTACCGCACTGTACGGCTGTAAAACAAAATGTATGAGTGTATATTAAAGCAATGTAACTGGAAATCACTTCACAAAAAGTTAATGATTAAAAGATCCCCCCAAATTACCCAGAGAAGCAATAAAAATTTCTGAAATAAGCAGCGAACTATTTTTCATAAGTGGTTTAAATTTAAGACAAGTTTATGTTGATTTTATTTGCTTAATTACAGACTGGAAATCATATAACAGATACGTTTAAAGACCTTTGTTAGTAGCTTCAGGAAAAATTTACAAAGTAATTACTTGAAGAATATTGCATTTCAGTATTGTAAAATCAGAGAAGGATTATCGTGATCTCTAAAAATGCATCTAATGAGAAATGAGAAGATATGTAAAATAATAAAATGCAATAGAGATATATTACACTTCTACTTCTAAGTAGACAACTACAAATTATACAGTTTTAAAATTATAACCATTTATAACTTTAACATTTTATTCATATAACTTTATATAATTTTAATATTTAAATAGTTTAATATTTATATAATTTTAATGTATTATTTATATAAATAGAGAAATGGCTTGCTTTAAAACTTTATAAACTAATTTTTGGGACAAGGAATTTTAAAAATAAACTCAGTAAAAATAAAGTAACTAAATTCCAGCAATGGTTTTCAATAAATTTTCAACATTTCCTAGACTGGAATCACAAGCACAAGTCTTTATGATTAATGTAATATGTTTATTTGCCATCAATACCATAAGTTTAAAATATATTAAAAATTCTATATCAAATAAATAATGTTTTATTGTAATATCAGAAGGCATTTTAGTACTCTATAGAATTTACATCTATATGAATATGAAATATGATTATAATTTAACAACTTTTCATTGATATCCCTTGCCGCATCTTAAATATTTCACTATGCCTCTCATTTGCAGTAGTAATGTGTATGTGCCCATGCCTGTGTAGACAGGAAACATACATTTTTCACATTTACCACATTTACACAAAACCAGGGATTTATTGTTGCCTGTGAGCAAAACTCCATCTACATTTAGGACTAGCTTCCAAAGTCATCTCTCCTCAGAGTCATTTCCCAGCAGTATCAAAATACCTAATTAATAAAATGATCGTTAATAGTCATTGAGCAGTTACTACGTGGCAGTCACAGTCTTCCAGTGATATTTACCTCACAATACTATGAAATAGTACTGATATTATTACCTATTCTTGGTAGATAACTGAAACACAGTTAATTTGCCCAGTATCACACAGATATGTAATTGCAGATTGTTCATCTAGTGCAAATTCCTAGGAATGATTCTGATAGCACATAATGAAAGCATTGGATCATATTCAGGATAGTGAATAATAAGTTTAAACAGTACATGTTTTTGAGTATTTTTGTATTGAATCTTTCACATGAAGTATATTTTATGTTTACTTTTCTTCTGTTTTTAGAGATAATTTTTATTTTAAGCTCACTGCAACATTTTTTTCTTTTACCAAAATATTAAGCAGCCATTTCTAAAATGTCAAAAAAAAATGAAAATATAAGGAAGAAAATAAAGATCACTCATAAGTCCACTATTAAGGGATGACACTTGATAAAATACTTGTATATTCATATATAATGCACATATTAATATACATTAATACAAATATAAATCGCATTATAATATAAATATAAATAGGCATTGTGCTAGACAGATCATATACTAATGAAATGTTAAAATTTAAAAAGAACCATAATATACATGCTGTTTTAAAACACCATTATATTTACTTAATATGGCAACATTTTTCCTTAAATATTTATTTATTTATTTGAAAGACAGAGTTACAGACAGAGGGAGAGTCAGAAAGATAAAAATTTTCCATCTGCTGGTTCACTCCCAAAATGGCCACAATGGCTAGGGCTGGGCCAGGCCAAAGCGAGGAGCCTGGAACTCCATCCAGGTCTCCCATGTGAATGTGGGGACCCAAGCACTTCTGCCACATTCTGCTGTTTTCCCAGGTGCACTACCAGGGGGTTGGATCAGAAGTGGAGCAGCCGGAACTCAACCATCACCCATATGGGATGCCTTCGTTGCAGCCAGTGGCTTAATCTGCTGCACCAAAATGCCAGCCCCAAGATTAAACTTTCTGCAGTAAAACTGATGACTAAAGAGTTTTCCATTATGTGTAATTCATATCTTAACTGAATAATCCCCTATTGATAAACATTAACTTTCACTTTGTTTAATTTTTCATAATCATTAGTTATAATAATATACTAACATATATAAACTCTGTATATATGTCCAATTTTAAGAAATATCTAAAAGTAATGGAGCAATAATGTAAAACTTTTATAACAAACAATAAATATTACTAATTTGGCAATTTTGCTCTATTATCATTTTATATACTTAATACTTTCTTTCAAACAAGTATCATTTCCAATGTTCTAACAGAGTATTCAATTTTAAATTTGTTTAACTATATTTTATGCCATATACTTTTTCATATTGCTTCATTGCATTTATGCTAATATATTATTTACTATACACAAATTATATAAAATAATTATTTATGTAATATTTCCTAGTGTAACATTTCCAATTATTACTAGTTATAAATAATTAACATTTCATTTTCAAGATTGAGTATATTATTTACATTTTTATTTTCTGCTGGAAAAAATTCCTAAGTAGAATAATGAACTAAAAGTATAGATATGTCCTATGAGTCAAATTTGTCAAATTCTCCTCATAACAATAAACATCATCTAGAACTAATAGAGTTCCAGTTTGCACATTATCAGAATGTTTTAAAGATAAATGGGAAAGAGACAGGGCTGGGAGAGATGGAAAGGGAGAGAGGGACAGAGAATCTTCCACAGACTTGTTCACTCCTCAAATGGCCACAACTGAAAGTCTGGATCAGGCTGAACTGAGGAAATGGCAACCAGTGCTGGTCCCTCTCCTGGGTGGTGGGGACTAAGTACTATGCCATCACCTACTTTCTTCCAGGGTGTGCATTAACCAGAAGCTGGATCAGAAGTGGAGCCAGGACTCCAACCCAGGCACTCTGACACAGTATGCGGGTATCCCAAGCAGCATCCTAATCATCTCACCAAAAGCCCACACACATTTTCTTTCTTTAACTTTTCAATCTAAATGTCTGCTACAACATGAACAATTTTGATATACAATCACTGAGATTTTTTTAAAACATAACTTTTAGTTGTCATAGTTCTCTTTTAGAGTGATACTGAAATACCACTGCTTTTACTCCATGATTAAGATGAAACAAAGCCAGGAGTACTTTTCCAAGTGGTAACCAATTATGAATACATATTAAATCTCAGCACTTGTAATATACTTAGTTTCTGGTTGAGATTACCTTTGCATTCTGGTTGCCTTCCAGTCCAACTGCCATTGGCTAGACATGTTCTTTGTTCTGAGCCATGAAGGATGTAACCAGTATCACAAGCAAAATGTACAGTACTTTTAGTTCTGAAATCACTCTCTTGTCTAGAGCCATGACCAGGAGTGCCTGGATCCCCACATGTACCAGTGGCATCACCTGCAAAAAAATACATTTAAAGTTCATGTATGTCAGTAAGTATTATGAAGTCAAGGTTTGGGTGAACTATCTGGTAGGCATTTGTTTTGGGGTATCTTATATTTTACCATGATATCAATATTCCTATATCCAATCTGACTGCAGTCATAAGAAGAAAATCTTAAATAAAAAAAATAGTTGCATAGTATGGTGTCCACTGATATCCAAAGACAATAAATAGATTAAGAACACTTCATTAGTATTCCTAGAGCCTAGAATATAACCAACCTAATGGGAAATTTATAATCAACAGTACTATGGACTTACAAAATTAAAATTAAACAACTGAATGAATACCTCGCATGTTTCCTTCTAGGAATTTCATATGAACTGAAAATATTTTTATACTAAAATGTGGTGTACCAAAACATGTAAATACTGCAGTATGATTTCCCTATAGCATAAAACTTCTTGTAATTTTTTCTAGCAATGCCTATTAATAAACAAAGATGAATGAACTGTTTCTCATATATGAAAAAATGAATAAGAAATCTTTCCCGATATGCTAATAACTAGGTTATATCTTTTTTGTTTCCATGTTAAGGATTTTCTCAGGGGCTGGTGCTGTGGTGCAGCGGGTTAACGCCCTGGCTTGAAGCGCCAGCGTCCCATATGGGCGCGAGTTCGTCCTGGCTGCTCCACTTCCAATCCAACTCTCTGCTATGGCCTGGGAAAGCAGTAGAAGATGGCCCAAGTCCTTGAGCCCTTGCACCCATGTGGGAGACCCAGGAGAAACTCCTGGCTCCTGACTTCGGATTGGAACTGCTCCGGCCGTTTTGGCCAATTGGGGAGTGAACCATTGGATGGAAGACCTCTTTCTCTCTCTGCCTCTCCTCTCTCTGTGTAACTCTGACTTGCAAAACAATCAATCTTTAAAAAAAAAAAAAAAAAAAGATTTACTCAGTCTGTACTCAGTTCTTTTAATACTAAAATAATTCTTATCACAGTTGCCATAGCATTAATGTATAATGAGAGAAAGCATTGAAAATGTCCTCTTTTGGAGCCGGCACTGTGGTGTATCAAGTAAAGCTGCCGCCTACAGTGCCAGCATCCCATATGGGCACGAGTTTGAGTCTCAGCTGTTCCACTTTCTATCCAGCTCTCTGCTGTGGCCTGGGAAAGGAGTAGAAGATGGCCCAAGTCCTTGGGCCCCTGCACCCACATGGGAGACCCGGAAGAAGCTCCTGGCTATTGGCTTTGATCGGTACAGCTCCAGCCATTGCGGCCAACTGAGGACTGAACCAGCAGATGGAAGACGTCTCTCTATCTCTCTACCTTTCCTTCTCTCTCTGTGTAATTCTGACTCTCAAATAAATAAAATAAATCTTTAAAATAAAAAAAGAAAATGTCCTCTTTCTATTTGCCTTTGCAAATGCCCTGTGTATTTGGAATCTATAAATATATACCTTCTCATTTTCATGTGATATAATATTAATAACCACTCAAATTTTAGATCAGTATTTCACATTTAGGTATCTGTGTGCATTGTTTTTGTAATTCAGTAGTAGTCTTCAAACAAGTTGGTGTATGTATGTGTTTATGTATAACCAGTTCACTGAGGGTTACTCTACTATGAGTTACTGCAAAGTGAAACAATTATTCTCATGAAAATTAGTTTTATAGTCACATTTAAAAGTGGATTGAAAATTTTCAGGTAGTGATGTCATAGGGATTAACTACTAGTCAAAAGAAGATTCAGAGACTAGGTAACCATTTCACAACTTTCACTTCTACAGGGAAAACATTGTAAAGCAACTCATACTAAGCCATCAGTATGATATTCACAGGAACAAAGTAATAAGAAAAGAAAATCTATAATTAAAAAGAACAGAGGAAAAATAAGCATAATATCTACTTTGTGGGTGAAAACAAAACAGTATCAATTGGGAAGTCTTCCTAGATCTAAAATAAAGTTAGTGTTTTTGAAGAAAAGCAGCAGCTTAACCATCTCAAAGGAAAAATATAAAATACACACTCAGTGAACAAATTATTAATTACATATAACATTAATATTTTTATTCAAATTTTACTCAATTAATGTAAAGGCTCAAGAGTTATATGTTGATTATTATTAATAGAATGCATAGATAAATAATTTAACTTGTTAGGTTAGTTCAATTTAAAACATTTAGGACTTTATTTTCAACTTATGCCATTAAGTAAACAATTGCTTATGAGGTTAACAGAACTTAACTTGGGAAAAATCATTGACACAACATAGTCATCAGGAAAAATAATATTTGATGTCTGCTAAAATGGAATAGGTCTTTAGATTGAGTAATTCCAACATTTTAATGAACCAAAGCACTTCACTTAGTGTACCATCCTAAAACCAAATGATTTTCAACTTCATACATCATAGTTAAAAATATACACCTGCAATTTACTGTCTACAAAAATCAGTGTCAATTTGCAATCTGGATTTATATTACCTTAGAATTAATCCAATTAATGTGTAGGCAAATTTCCAGCTTACCTCATCAAAATAAAAAAAAAATACTTCATTTTGTTTGAAAGGAGTAGAGCGAGAGAAAAAGAGAGAAATAGGGAGAGAAAGAGAGCGAGAGTAAGAGACAAGAGAGATATTCCATCTGCTGGTTTACTGCCCAAATGCCTAAAATAGCCAGCATGTGGCCAGGCCAAAGTCAGAAGTCAAGAATATAATTTTGGGTCTCCCACATGGGTGGCAGAGGCAAAAATACACTAGCCATCACCTGCTGCATTCCAGAATACACATGAGAAGGAAGCCAGTGTTGGAAGCAGAGCCAGGAATCAAAACCAGGCACTCTGATATGGGATGGAGGTATTCTGCTCTGCCAAACAACTGTGGCTCTTAGGTTTTTAGAATTTAAACTTATTGTTTTATGTATTTAGATTGTTTTGTGTATATATTTCTGAACATAATGTTAATATCATAATTTCTAAAAGACACTGATTTTCCAAGTATTACCTGAACAATGAGGTTGTGATCCACTCCAATGGCCATTTAATTGGCAAGTCCTTGATGACTGGCCTAGAAGGGAACGCTTTCCTGTGCAGGAATAGTGAACAGTAGACCCAAAAGTATACTTCTCGCCGGACAGGACTGCATTAGGAGGAACGCCAGGGTGTCCACAGTCAATCACTACAATACATAATTATTGAATATAAAATTTTTTTATATCTCCTATCGAACAACCTGAACCAAATTGTTTATGAAATGACATATAATAAATTAGAAGTAAATTTTCTGCTTCAACATCTAAAACCTATAGAATCAAATATTATCATGATTAAATTAGATTTCTAAAAATAAAATGGAATTTGTAGTTATAGGAGCTATTCTGTTAATGCACTTATCCTGAGGTTGAGTACAACAGAAATATTAGAAGGCTAACATAAAAATGATTAATTATAACAAGTCTGTACATAGTGTGAGTGGTAAGTATGAGTCCATTTGTATTTGATTGAAGTGTGTATATGCCTGGACCAGATGTACAAGTCAGAGAGATAAGTGACACTAAATATGGAAAAAGGAAGTCATGTAAGATTCAAAGTGAGGTCATTCATATTAGTTAAGATATGGTATCAACCCAGATGTCCATCAACTGACCAACTGTTGAATAAATAAAATGTACAGATATATACATTATGAAAAATTACTCAATCATAAAAATGAATTAAATCTTGTCTTTTGCAGCAAAATGAATGCAATGGGAAACCATTATGCTTATTGAAATAATCCAGTATCAAAAATCAAATATTATATGTTTTTCTGATACGTGAAATTTAATATGCAATATAAGAGAATATATAAGAATAAAGTAGACTTTTGTGATATGGTTGTCATTCTTAGCCCTTATTTATACTCCTGTGAACTGTTGTCTTCCTACTTTTTATTTGTTGAATATTATGGTTAGTGGTGAATCAAGCCTCTGAATATAGAGTGGATTAAGATTATGTCTCTGCAAAAAAACAATGAAAGGAAGAAAGGGGAGGGAGGGAGAATAATTGTAGGGGGTAAGGAAGGGTGGTTGTATTCTTGGAACTTAACCTATAGAATGAGTGAAATTTGTTCTCTTTTTTATTTATAAAAAAAGAAAAAAGTATATAGAAATTGAAAGGGAAGAAATTTGAGAGTAAACAGATGGTGTGCAGATGAATCTGTGATTACTAATCTAATTAATGGATAGTCTAGAATCATTCTATTTCAAACTGTTAATGAATAAATTGTGCTGTGCAAAGAAATTACTCAGTGGTTTGTCAATCAATACACTGCTAGGAGTAGCAGAATCAGAATCAATAAATTGTAGGATATTCCTTAGAAGCAAAAGGTAGACTGGGAATTTAACGTGTGCTCTCTATCAGCTGCACTGGAAAAAATATTGACTATCACATATCTCTAAAGTGTCAAACAGCACATAAGAACAGTACATAAGAACACATGAACTTAATGAAACATTTGAGTACTTAGCTCACAACTAAGAAGAGTGACAGGAAATCACGCAAAAAGTATGTGAGAACTAAAGAACTTAAGTCTTACATTTCTTACAAAGAGATTTTTTAACTTTAATGTTACAGTTATACAAGACCAAGGAAGAGAATTATTCAAACAATTCAACTCCTATCCCTCTCTCCTTCTCTCTTCCTTTCTCTCTCTCTCTCTCTTTCTCTCTCTCTCTGTGTATGTCTCCATGTGTACCCAGAGCAAGCAGGGTATTGAATTCACTCTTTTTTCATTTACTGGCCCACTCTCCCTGAACAATGCTCTCATGTGTAGGTGTGTGTTTTTCTCACCTTTTGAATAAAATGTATCACTTTCAAAAAAAGCACAATTATAGTTGTGTATTAAAGGAAGTAAATACACTTTAATAAGTAGGCTAATTTTATAAATTATTTACATGGAATCTGAAATTTTATAGATAGAGCAAAAAGTTTTGTGATTTCATTAACACATGAATTTTGACACAAAATTCATAAAAGCACACCTCATTAATGTAAAGGAAATACTTCTGAATAACATGATAATAAAAAATTTATAAAATTTAGTACAACTAAAAACTTTTTGTAAATAATTTCTTTATGGGCAATTTCTATCTTCCCAGTTCTACTTTTCTTTCCTGTAAGGTTTAAGATTCATCCACACTCAATTTCAGGTCCATCAATTAGCTAAATTCCTAGAGTTCATATTTACTTCTTTATGTCTTTACAAAATTTGAAAAAAATTTGCTAATTTTTTTCACTATAAACATTAGTTACATGCATTCTGCTATAATTTATTTATACTTTACAACTTCTAACAAAACATACAACTAAAACAAAGTCATTAAGTAGTTGTTGATTTGAAAGATGATGTTTATTAACATCTATATATAGCAAATATTTTAGGTCAACAGGTTTTCAATAAACTTTTTTTCTAAAGTCTCAGGCATTCTGAAACTCTGATGGATGTTTACATTGAAACTAATTTGGTTATTAATAAAATTTCAAATGCTAGTACAAAATAAAAGCACCAGTAACCTCTTCTGGGATGAGTACACAAAATGCCTTATTTTCATAAATGATCAACTTTCAAAACCCAAGAATTATACATTAATTTAAACATTGATATGCATGATATGGGGAAGTTTGATTTCTAAATAATAAATCAATAAAGCTAATATACTTCCTTCTATATATAGCTCTAGAAATTTTACAAAGACAGTAAACATACATATTGCTTCATTGATCTGTTTTTAAGGAACAATTCACATTATCTACTTACTGATACATTCTGGTAAAGGTTTGTCCCACTGTCCGTTTGGTTGGCATATCAAAACTGAAGATCCAAATAAGAAATAACCTGGATTGCAATCATAGAATACCACAGTGCCATAGGTGAAATTCCCATGTTCTATTTTACTTTCTCTTTTGGAATTGGCTGGAATTCCAGGATCAGAACAGTTGACCACTAAACAAGAGATAAGTTTTATGAGCTATATTTGGAATATATATCCATAGAGATTTTTATTATAAATCCATAAACCTAATCTCAAATGTAAATTTAATCAAATAAATCAAAGATTCCTAGAATTAATTTATAGACTATCTTGATAATGGATTGAAATTTGAATGGTTTGTTGGAAAAAGAAAAATGGAAAAAAGTTTTGACAATCTCTTTGAACAACAGCAGCTCAATAAATACTATATTGTGTACAAATTTAGAGAATGAGAGCTTTTAATCCATACTTGTACCATTAAAACATAGAAAGTGTTACTTGGTTGTCTTTTATCAGACAATATAAAGTATATTCTACTTTTTTGCAAGTCAAATATCACCAGAGAATTCTCTTTAATCTGTTTCTATAGAGAAAATAAAGCCTTGATCCAAGTATCATGGTAATTCATGCCTCAAACATAGTTATCTGAAACTTATGAAGTTCTATTAATTATAAAGCAAATTCTAAGTAAAAATGTTCTCATTGACTTAATATGCAATACAATGTGTTTACAAGATTTTTAAAAAAGTAAGTGGAGATTAAATCTGCCAGTTTTCAAAAAATTATAAAAATTAAGAAAATGGAACAAATTGCTATGAGATAACATCGATATTCAAACTTTTTGCTTTATTGGCTAAAAGCTTTGTACTGTTTTACCCAAGCTGTTTCAAATGTTATTTACACAGATACATTATTACTATGACTCATTAGAATACAGTTAAGTCTTTTACCTTTGCACACAGGAGGAGGATGGCTCCACTGTCTGTTGGCCTGGCATTGTGCCTTTGTTGGTCCTTGCATAAGATACCCAATATTGCAAGAAAATGTTACTACATCATTAAAGTTGAATCCATTTCCACTTGTTCTTCCATAAATTGGACTACCAGGGTGACCACAGCTAACAGCTAATAGCATTGGAAAGTGGAGGAGAGCACAAAACAGAAGAATATTTCATTAGCAGTTATCACATGACAATTATACTTAATCATTTCAAACAAAGTAGAAACTGATACTAGTGTTCGTCTCTGATTTGTTCACCCAAACTCGTTCAGGAGTTTCACACCCTTTCCTATTATTTTCTTCACCTCTTGTACTTGAAAATTTAATGCGATTTTCTTCAGAAATTATGTTCTTAGTTAAATGTTTTATTTAGTCTTTTAAAGCTATGGACCTATAAGAAATTTTATGTAGTTCTGGCTTTCCTCAAACACTATATTTCTATCAACTGCTGTATTATGTTATCTAATACTAGTAATCAGACAACTGCAGTAATATTGCTTCATAATTGGGCACAGTAAAAAAAATAACATAGTTACTTTGAATATTTTTTTGGAATGACCCAAGAGCAATTATTTTTCAGCTTCATTGTTAATGTCAACCTATTCATTTGGAAATTTAATTGTATTTTATTCTTATTTAAAATGATCAATAACAAAACCAGTTTTACCTCAAGGGCTAATTCTCACTTATAGTCTCAATTATTCACAAGAAAAAACAGTAAAATTAGTTGGCTATCCTGGAATATAAATGAAAGACAAAAGATCTATGGCAGACTCAAGCAGAATATTGCTCTTGTTAAATCATCAGACAACCTGTGTGTGTGTGTGTGTGTGTGTGTGTGTAGAGAATTTATTTCAATTTCTAACTGTATGGTCTTTTATCTCATTATCTCAACACACAAAATATTATCCATGAAATTAGGAGTTCAATAAATTTCAGTTACTTAAATAAAAAGTCACAAAGATAGAACTGATAAATAGATAAAATCTGTCACACATTATATATTTCCTCTGAACATACAATGAAATTCATATATATTATTTTACTGAAGTCACCAAAATATCTATTGTATAATCATATAGCATGACAAATATAACATATCCATAGTATTTATTTTAACTTACTGTCAAAATATTAATAGAAATGTCAATAATTGGAGAAAGAAATTACTATGAGCTAATAATAAGAAGTACATGAATAAATGACTGTAAGGTACAAAGATAGATCATGATCTGAAATACTGCATGTTTCTGGGAATTTACTGGAGCAAGACAATGTTATAGATTTATCATTATTTAACTAGATTACCAGTTTGGGAATATAAAAACTTATCTCCAGCGATAAACTAACACCATACATATAGGAAGAGACCCACCCCAGACTACAAAGCACAGCAAGTATATTTCAGGACTTATAACTAAAAGGGATTGTTTGAAATAAATTTTAATATTCATGTGCCTATTCATAAATTAAAATATCACATGGGTATTTGTTGAACTGGTGAAAATTCTAGTAAAACAACTCTAAAATTATCTATACTCATGCACTTTTATGAATCTAGAAACAGTGGAGGGATCAGCTTATTGTGCAGCAGGGGAAGCTGCCACTTGGGATGCCAACATATCATAGCAGAGTGGCTAGTTCAAGTCCCTGATGCTCTGTTTCAGATCCAGTTTTCTGCTAATGTGCCTTAGAAAACAGAGGATGATGGCCCATACCACTGGATTCCTGCCACCCACATGAGACCTGGGCTGAGTTCGAGGTTCCTGGCTTTGGCCTGGCCCACCTCTGGCTATTGTGGCCATTTGGATGTGAAACAGAAGATGAAAAATCTCTCTCTCTCTCTCTCTCTCTCTCTCTCTCTCCCTCTCTCATTCCTTCTATGTTATTTTGTATTTCAAAAAAAAAAAAATCTTTAAAAATAAATAAAAATACTAGAAATTGCCCTTAATATAAAATTTCCAATAATTTTTAAACTATTCCAAACACTCACTTATGAAAACATACATAGCTATACCGTGTAAATATAATCTTGATATATCGAAAAGTACAATGGATTTTAAAGTAAAACAATTCATAACGACAAATACTTGAAAATCTTCAATTATATGTCAGAGATTTATGCCCCAGAGAGATGAAATTAGCAGCATCAGTTCATGTAACAGTGGAACTGAAATGAGCACAACGGTTCTTCATGTCATGCCTGATAATTTCCCCTCCATTAATTGTACTTGTACTTTATCAACATATGATTTTGATGTGATAGCTATAGCATTATAATTATCAGAAAAAATCCAAGGCATTTTCCATTATTAAATGCTTTGTGACATTATATAACAACAATGCTGTTACTTTTACACCATGATCTCATTTATTTAAACCCTTATAATTAAAAATCTGCTGGGGTAGTAGGCATTTAGCCTAGTGCTTAAGGTACTGGATAAGATGCTTATATCATAAGTTGGAATACTTGGGCTCCATGCCTGGTACTGGATAAGATGCTTATATCATAAGTTGGAATACTTGGGCTCCATGCCTGTGTCAGTTTTATGACTCCTGCTTCCTGCTAATGCAAATGCTAGAGGCAGCAGTAATGGCTTCAAGTAATTGGCCTCCTGCCATTCATGTGGGAAACTTAAAGTGAATTCCTGTTTTGTGGGAATGGGGGAATGAACCAGTAAAAGAAAGCTCTATTTCACACACACAAAAAAATTAAAAATTCTAAAAAACAAGAGAATGTATCTTTTGTAACTGATATTTATTTTTAAATATTCATTTGTATTAAAGACTGGAAAAACTGAATTCAATATCTTGTTTTTATGATAATATATAAATGACAAATATTCTAATAATTACTTCAACTTTCTTGTGAATAGTTTTTTTAATATTTATTTATATATTTTGAAACAGTTACAAAGAGAGAGAAAAAACAGAGAGGTCTTCCATATGCTGGTTCACTCCCCGCATAGCAGCAATGGATGGGTTTGGGCCAGGGTCATGCCAGGAGCTTCATCTGGGTTTCCCACATGGACTGCAGGAGCCCAAACACTTAGGCTGTCTTCGGCAGAAGAGGGCTTTCCCAGGCTATTAGAAGGGAGCTGGATAGGAAGTGGAGTGGCTGGGATGCGAACCTGTGATCATATGGGATGCTGGTGTTGCAGGAGGAAGCTTTAACCACTGTGCCACAATCCTGATCCTGTGGAGATTTTTTTTTTTTAATTTTATTCATTTGTAAGGCAGAGTTATAGAAAGGCAGAGGGAGGGAGAAAGGGAAGAAGGGCGAGGGCGAGGGCGAGGGCGAGGGCGAGGTCGAGGGCGAAGAGAAGAGAAGAGAGGAGAGGAGAGGAGAGGAGAGGAGAGGAGAGGAGAGGAGAGGAGAGGAGAGGAGAGGAGAGGAGAGGAGAAGAGAAGAGAAGGTCTTCTGTCTCTTGGATCTCTCCCCAGATGGCTGCAACAGAGATGCGCCAATCTGGTCAGGATCCAGGAGCTTCTTCTAGTTCTCCCACATGGGTGCAAGGGCCCAAGGACTTGGGCCATCTTCCTCTGCTTTCCCATGCCATAACAGAGATCAGAAGCGGAGCAGCCGAAACTCGAACCAGCACCCATATGATATGATGACACTGCAGGCACCGGCTTTACAGACTACGTCTCAGAAGCAGCCCAAAGGGGATAGTTTTATATGGTTTTGAACATACCCCACTTTAATGGCTATTGCATAATAGTATAAAAGAATGGATTGTGGAAATTTAGTCTATGCTGCCATCTATCTATCTGTAATCATTTATATATATTTATCTTTCCTGAGAAAAAATTAATTACTTATCATAGTTCATGAGACCATAGGTTGCTAATTTCTTTTGCCATGCTTACTTACGCACACAGGATGGGAGTTGACCAGACCAGTTGTGATCCTGCTGACATATTCTCACTGAAGAACCAATCAATCGAAAACCAGGATTACACTGATATACGACTGTGTCTCTGTATCCATAATTTTCTCCAATGACTTGACCATTCACAATGAGTTCTGGAATTCCACAATGACCCGCTGAAATGGATCAAAAAGTAATATTGATAATATTGTAATTTGTTTCATGCTTGTACTTATATATATAAGTAACACTACTAAACTTTTAATGTTCACCTAAAAGTATGCCAAAAATAATTCAAACATAATTATATGACAAAATGATAACTTTAAGATATTTAGATATTTAGCAAAATACCAACTATTTGGAATTGTAAGAAAACATGACTTCTAATGACACTTGGATCTAGAAGAAATTATAAAATCTCTCAATATTTATAAAAGTTTATCATAATATATCAGTTTGAAAAATTCAAATCAAGTAATGTAAACTGAGATCATTAAATGCTTTTATTAGAAAAAGTAAAATTATATTAACATTATTCTAATTCTACTGTAAAATAGGAAAAAGAACAAAATAAAGAAGGAAAAAATAAATTCAAAGCAATTAGACAGAAGGAAAGTTTTAAGACAATAGGAAAATCAAGGAAATAAGAAACAGAAACAACAGAGAACATTAACTTAGATAAAAAATATTTATTTAAAAATAGCAACCAAATTATCTAACCCTAGCTAACATTATCAACACAAAATGGAGAACAAAATTATCCCTAATAGGAGTGAATGAAGTGCTATTACTACAAGGTCCACAGGAATTAAAAAGATAATAGATTATTAAGAACAGTTTTATGCCAATATATTTTAAAAATTCAGAAGAAAATGACAATTCCTAGAAAATTAAAACTTACTGAAAGCTAACACACAATAAAACAGAAAATATGAATAGTCCTTCATTAATTTAAGCCTTTGAGTTCTTAAAAACAAGCCCACATAAGACACTCAAGAACAGATGTTTTCACTGGTAAATTTAAACATTAAAGGAAGAAGAAAACATCCATCTTACACGATATCTTTTAGAAAACAGATGAAGGAAAAAAAATTACTTCCTAATGTGTATTATGAAGCAACCATAGCCCCAACAGCAAAACATGAAAAACACACATGTAAAAGACGAATGCCCTTCATGGACAGAGTTAAACTCCTTAACAAAACTTTATAAAATCATTGTAGCAACACATATAAATGACAATACAACAAGAGTATATGGTTTTTAATCCAGAAATGAAAAGTTTAATATGGAAAAATCAGTCACTACAATATACCATATTAACAGAAAAAAGATGAGCAAAATCAGTATGGTTATTTCTATAAATGCAGAAAAAAGCATATGATAAAATGTAGTGCTTATTTGTTAGAAAAGCTAACAATAAATACGGCAACTTTCACAATCTAATAAGATGTGTTAAGAAAATTTTCTTTTTTGAGCAGAAAGTAGTGAGCCAGCTGTGTGAATGTACAGAGGACATGTGAATGTACAGAGGACATCTCAAAGAAGAACTCCCTAGTAAGGATGAGAGTGGTACCAGATCAGTCTAAGAATTTTTATGTTTATTTTTGTGAAGTGGGATGCCACTGAGGTGTATTTTGAGATTGACCTTTTTTTTTTTTTTTTTGGACAGGCAGAGTGGATAGTGAGAGAGAGACAGAGAGAAAGGTCTTCCTTTGCCATTGGTTCACCCTCCAATGGCCGCCGCGGCTGGCGCGCTGCGGCCATCACACCATGCTGTTCCGAAGGCAGGAGCCAGGTACTAATCCTGGTCTCCCATGGGGTGCAGGGCCCAAGGACTTGGGCCATCCTCCACTGCACTCCCTGGCCATAGCAGAGAGCTGGCCTGGAAGAGGGGCAACCAGGACGGAATCCGGCGCCCCGACTGGGACTAGAACCTGGTGTGCCATCGCCGCAAGGCGGAGGATTAACCTAGTGAGCGGTGGCGCTGGCTAAGAAAATTTTCTAGCTGATATATGTACCAGTGAAATATTCAATGCTTTCCTCCTGTTATGAAACAAGACAAAAATGTGGACTCTATTTCTTTTTAACATGGTTCTACTGGTCCTATCCAGTGTAAAATATTAACAAAAAAAAAAGGGCATTTTTTTGCACAGCTGTTAAAATTCCTCTTGGAACCCACATATCCCATATTAGAATAACTAGCTGAAATGCTGATTCTGCTTCCAATTCTAGCTTCTTGCCAATGTGCACTGTGGGAAATAGCAGCATAGCAGTGTAACCTGCTACCTGCAGTGCCAGCATCCCATTTAGGTGCTGGTTCCAGTCCTGGCTGCTACATTTATGATTCAGCTCCTGCTGTTATGCTTGAGAAAGCAGTAGAGGATGGACCAAGTGCTTGGGCCCCCACTCCCACTCCTGACTCCTGGCTTCAGCATACCCTAGCCCAGGTCATTATGGCCATTTTGGGAGTGAAACAGCAGATGAAAGGTCTCTCTCTCTCTCTCTCTCTCTCTCTCTCTCTGTAAGTCTGCCTTTCAAGTAAATAAAACAAATCTTAAAAAAAAAAAAAACAAATTCAGAAGGCTTCATACATGATTTCAAGGAAAAAAGATAATAAAATATTTTCATTAAATAGTGGCAAATATAATCCTGGAAAATATTAAGTCTCAGTTACATGTCTGAGTACATTTTAAAAAAATTAATGAGCAACCACTGATATCAAAGTAAAATCTAAAGCTGCAAAGCCTCTAGAAGAAAACATTACAGAAAATCTGTGACTTAAAGCTGAGTAAATATTTTACAAACAAGATGTAAAAAGTATAAAAAAGCAATAACCAGAAAGAAAAGCAAAGAAAAAAGATAGCCTTTGCATAAATTGAAAATTCCTACTGGTTAAAAGACTCTATTATGAATAGGTAAGTCACATACTAGGAGAAAATACTCATCAGATACACAATGAAGGCTTTGTAACCAGAATATGTAAAGGAATTCTATAGTTTATAATTGCATATAAGGTCTTTCAAAGAAGGAGAGATCCAAGATGGCTGAATAGAAAATTTATGTACTGATTCTGACCACAGGAAGATAACTGAAGAAAAGGGGAGGTAAAGCACTTCCAGGGAACACTTGAAGAGAAATTTGCAATGCAAATTATTAAAAAGGAGAGAGTTGCATGGAGCAGTGGGGGCAGTACAATCACTGTCAGTGACTTCAGCAGCTAGGTGCTGGAGGTAACACCATCTTCTTGGAGCAGCACCAGGCAACCAGCAGGTAGCCATTTTTAATAAGAGGAGAAGAGGTTGCTATGGTCCAGATATGGACTGGCTGAATGGATTAAGAAAACAAGATGCATCTTTTTGCTGCCTAAAAGAAACACACTTCACAAACAAAGCTACACGCAGACTGAAAGTGAAAAGACAGAAAAAAATATCCTATGCTAACAGAAAGCAAAAATGAGAAGGAATAACCATCCTAACATCAGACAAAATAGCATTTAAGACAAAAACTGTTAAACGAGACAAAGAAGCACATTATATTAATTAAGTGATGAATCAACAGGAAGATGTGACTATCAAAAATGTATATGTGCCCAGTATCAGGGCATCTGGATATTTAAAAGCAATGTTAATGGATCTAAAGGGAGACATAGGCTCCAATACAATAATGGGGGGCTTCAACACTTCATTTTTTTAAATATTTATTTATTTATTTGATAGGGCAGAGTTACAGATAGGCAGAGGTAGAGAGAGAGAGAGAGAGGTCTTCCATCCACTGTTTTATTCCCTAGATGTTCGCAATAGCCAGAGCTATGCCAATCCCAAGCCAGGAGCTTCCTCCTGGCCTCCCACACAGGTGAAGGGGCCCAAGGACTTGGGACATCCTCTGCTGCTTTCCTAGGTCATCATAGAGAGCTGGATTGGAAGTTGAGTATCCATGACTCCAACTGGCGCCCATATGGGATGCTGGCACTGCAGGTGGCAGCTATACCTGCTATGCCACAGAGCCATCCCTGGTATTTTGTATTTAAATGTCACATTGTAACTCATAAATACCTACACATATTTTTGTTGTTATTACTTTAATTGGTTTTAAACAGGGTATATTTTTGGCTATAAAAGGTTAGCAATTAACAAAAATATTGGGATAAAACCCCAGGTAGTAACTTTAATAACCAAATATAACTCTAATCCAAAGATTGTTTTTTTAATTTTAATTTTTAATTATCTTTTAGCAAATTCAATGTGGTTTGTAGATATAATGTTAAGAACATAATTATATTACCATCCTTGTATTCTTCATTAAAAATGGGAAAAATCCAAAAAAAGATCTTTCACCATTCCACAATGGAAATTTACAAATAAATAATAAATTTATAAAACTTCTCAAAATCAATAGTCATCAAGATAATACAAACTAAAATTTTATGCTGGGAGAATGTGAGATTAGACTGTGGGGAGCAACCGAGACTAGACTAAATTACTGGAACTGCTAGGACTAATTCTATGCATCTGATCTCCCAGCATATGGCACTGAGAAGGAGTAAACAACTTCCACACAGCTGCCTCACCAGTTTGACTGATAAGCTGCAGGAACTGATTCTGCTCCTGATTGGAGGAGAGCAGCGTGCTTGGTGTGTGGGTAGCAGAGTTGGGATTGGTGGAAGAGGACTATAAAGGAGGAGAGAAACAATATGCACCGGGAAACATCTGAGGAACATCTGAGCAGCCCCTGAGAGAGTCGGCCTGCTCCTCTGCGGAGGCGGGGGGGGGGGGGGGCAGCAGCTAACCGGGGACAGCGTCATTCCTCCGCAAGTGAGGGAATGGCAGCTAACCCGGGAAGGGCCGGGCAAAGAGAACAGCACAGGGTCCGGTGTCGTTCCTCTGCGAATGGGGGAGCGACATCAGACCTTTCCCAGATATTCTATTCTTGTGTGCTCAAGAGATATGAATGCATATGTTCATAGCAATTTTATTCATATAGTCCCAAACTAAGCAGAGCTCATGTGTTCAGTAAAAGAATCCTGAAGTGTAGTCACACTATGGAAATCTATCCAACAATACAAAGAACAATCAAAGATACACACAATATGAATGAAAGAGAACAAAAGAAGTCAGGAGCGTGTAATCCAAGATTCCATTCCATGATTTCTAGAACAGAATTAACAGATGGTGAAAAAAATCAGTTATTGCCTTAGATTGGGGGTAGAGAGTTGTTGGTTGTCTATGAAGTGTTGTGAGGAAATTTTCTGAGGTACTTTATAGTGGGTTAGTTACACATGTGTACACACTTTTCAAAATATAACTTTATATTTCTTTGATACACAGGTGTATATATTTTTCAAAACACATCTAAGACACATTTATGACATGTATTTCACTGTATTTAGATTTTGCTACAGAAATAAGAGGAAACAAACCATAAACAAATATTAAGCTCTAGATAGTAAAATCTACATAGAAAAGTTTAGCAATGAAGTATACTGATTACTGTAATTTCAAAATGAATAAAAACAAATTAATGGCTTGATAAAAGCTTGGAAAGATGGACAGATGTGTAATAAGCAAATATGAGATAAATTAATTATAGACTCTAGGTTGTAGAATATGAATGTTACCTGTTAATTCTTCCAATTAAGTATAATAATAAAATGTTGGGGTTGGAAATACATCTACTACATGCAGACAAATAATAAATATATTCTAGTGGACATCCTAAGCCACAAGTGTCTAGAGCTACAAAGGTAAGTTGATAATAACCAAATCTTTAAGGTCAATTTTGAGCATAAAATTCTAAGATTTGCTTGTTTTACAGTTTTACTTTTCCCCTACCATCTTCCTTTTGGAATTATATTAGACGTCAACACTGTTCTTTCTATATTGGTTTCACAGTCTTAGAGGCAATATTTTCTTATAAGTATTCCTACAGTTCCATATCTTTTATGAAAACAAAACCAACATTTTAAATTAAAAATCAATGTTTTAAATAAGTAAAAAATCACTCACTACCTATAATATTAAATAAATAACTTATAATGTAAAGTAACAGTTCATCAGAGCATATGGCAATTAAAGATAGTATTTTTAATTCAGTTTACATTTAAATATATATTTTTAATTTCATAGATAAATAGCCATCTGTAATTAAAATTAGCAGAATAAAATCAGTGAAGAACTATTAAAATATTATATTGGATTATTTTTAAAATATTTATTCATTTACTGAAAGAAATACAGAGAGAGAGAGAGAGAGAGAGACAGAGGGAACCAACAGGTCTCCACATGCTGGCTGCAGTGACCAGGACTGGGCCAGCAGGAGCCAGGAGCTTCGTCCAGGTCTCCCATGTGGGGACAGGGGTTCAGGCACTTAGGCCAACTTCTGCTGCTTCCCCAGGCATATCAGTAGGGAGCTGTATTGGGAGTGGAGTAGCTGGGACATGAACCGGCACCTATATGTGTTTCAGGCACTATAGATGGTGGCTAAATCTGCAGTGCCACAGCGCCCCTGTATTTGATTATTTACGCACATATTAACACATAATGATTTGACTTATTTGCTATTTTCTTTTTATGTAATAGTCTTATAGCATTCAAATAACTGGTCTTATTAGGAAATGGCTATAACTAGGTTTCCAAATATATCTATTAACAAATGTAGTTGAGGCAGGAAAAAGAAGGAATTTTGACCGGAAGTTTTAGTTATGTCATTTTAGGTTTCAAATAATGGTTATTTTGCCATGAATATTTTTACATTGAAATATGTGATTTAAATTGGTATTTACTTTTCTTCCAATGTATCATTTTAATAGTGAATTTATTGACATAAAAATTATACAAATGCTTCAATACCCTAGTCACAATCACCAAGTTTTAAATTAGTAAACAAAAAGAGCATACCTTCTACCCAAGAGACAAAGAGATTCACCAATTTCCATTATTATCTAATTCAATATGTGCTGTCATATAAGGGAATTATTTTGGAGAAAAATAAGGCATAAATCATACCATTCTTTTAAAATAAAGAAATTATGAAATATTTGAATAAAGAGGTGCAGCATAAACCTTACTGTTTTTTTCATAATAAAAGAGGAATAAAAAGAATGAAGTAGTTCAATTTCTTCTGTTCACAATGAATTCAGAGAACCCTAAGGGAAATAATTGCATTTGCCTAAAATGAGGTTCAAAAATTAGGTTTCAGATGTTTTAACAGAAAATTGTTTTACATATGTTGAAATCTTGTGAAAGAAAAATGAAGAATTATATGTAGGTACATTTTTTTCTTCTTAAATTATTACCTTAAGCAAATAGGTGAAAGGAGAATTAACTATGGATTAGAATGCATTAACTGCTACAGCGATTAATCCAGTACAGTATGCAGATATACAATTTTCAGCAATTAGTTTTCACCTTTTTATTTTCAGCATGCCTGGAAGGAAATGTGTCTGTTCTTAATGACATAAGGTTCTCAACAGAAATACCAGTTGATTAAGAGTTATCTGTTTTAGATTTTCTATCATGAGCTATTTTTAAAATTAAAGCATTTAATTGTTTTTAGCATCCTTACAGGAATGACTTAAGTTACCATCTCATATTAGGGAAAAAGATCTGCCTCTTTTCCAGAGTGTGAAGGGATATGAGAAGGGGGAATAAAATAGATGAAAAATCCCTACCTAGGCATCTGGTTTCAGATCCACTCCAAAGACCTGAGGAAAGGCATTCCCGCACAGCTGAGCCCACAAGCATGAATCCTGAATCACAGGTAAAGATAGCTGTAGAGCCATATGATGTCTGAGTTCCAATCTTATTTCCGTTTGGAGGTGTAGGTAGCTCTCCACAAGAAATAACTTAAAAATAATAAATAAGTTAAAAAAAAAACCCTAAAGATATAGTCAAAATGCACTTACAACAAAACCATGCTTCTAACATTTTGGATTCCCTGTCATTTGATGTATTTACAAATAAATCTATAAAACTTGTCTGAATGAGTGTAAAAGTGTAGAGAAAAGAAATGACATAATTTAAAATTATTCTTCTTTGTGTTCTCATAAAATCTTCTATGGAGTTCTTTTCTTAGTAATTTTTTTCTTGGCCAATCTAGTATTATTGAAAGAAAAACCATAAGATTAAACAGAAGATAATTAGTACAAAAGTGACGATGGGCAAGTTCTTTGACTTAACTATACCAATTTTTCCTCATATCTAAACAAAAATAAAGAGCTTTCCATGAAAAATATTTGATTTTTACCAGATTCATTAGATATAATTGTTTTTCACAAATTTGAAGGCTTAAAAAATGGAGAAAGATTAACTGACTTGCTAAATTGTTTAGAAGCTAGGTCTTATGACTCCTCCACACTTAAAGGGTTTAAATGAGATATCATTGTAGAATAAAAACCCTAAAAGATAATGTTTATTGAGTGTTTTTACTTTACTACTATTAGTGCTTTTGCATATGTAATTCTCAAAATAAATCTCTGAGGTAAGTGTAGCATTATTTGAATGGTATATACAAAAAGGTAGGCATGGAGAATTTAAATAACTTTCATAAGTTTCCAGAGCCTATAATTTCTTAAATCAAGATTTAAATCGAACTTTCTAATCTAGAGTCCACCACTTAAGCATCAGCATAGGGTACTTCATTTTGGTTCTAGCTGTGACTTTCATTGCTAAGCTTTAAACAGCTATTAAATAGACATACAGAAATTTTATAAACTTTAAATAGTTTAGAAAATCTAAACTAATCTAAACTAAATCTAAACACATTTCTTTTTTTTTTTTAACTTTTATTTAATGAATATAAATTTCCAAAGTACGGCTTATGGATTACAATGGCTTCCCCCCCATAACATCCCTCCCACCTGCAACCCCCCCATCTCCCTCTCCCTCTCCCCTTCCATTCACATCAAGATTCATTTTCGATTCTCTTTATATACAGAAGATCAGTTTAGCATAAATTAAGTAAAAAATAATAGATGATTTTTTAAATGATGATGAAATCAGATCAGACCTATTGTCATGTTTAATCCCAGTGAGAGTCAAATTGGGAATTGCTAATTTCTTCTTCTTCTTTTTTTTTTTTTTACAGAAGACCAGTTTAGTATACATTAAGTAAAGATTTCAACAGTTTGCACCCCCATAGAAACACAAAGTGAAATATACTGTTTGAGTACTCGTTATAGCATTAAGCCTCAATGTACAGCACGTTAAGGACAGAGATCCTACATGAGGAGTAAGTGCACAGTGACTCCTGTTGTTGACTTTACAAATTGATACTCCTGTTTATGGCATCAGTAATCTCCCTATGCACCAGTCATGAGTTTCCAAGGCTATGGAAGCCCCTTGAGTTCTCCGACTCTTATCTTGTTTATAAACTTTAAACTTTAAATAGTTTAGAAAATCTAAACTAATCTAAACTAAATCTAAACATATTTCTAATACTACCTCATTATTGCTCTAAAGTGTTTGGAAAAGGAGTAACTCAAGCAATTAAATAGCCAAGATAGCTCATGAAATAAGGTTAGCAGAGTTCATACTTACTTTGGCAATATGGTCTTTCATTTCTCCAACTCCAGGTACCATTAGGAAGACATTCGATAGAAGCAGGACCTAATCCATGATAACCAGGGTCACAGCTGAAAACTACCTTGGTTTTGTATTCATAATGAGAGCCATTCACAATTCTCCATCTTCCATGTTCCAAGGTAAAGGAATTGATGCTTGGACAAGTAACAACTACACAAAATCAAGAATATAATGTTCATAAGTCAGTCATGTCTTTTCTGTCTTTAACCCTATCTCATCTCAACACCATCCTTTGCATCTCCACTGCCTTAATGACTCCACTATTGAGCCATACTCCATCTTTTAGAATCTATTAGTTGCTTCTTGTTAATATTTTCTATTGCCCAAACTTAATGGTAGTTCTGGGAGTTTCTTGCACATATTCTGAGTATCAATATATATTATTTCAATTACATAGAATTGCAATTACTGCCATACTTCTACACACTTATTTCTTTAGATGCTTTGAAAGAATGATATCATAATGATATTTGTATGAGAACGACCTTTTTATGCAAGAGCTGTGATATAAAATTTGACTAATTCAAAATTTGCTCAAATAAGTAGAAGCATTATTAGACACTTGTAGTAAGATTGCATATAATTTATCGAGCCTCATTTTAAATAAAATCACAGCTACATTAAAATATCAGTACCAAATAGGAAGAAATAATTGAAGCACAAAAATCTCCCTATTTAAAGAAGCATTTCCATTTCTTTTGTTGTTGCTTTAACATAATTAATGTATTTTATCATTATATAATATTAACTGCTTAAAGTAATGATAGTAATGGGGAATACTATAAATGTAAATAACCTGAAGAATACTGACAAAAGTAAAAAATATGGATAATTGAAGCAATAGCATTTATCCTTATCAAAGTCAGAGCTGATAGTCAATAACAGAAACAAACTAAGAATCTATCATATAATTAAGGATAAAAAAAGTGGTACATATAAAAATTATACTATTTGGCCAGAATAAATGATCTTGTCATTTGTAACAACATAGATAGAACTGGACATCATTATGTTCACTGAAATAAGCCAGGAACAGAAAGACAAACACTGAATGATATTACTCATATGTGGAATCTAAAAAAAGTTGAGATTAGAATGGTGGTTAGCAGAAACTGGAGAAAAATGGGGGAGGGAAGAATGAATAAAGGTTGATTAAAGTGCACTGTTAAGGTTAGATAAGGAAAACATTCGTGGGTTTCGTTGCATAGAAGGGTGATGATAGATGATAATACTGTTTTTTTTTTTTTTCCTAATACTAGGAGAAAGGGTTTGGAATATTTTCACCACAAAGAAAGGATAAAAGTTTGAAAAAATAGATAGGTTTACTCCTATGTGAATATTATAAAATATATGTATGTATCAAAACATCATAGTCACATATGAATATGTATAAATGTAATATATTAATTAAATTTTTACAACTCAAAGATGAATGCATTATAAATATAATTTTATTAACGAAAACTAAAAAACACTTCAACTTAACTATATTAAAAACAGATGACATGTATAAAGTTAATTGAAAATATCAGTTAAAAAAATAAGAGTGGGAATAGGAGAGGGATGAGTAAAAGGGATGGGAGACTGGGTGGGAGGGCAGGTACAGTGGGAAGAATCACTGTGTCCCTAAAGTTGCAATTATGAAGTGTATGAAGTTTGTATTCCTTAAATAAAAGGTTTCTAGGAAACAAAAAACTATAAAAACATACTACATATTTTTAAAAAATAAACAGAACTTTGTTATTTAAAATGAAAAGCATTATTGATATATATATATATATATATATATATATATATCCTGGATTTTCTTAAAATGAATGTAAAGTCCTTATACTGTCTTTTCTACAGCTTCATACTGTAAGAGAGTTTAATTAACTTCTTTTATTTCCCTCTTAGACATGATACTTCATAAACGGATTAGTTTTAAAAATTCAACAATATATAAAATTTCAAATCATATAAAAATAAGTGATGAAATTTCCTCAGTACACATACCAACACAGCGAGGGGTCTTGTTATGATTACTCCATGTTCCATCTGATTGGCATACAGCAGTAGTAAGTTCCTTGGATGACAATCTATACCCATCATTACAAAAATAGGTAACTCTAGTCCCCACCAAGTAGTCTGTGGTAAGTATCCCTCCATTTGTTGGAGCTTTAGGAATTCCACAAGAAATTGCTAGAATAAAGACATATACACAATGTCATAGAAACAGAAAATGCTTCGTTTATTATTTGAGTCTGCTAAACTGTGAAACACGAAAAGTATTTAGTGTTTTATCAAACTCGCTGGAACAATTTCAGAAGTCCTTACAAACAAAGCATTTATGAACCATAACTTCTGAATAATTTGTTTTAAACTCTTTTTGAATAATGTTTAAATTGGTGAATTCACATATGGTTAATACTTTATTTTGTAGTTTCATACTTGGTTTCTTGTCATCATATACATATCTATCAGCATTCATATAGATTATATGAGGTTGTAAGTTAGGTAATATGTACCCTGTACTAATGCATGATTGTACCACTACATAGCAATTTGGGTTAACTCAATTTCACAGGTAATAATTAAAGAATAAAAAGGAAGCTGCAATCAATATTCATCAATTTTTGGCCAACAATTAAACAATTTTGTTTTATCTAGAAGCCAGCTATTTTTTATTTCATGTAAAATGTATGTGCATGGATAGTGTCTATAGAGTATTGTGTTCACTGGACATATTTAATAAATATAAGGACAAGACTTATAATCTTATAACCTAGTTAGGATCTTCCTGAATTTCATTGATGTGTCTTTTTTTTAAACTTTTACTTAATTATTTGAGAGGTGGAGTTAAAGACAGTGAGACAGAGAGACAGAGAGAAAGATCTTCCTTCCCTTGGTTTACTCCCCAAATGGCGGAAACAGCTGGAGCCACGCCCATTTGAATCCAGGAGCCTGGAGCTTCTTCCAGGTCTCCCATGCAGGTGCAGGGGCCCAAGCACTTGGGCCATCTTCTACTGCTTTCCCAGGCCATAGCAGAGAGCTGGATTGGAAGAGGGACAGCTGGGACTAGAACCAGTGCCTATATGGGATGCTGGTGCCGCAGGCAGGGGATTAAACTACTGCACCACAGCGCTGGCCCCCTTTGATGTGTCTTGAAGTCCAGTTCCCCCCCCTCCCGAAGCGAAGCGAGGAGCCAGGTGCTTCTCCTGGTCTCCCATGCGGGTACAGGGCCCAAGCACTTGGGTCATCCTTCACTGCACTCCCGGGCCACAGCAGAGAGCTGGACTGGAAGAGGGGCAACCGGGACAGAATCCAGTGCCCTGACAGGGACCAGAACCCGGAGTGCCAGCGCCGCAGGCAGAGGATTAGCCTATTGAGCCGTGGTGCCGGCTTTTTTTTTTTTTTTTTTTTGACGTCCAGGTTCTTACAAAGAAAACATGTCAGATTTAGTTTCTTCATCTCTGCCCTACAAACACAATTTTCCTTTCAAGAAAGAAATATATATATATATATAATATTTCAAAGAACTATCTGGCAGTAAACGCCAATAAAATGACATTATTGTATTTTATATATCATTCTCAGTGAGTTTATGCACATTTCTGCAGAAAGATTAATGTATTTGTGTACGTATGTTGTACAAGAACCAACTGGAGTCAGTATTACATGAACTTTATAAAAATCGTATGGTTTTGGAATTCTGAAATACATCTGGTCTAAGAAGTTACATAAAGGATTCTAGACTTAACATTTTAGTCATAGCAAAGGAAGTAACAGAAGGATGTAAATTTAAATTAAATACTATATTTTGTTCTATTCACCCATCTCCATTTCATTCTAAAGTTATTTTCTACTTCTCGTCTAAAACCTACTATTTAGGTGTTTAATTTTAATTAATTCATATGAATTGAATATAAAGTGAATAACCTTAATAAAATTCATACGAAATTGTCAAAACCGAGTGACAGACCCTACTGCTGAATAGTTTGATCATTTATAATTTGGCAACCTACAAATTATGAATGAAAAGTAGTATAAATTACATAAGTACTATCATATAATTATGTTATTATCCCTGCTTTCTTATGACAAACCATCTAAAATAATGTTGCAAAAACAAATGGTTCCCTGATTTTCTTAAAGCAACATTTATATTTTCACTTAGGACCTGGGAATTTGAACAAAGCCATCTTTCCACTACAATACCACCAAAGATAATGTATGTACTAACTCTTAAAAAAATTAGTTATATACTATTTGGGTAGGATAGACTCATCCTGAATCAAAGTAAAAAATAAATATAATTAAATAGTGTAAGTTCCACATATATGTTCAGTATAAAATGGTCACATTTTAGAATTTTAAAAAGCATTCTAAAATGACAGGACAACTACTGTGTCTATGGTTGTTTACAATTCAACTCCTCAGCTAAAAGACAAAAACAAAAGAAAACAAATCCAGTTCTGCAGAATCATCTTCACTGAGTGGGTGTCAAAGAGGCTTCTCTACAGAAAACACATTTAAACACAGCTGAAAAGTAAGGCAGGGAATACAGAGTGACTGCTCCTATCTAACACTACACAATACTCAGTTGTACAGTGGATGGAGCTGGTTCAATTCTTGAAGGAGGAAAATCAATATATGGTTACTTGAGGTATAGAAAAAGAATTACAACACTGAACCAAATCCAAATAGAGAGAGTTGACTAAATTTTCTACCTATAATGTGCTCACAATGTATAACTACAGTTCCAAGTGAATACATGTGAGGACATAAGGAAACAGAAGGCAAGAAGAAGAAAAATGACTGAAGAATGTAACAAATTTGGTACAAAATTCATATTATGTGAATAGTTCTTCCTAATGACATAGAATAATCTCCATTTAATAAGATGTCTCCAAATAGGTCATATCCAACAAATATTTTGTAACTTTTTAAAAATTTTTATGTATTTGAAAGACAAAGACAGGAAAAGACAAATGAGAATGAGAGCAAGAGCTAGAGAGAGAGAGAGAGAGAGAATGGTTCCCATCTGCTGGCTCACTCCCCAGATGGTTGCAATGCGAATTAGGGTGCCAAGAACTCAATTAAAATCTCCCAAATGGTTGTCAGGAATCCAAATACTTGACAACACTGCTGCTTTCCACGATCAGAAGCCAGAGCCAAAGTGGGCACTGAATCCAGGGACTCTGGAATGGGAGGTGGGCATCTCAATTATCAGGCCAAACGCTAAGTTTCAAATTTTAATTGATATCTTTTACCATTTTTTGTTAATTTCAGTTTCTTCTAAAAAGTAGATGATAGGTAAGACATTATTTATCAACTCAGAGTGTTCTGCATTTTTTAATGTGAGGGTTCAAAGTTGCTATGGGCCTCTACATGCTGGGTAGAATAAAAATAATATAAAACTATGCTTCATATTGATAAAGTAATGGAATAAACAAAATATTTGAAAAATTTTCAAGATCATTGAGATTAGTTTTGTAATTGTTGTCCAATTTGCCTTTATGACTATAGCCTACATAGCTGCTTGAACTATGTTTAAAAACAAGTCCTCAAGTTGGGAATTGATAATTTCTTTTTTTTTTTTTTTCTTTTTTTTTTTTTTTACAGAGGATCAGTTTAGTATGCATTAAGTAAGGATTTCAACAGTTTGCACCCCCATAGAAACACAAAGTGAAATATATTGTTTGAGTACTCGTTATAGCATTAAATCTCAATGTACAGCACAAAAAAAAAAAAAAAGAAATTATCAATTCCCAACTTGACTCTCACTGGGATTAAACATGACAATAGGTCTGCTCTGATTTCATCATCATTTAAAAAAATCATCTATTATTTTTCACTTTATGTTTCTGTGTGGGAGCAAACTGTTGAAATCCATACTTAATGTATACTAAGCTGATCTTCTGTATATTAAGATAATCGAAAATGAATCATGATGTGAATGGAAGGGGAGAGGGAGTGGGAAAGGGGAGGGTTGTGGGTGGGAGGGACGGTATGGGGGGGAAGCCATTGTAATCCATAAGTTGTACTTTGGAAAATTATATGCATTAAATAAAAGTTTAAAAAAAAAAAAACAAAACAAAAAAAAAAAACAAGTCCTCAAAACAAGCTCTAAAATGTGCCTTTACTGGCTAATAGGCTTCTTGTTCTGTTTGTTATAGCATAATGATTTAGTGCTCATACAGTGCCTTTCCTTTTCTATCAAAATACAAAGGAGAATGAAAAGCATCACTGTTGGGTTTAGTGAATGAAAAAAAAATGACAAGTGGTTGGTTACATTTTTCTTTTTGTTTTTCTGGGTGTGTAGCTTTGTATACTGAGAGTGTACTCTTCCAAGTACTTGCCCTTCTTAGTCTCTGTTTTCTCAGGGCAGAAGCTACACTAACTCAATCACCATGTCTGTTTTGATATTGTCCTGAAAATAAAGTAACAGGAAGAGTGGATGACAACGGGAAAGAGTTAGGCACAAAGGTCACCTAACAATGATGAATTATAAAATGATGTTTCTTTCTCTTCAACATTATCTGCCTTTTATGCCTAATTTTTCTAAGAGGACTCCATAAAACGATTCTGAACATGTACGTGTTTGGAACTTCAGTGATTAAAAAGCAAAAGTCAATGGGATAAAACTTTAATTAATTTTTTTACACATTTTTCAGAAATATACTTTACCTTGACAGGCAGGGACGGGCGCATCCCATGCATGGTACCCATAGGAAGACTTCCTGCACACAGCACTGCTTTTCCCAACAAGTCGGAATCCTCGATCGCAGGCCCAACGGACCACACTATTCAGCTGCCCACCTGTCTGACTGATGATGTATCCATGGGGCGGGGATTCTGGTGTACTACAGTAGAAAGCTTTTAAAAAAGGAAAAGTCATTGTTTAACTAGTGAATCAGAAATTATTTATTACCCAAAGTTATAAACTCTACAGTGAGTCTTAATACTTAAAATCAGATCAACTTTAATTTATGTGAACATCGCATTGCTTTTTAATCCCTTTAAAAATAAGCTACATACATAACTTTTAGACAAAAAAAAAACTATCTGGTCTTTTACTTTATTGTCACTGTAGAAAGATGTCTTGTGAATTGAAATATATTTTCCTAATACCCTGGAGGTTCAAAAGCCCTACAAATATTTTACAGAATTTTTGAAACAGCATTCCCCTTGATTTGAAGGCCCTAAATGTCACAGTCTTAATAGCAATATTTTAGAGTCTATTGTTTACATGTCACTTTGAAGTTATCTCCAGACACCTATATCATGTTAGGTCACGCTTTTCATTTTGGTTGATATCTAAAATAAGCCCTCATACTCCATAATCCTCTTTCTCCATCTAGGAAAGAGTTTCCATTCTGTCAAGAGTGCTTACATATGGTGATAAAAATTGTCAATAAAACTTTTTTTTTTCATGTCTTGAAACCTGAAATGTCAAGAGATAATGTCAAATCGCTTTTTCATATATATGTAGTTTATGACTATTCAACCTGGCAGGTTCCGTTTACCCTTTGATACTTCAATGTATTCAGATGAGAAAAAGAAAATTCGAGGGATAAACAGTGAGAAATATATTGGACTTAGGATATATAGGTCAAAGCTTACTTTTTCTAAAGAAAAAATATGTATTTAATATGTCAATGAGTTTGAGGGAGCCAAAATGTTTTATCATTATATTTATATGATATGACTGATGTAATGATAAAGATTGATGTAAATTAGTAAATCTAATGCATCCAATTCTTTAATTTCAAAAATTTTCTTTTTTATGATAATCAAAATATATTATGTGGTAATTTTAAAAGTTTTTTGTTGGTAAATCTTTATTAAAAAGACATTTCCAATATTGAAATAGAAGAAGCATAGTTTAAGTATGAAAATATTGTTATTAATGTGGCATATATTTCATCTTTTTAAACATTTCCCCATTGACTGCACAATAACTCTTTTAATAAAAACCCTCTGTAGGATAAAACATGAATATGTATTTGTAGCAAGCTTTCATTCATGTTACTACTAATATACAAATAATGAATTATTAATAAATTAAAATGAAGTTATCTCATAGTTTTTATATTATGCTAGATAAAATTGCACATTTATACATTCTATTTATATTTGCAAATTTACAGAAATGAGTGAAATTTGAGAGTACACTTTTAAAACAGAATTGAAGACTATTTTATCTATGCCCAAGATCATGTCAGAGTTGTTTCTAAAACATTTAAAAATTTCAATTTGAATGGATTAGCGGTGACCCATAGGCTTGAGAAGCATGGTTTGAATACCATGAAAAAGAGAGTTATTTGTTTTGAAGCATTCTGCTATTAAACTTGTACCTATGCTTCTGACATTATATAAAATGGCAATAAAGCAAAGGAACATAACCTTCATATAGTGAAAAAGTTCTTATGCATATACACAGCAAGAAAACCACTGGCTCATTATGGGTAGACCTTATACACAGTAAAGTATAAAGTATATAGATAGCACTGCGTCATCTTAATATTAAAAAGAATTTTCAGCTCACATCTTTCTAAATACTATTCAATGGAATGCAGTAATGGTAAACCAATGACTTCTAAACTGATGGCTTTAAATTGATGTTCATTATCTCTCTTTAAATATTTAACATATATTAGCAAGTATCATAAAAGATGTATTTTAAGTAAAATAAATATTATACCATGGTATGGTTATCTTTTTTTTAAACTTTTCAGTCAAAATACTGGAAATAGGTCAAGTAATACAGTTGGGCAATGTTATTAACATTTTCTGAGAATTCAAGAGAAAAAAATCTATGAAAACATGCATTAAAATTTCAGTTTAATTTTTAAAAAAATATTTATTTATGTTAAAGTCAGAGTTACAGAGAGAGGGAGAGACAGATGGATAAAGAGAGAGAAATATTCCATCTGCTGGTTCACTCCCCAGAAGGCTGCAATGGCCAATCCTGGGTCAGGCCAAAGTCAGAAGCCAGGAGCTTCATCCGGGTCTCTGGAGCCCAGTGACTGGGGCCATCCTCTGTTGCTTTCCCAGTCATATCAGCAGGGAACTCAATGGGAAGTGGAGCAACCAGGATGCCAGCATTTAAGGCAGTGCCTTTACCCATTAAGCCACAACGTTGTTCTCTCACTTTAATTTATACTAACTTTATCTAAAGTGTATAAATATCTAAAATGATTCCTATCTTTAGTAAAACATGAAGTTTGTGATTTTATTACATTACAATATAAAAATCGAGGCATTGATATTTACTAAATTGTTCAAAAACATCAATGGGAGAGCTGTGATTTTGATGTATGTCTATTTGAATAGCATCCATGCCTTTACTTAGAACCATGTTGAAGACACTGGTGAGATCTGTACAGAGACTGTAGGGATTGCATACCTATATATCTTATCCGGAATCCTTTTTTGTTATTGCCGTGATCTGCTGACCATTGAAGAAACACTTCATGACCATTGCTTGTTATATTAAAGGCAGACGAATAATCTCCACTGAGGGAAACAAGCACTGGACTTTGAATATTTGGTCCTTCAAGAAGAAAACAGTATGATTTAGACAGAGAGGAATAACTATATTTTCATTTATCCTTACTGTTTTATATTATTAAAGTAGTACCAAACATAGTTAACTTTCCCAACAACCAATCTACCTCATCAGCAGTAACTGAAAACATAACACAAAATGTCTCTTTAAACATTTTAATTACTTAGCTATAGTATCCATAATTTGTAAAATAATAGGCAACCTAACTAACGTTTTTATATACATTACTGGTAAATTTAAGGTTGATACCTCAAAAAAAATCTATAAAATAAAATCTCATAAGTAGTTGTTTATACCAAACATCTACACATGTAATTAGAGCATTGAGAATGAATTTATGAGTATCCAGTAAATATAACCCATGGTTACCATCATACACCTGAAGAACATCAAATTCCTTTTCTGTCTGGAAGAATTCTACAAACATGCTGATATTATAACCCTTTTCAACTGAAATACTCCATGCACACATTTGAAGATTTGGGTAACTATCAGGATATCCAGGGCTTAATATGACTCCTGTAGAATCCAGTCGTAATTCATTGGCAGGGCAGAGCACTGTCAAAGAAAGATAACATTAAATACTGCTAGAGCTTAGGACCTAAGTGAAAACTGCATTTTAAAATCTGGGTACTCTGTTTTCACATTTGATAACTATAAAGAATATGATAGCTTGAATTATGTGTTAGAAAAGACAACTTGAGCTAATCTTGGCATTCAGAAAATAGAGAAATGATCTACCAATGTGCAGTTATTGATTTCCTTCTTTATTATATGGAAGATGCACTACTGTTCTGGACAATAAATAAATAGAATAGAAGGCACTTTCCCTTCTACTTCCTCACATCCTTTCCCATCTATTCCTTGTGTAGCATTCTCCCGCCTTAGCCTCTGTTATTCATATCTTTGCCCTGTCCTTTCTTTCCTATGTTGTTACTCACTTTTTTTGTTTCCTAAAGCTTTCAACTCACTCAGATATGTGGGGCCTTAAAGGAAATTGTGTCCCCTCAGAGTATTCACTTCAAAGCCATTTTTGATCACAGGGATGTGCTTAAGTCATGAGGATATAAAAGAATTCTGGGTCACCAGAAAAGTTCCCGTTCAGTTTTTTGTGCTATCTGCTGGCCATAAAAGTGGTCCAAAGACAAGCTTCTCTTCCTGGATAACAATAGCTCGGTTAGATAATTTGTTATATATTGGCAAAAAAAAAAAAAAAAACCAACATGGCCTAACAGCTCTAAAGTACAATTAACCTTAATTGTTGGCACTGATAGCATTATGTATGAGAGCAAAGAATACAAATATCTTCTTAAACTTGGATTTGCAGTAAGAGTTTGACTAATTTTATCAAGGTCATTTTACTCAGATGATGCCATTTTAGATTTTTTCTTAAAAGATGTGAAGTTACATGGTGTGGAAGAAGTATTGAAATTCCTTAGTGTGTCCCACGTTATGCAGAAGTAGAGTTTGTGATGAACAGGATTTGGTTCAAGGAAGAATTTTATTTTTCAGACAAGCAAAAGTGGCTATGGCTCCATGTCTTATGTGTATCATTGCTAAAGAGGTTTTAAACTTAGGTTGAATCATTTTTTTGAATATTCTTATTGGGATATTTATGCAATTGGAAAAATGTGTAAACTAGATAACTTTTGATAATTTTTTGAATTAGAAATATATCTCTTGTCATTTTCTAATTCAGCTACTATACAAAACCACTTATTCTGGTATTAGATAGCATTATATCTCCAAACAATTACAGTATCACATTAAAAAGAACAATTTTAAATATTTGTCAGTTTTTATTTTCTATTGCAGACAGAATAAGACGTGCAGTGCAATTACTAATCTATAGGAAACTTGGATTTGGAAACAAGACATTGGGAGTCTGGAAAATGAAGAATTATGAATACAGCACTGTAATCTGTAGAGTTTTATTCATTTTCATTAAAAATATATTTTAATAGTGATCCAGAAAAAAACAGAGTCTTGCTTTGCAAGATTACAATATGTTTTTTAAATTGGGGACTAAAATGAAGACTTGCTATATATATATATATGGTTATTCATTTTTCCTGAGTTAGTCCAAGTATTATCCCAGGTATAATTTCCTAAGAGGTGGAAACCATCTTCTTCAGTTACTTATCTAGATGTCTGAATATTATTTTTATATCATCCCCTTGGATAGAGAATAGACTCACATGAAAAAAATAGTTAAATGATGACAACAGCATATCGAGAAGTGATAGACTTCAACATGTCCAACCCACTTCAAGATGTTCTAATAGCAATAAGACCATGAGAAATTCTCACACTGGAGTTGGTTTATACCTTCAAACCCGTCTTTGCTACTGAAAAAGCCTCCTGTGAAAACCCTTTCATCTTCTTGTATGGATTCCAATTGCACAGCATGTTTAGAATTAGAAGAAATTTTTGTTTTAAGCGTCTGACAATAGTTAAGATACTATACAGTAAGCATATTTATATATCCTCAGGGAAAAAAAAAAACATGAAGGAAGTACTCCAAGAAAATCTGAGACAGCATAATCAAACACCATTATGATTAGTTTGGGGTATTAGGAACTTTTCTGACACTAAAGACTACACAAATAACAACAGATGAGTCCTGAATATCACATCAGTTCATCATGAGAAGTCTGTGCTCCACTGTATTTTCCTTATGTCTACATTAATACATCTGCCACTTGGACTAATTTTTTTATAGCATTGTCCCACCAAAATAAGTTTTCAGAGGTCAGTGGAAAGTTATGGCTAAGGAAAAATGTCTCGATGAAACATTCCCCAACTCACAAATAATTAAATAATATGATTCTACAGTTTCAGTCTATTTCCTAAACTGTATTGCTACCACCTGCCCAGCTACCAAATCCCCATCTTATAATGCCATCACAGCAAGAGCCACTTAAAACTTCAAAATTTTTGTTTGTCTTTTCTTTAGATTCATGTATTAACACATACTTAATGAAGTTGAATGAATTTAGTGGTTAGGTTAGTATAAAAACTGTTTGCAAATAAATGTAATGAACATTGGCATGTTTATCTAAAGTGATATTTTTCTCCAACTCCATTCCCACCTCTCAAAGAAAAGTAACTTTAAAAAGTTGAACTGACTTCAAGCTAAATTAGAAATATTAAATCTTTTTAAGAAGCAAAACTGTTTAAAATCAAAACTATGGAATAATATAATGAAAAATATCACAGATGAGTTATATATCTTATAATATTCTTTCTCATTAAATATTTCATATTGAAATGAAATAGTCTCTTCTCAATTTGCTAATACTGGGATATAAAAACAAATATTTAAGATATAAATGATCATAAGAAGATGTACCTTGACAAACTGGAGGTGCTCCATCCATCTGGAGTCGCTCTCCTAACCTGCATGTCAGAATTGCATTACCAACCAATGTAAACCCTGGAAGACACTGATATCTAATAATATCACCTATAAAAAAAACAGGGCAGGAAGGATTTCAGATAAGCAACAATGTTATGGTAAAATGAGTAGATATTTATTTTATTTTTAAAATTTTTATTAATAGAAAGGTAACAAATTTCATGTATTTCATAGATACAATTCTGATAACCAACCCTGCCTACTTTTCTCCCTTCCTCAAACCCCGCCTTATTTCCTATCTTTTTTTTCTTTAATTTTTGAGATAATTTCTTTTGGTATTTCATATATATATATATATATATTTCTGAGAGCATAATGATACTTCCCACCATACCCTCCCTACCTCCCTCACTCCTACCCTCTTTACTTCTTTTTTTTTTCTTTACAATGACATACTTTAAATATTCTTTATGATCACAAGCTTAACCGCCCACTAAATAAATAATTCAACAAGTAGTAATAGATATTTAATTGTAAGTGCAGAGTATTTTTCTCTTTACCATTTTCAACCAGTATAAAAATTTTATTGATTATTGGCAGAGATGATACACATACATTGAACAAACAGTACTTAATAGACATTGACCAATGAGAACTGAGGCAAAAATAAACTATGTGTCCAACTGTTCTGGTATATGGTAGTTGGACATAAGAAATAGTTAAATGAAATAATTTGGTTTGTGTAGCAACATATCAAGTAGTCAGGCAACTCTTTAATATTGTTCTTATATTTATATTGGATTTTCATTAGCCAATGACAGTTTCTTTACATGCCTCAACCTAAGAAATTAAAATCATTATGGTAAAATTTTCTGTTTTAACAATGTGTCTTAATTTCTTACATGAATTTTTAAACTGTGAGACATGATCTGGCAGGAACTTCCAACTCAGTTTTAAAGGGACCTTATTTTCTATCAAGCATTTTCCAGGACATGGAAATGAAATATGCCTTTTAACACAGCCTAAATATCCATTCTACCAAGTCAGATGTTTGCCTGAATTCAAAGAACAGAAATTAGAACTATGGGTCAGAAACCAGTAACATAAGTTGGGAAGAGCCACCAGGACACAGTTATATGACTCGAATTCCAACAGTTTCCTAGTTGTGCACTGTGTGATAAGAGAATTCATTCTTCCTACTTAATATTTCCTTTCCTCTTTTAAATGTTCTTCCATCGTAATAATTCTAAACAATTCCTATCAACCCAGGGAAAGAGGTCTAAGCACAGGCTGCCACTCTTCTTGGTTTTTGTTTCTTTTAAAGCAATAGGCTCTGCTAACAGTATATTTTATTGAAATTAATTCAACAGACTTTACCTATTTCAAATTCATCATCTTCTGTCAGAATTTCAGCATTGGGCACTGGTGGTGGAGGCTGGCATACTCTTAGTTGATAGGCTACAAAAATAGATAATATGTTTATTTCCTTTCTGCATAGCTATATATATACTCACATATGCAAAAAAGAAAAATATGCAAGATTTTATAAGACTAAAATAAACATATAACTTATTAAGACTAAATTATATCATATTAAAATATACTAAAATATTGAGGGAAAATAGCCCATTCTTTAGATGGCAAAATATTTTCCCATGGTAAGAATTCTTATCTTTTTACTACTATATCTCACAATCATTCTAATCCCTCTGATTAGCTAGTTCATAACATCTTGTTTTTTTTCCTCCTTGGTATGATTACAGTTTGGGATTTTGCATTTATGTTTGCTTACTTGTTCAATGCCTATCTTTCACAAGTTTCATTACAGATTTGACTGCAGCTAGCAAAATGAATGACATATGAATTGACTGCAAATACACACTCAAGGTAATAAGCACTTACTCAATTAATCCTCACCCAAAATCTTTATTATTTAATTGATGAATTATCCTGATAATTATCCTCATTTTGTATCATAGAAAACTGTTTAAGAGTTAAGATATTGTCCAAACTGCATACCTACAATGTGGCAAAGCTGGTATTGAATTTAGATAGTCCCACTCCAGAATCTTACCTCACTGTGTTACATCACTACATTTTGTAGGTAACTTTGTTGAACTTCATGTTTCTAACTATCTTATCACTTAAACAGGTTATTCTATCAGGAGATTCATAGTTGGTATAATTTAAAGGCCACTCTAAAAAAGTATCAATGTATCCAAGAATGATGGCCAGTTAGTACCATATCATATCTGAAATCAATAACAATTATTTGCTTGAATAAACCCTTGTTTTTTCTAGGATGCCTTTAAAATGTAATATACTTGTAAAAATTTTATTTATCTATTTTTGAGAGAGAGAGAGACATAGAGAAAACATCTGGTAGTGCACCACCAAAATGCCTGCACTGCCTGAAGATGTACCAGGCCTCAGCTGGAACTGGGAACTCAATCAAAGTTTCCCACATGGGTGACAGGAATCAAATTGTTTGAGCCATCACTGCTGCCTCCAAGAGACACTATGGAGATTTCCTAAAAAGCTAAAAGTATAACTTCCATATGATTTAGCAGCACCACTACTGGGTATTTATTGAAAACACTGAAATTGTATTTAAGAGTTATCTGCCACCACACATATTGTAGCACCGTTCACAATATCCAAGATGTAGGATCAATAAGGTACACATTATTAGAAGAATGAATAAAAATAAGATATATATGAACATTATGCAACCATAAAAGTAATAATATATTTGCAACAAAATGAATGGAACTAGAAGACATTATGTTATGTGAAATAAGCCAAACACAGAAAGCCAAATACCACGTTGATCTTCATACACGGAAATTAAAAAAAAAAAAAAACCTCAATTTTAACACAGAATGCTGGCTATAGCATATAGGAGGGGCTAGGAAGGAGACAATTTTGAAATTGGGTACCAAACCAGAGTTAAATTTAAGGAATAAATCCTAATGTTAAACAGTATAGCAAGAAGATAATAGTTCATATATCCTAGCATATATAATATGAACAAAGAGAAGCAAGAAGCTCCAAGCCTTCAATATTAATTAGGAGAGGTAGCCCATAGACATATACAAGTACTGTTAGCAAAGTTTTTACAAAAACAGCAAATATGACCTTCTTAATTCTAAGGGTAATCATGAGTAAAAGATCATTTCATATGGAGGAAAAAAAATGAAAATAAATTCAGCAAAGGAATAAATCATTGATTTTTATCATCACCTAACAAAGAGCAATTTAAAGGTTAATTGGCTAATAAACTTCCAGTTTACTAAGGACACAGAGAATTTTTCAAAATAAAAATGAATAGTGCTGGCGCCACGGCTCAATAGCCTAATTTTCCACCTAGCGGCACCAGCACACTGGGTTCTAGTCCCCGTTGGGGTGCCAGATTCTGTCCTGGTTGCCCCTCTTCCAGGCCAGCTCTCTGCTATGGCCCGGGAGTGCAGTGGAGGATGGCCCAAGTGCTTGGGCCCTGCACCCCATGGGAGACCAGGAGAACCACCTGGCTCCTGGCTTCAGATCAGCGCGGTGCGCCGGCCACAGCGCGCCAGCTGTGGTGGCCATTGGAGGGTGAACCAATGGCAAAAGGAAGACCTTTCTCTCTGTCTCTCTCTCTCTCACTATCCACTCTGCCTGTCAAAAAAAAAAAAAAAAAAAAAAAAAGAATAGTGGTGAATCAAGGATAATTTATTTCGATTGCCTTCTGCAGATTACTATCATTTCAAACATCTACAGTCTAGTACTTTAGCCTGCTTATAAAAGCACTTGGTTTGCAGGAATGTCAATATTCAAGAAAAACTTTGCCCTACACAAAGGCTTACCAGAGCATAAAGAAGCCCAGGGAAGGAACCTATAACCTTAATTTTTGAGAAAAAGCCTTGTAGACTGTAAATAGGGATTTAATTTTTTTTTCATGAACTTAGAACTTAAAAAAAAATAAGGAATAATTATAAAGGTAAAAAGGTATTGTAAGAAACAGCCAAAAAGGAAGAGAAAAGAGAGGAAAATTCAGAGAACCCTAAGCAGAGAAATCCTAGTGAGTTTATGCTTTAGAGAATATTTTATCTAACCTTAATGTAGAATATAATCAGTTCAGAAATTAGAGAAATATAGAAATAGCCACATGTGTATTGTTTTCATTTGTATTTGGCTGGAAAGTTATTTTTAATCTTCATGTTAATCACAATTTGTTGTATTATTTTTAAAGAAGAAGCATCTTTATCTTTACGTGGAACCCGTGACTGCTGTTATCAGTGGAATGTGCTTAGTGATCCTGACAACTCATTTGCAGAGTCACCAGGCTAGAGGTAGTAAAGCTTTATTAATGAGGAGTATGAGGCTCAGAGATATTATCTTACTTTTCCAAGACCACATAGAGCTGTGAACTAAAGTCTGCCTTATTCTTAGTTATTTTCCATCATCATTAATTTCATCAACTGTCTCCCTAGAAGCTAAGGGATCACTGTACTGCCATAGAGCATCTGGGATTTATGCCCTTACATTCCACTTCTACTTCAATAACATTGTATATTGATCAATTTTATAAACTTCAATTCTGAGCAAATTTTTCTTTGAGTAAATTTCTACAACTTCTTCTGAATGATTCACTAATTCTTTTCAAAATTTTCTAAAAATTTTTGAGATAATATATTTTTAATTCATAGTCAATAGCTTAATGTATCACCAAATTTGTCCAATAAACAAAAAGTAAACACATCATATTTCAGCAGGAATATAGGCAAATGCTATAGACAATAATCAAATGAAAAGATGTAAATTTCAGTCATACATTTTACATTTTAAAATAGTTTTTAACAAGTCAATAATTAGATCCATTAGCTATGCATATAATTCAACAATAATTTGCTAAGTAATAGACAGAATGTAGAATTCCTAAGAAATAGTCTAAATTTATAATGTTCCCTAAGATGATGCTCAGTTGTAAAACTGCAAATGGAGATGAAACAGAAACAAATGTGGGTCGGGAGGAACTAGTGGACATAATCTAAGAAGCATTTCCATGAGATGTTTTTCAGAGTTGGGCTATGCAATTTTTAATTTAAAAGAATGAGCAGGGGATAATAATTTGAAGCCTCTTCATGTTTTTCTTTTGACACTTATAAAGTACTACAAATTGCTAAATTTTAAGCGCCTTTCAATAATTGCTTTTACTCTTCATCAATTTCTTTTAGCTAATGCTTTAATAGAATTCTAGGACTTTCCAGTGTCTTTCATTCTTTCTGCCAGATCTCAATCTAGACCACTTGTCATGTTATACCTGGTACACTTAGTTTAAAAGTGTCTCCAAAAACTAATGTATTTACTGGAATTTCAGAATGTTATTTGAAATAGGGCTGTTGCAGATGGAATTAGCTAAATTGAAGTCATATTAAATTAAGGTGGATCCTTAATCCAATATGACTAGTGTCCCTACAAAAAAGATGCTAAAATCCCCTGAAACAGATACATAGGGAAGACAGCCATGTGTTAAGGGAGACAGAAATTATGGTAATTCATCTAAAAGCTAAGGAATACTTAAGATTGTTACCCATCACCACAAATAGGACAGGGAAAGGAAGCATCATCACCTAGAGCATTGGAGTAGGGAGGAACGATACTGCCAATATGTCAATACACTGACTGCAGATGTCTGGCCTCCAGAATTGTTAAAGAATAAATTTCTCTTATTTTAAACTACACTGGATTATTAACTGGCTTACTTTCTGTGCCTCTCTTTCATAAAACATACACACTGGTAAAGTGGTAGAAGAGAATCAAGACAGTGTTTATGTGGAATTCAGTATGAGTAAAGGATTCTGTGAGATATTCAATATGGCTCTTTTGTTAATCAACAAAATGCTTCATGAAAAGTGTCTCAGCGGTCGGCGCTATGGCTCATTGGGTATAACCACCGACTGCAGGGCCAGCATCCCTTATGGCCGCTGGTTCAAGTCCTGGCTGTGCCACTTCTGATCCAGCTCTCTGCTATGGCCTGGGAAAGCAGTAGAATATAGACCAAGTCCTTGGGCCCCTGCACCAGCATAGGAGACCTGGAAGAAGCTCCTGGATTCAGATCGGCACAGCTCCCACCATTGTGGCCCACTGGGGAGTGAACCAATGGATGGAAGACCTCTCTCTCTACCTCTCCTCTCTCCGTGTAACTCTAACTTTCATGTAAATAAATAAATCTTTAAAAAAAGAAAGAAAGTGTATCAGTTATGATGCTTGTATCCCAGATTGGAACACTGATTCAATTCCCAGCTTGGGCTCCTAACTCCAGCTTTCTGACAACGCAGATACTGGAAGGTAGCAGATGGCTAACTGAGCCCTCAGCACCCAATTGGGAGACTGAGCTTCAGCCCAGAGCCAGTGGATGAGAGCCATTCCTCTTTTAGCTTTGCTGTCTCTCTGTTTCTCAAATAAAAACATTTTTAGAGGATATATAAGCATATCTATCTTACAAAATGGGATACACATTTTAGAATGGTTGAATTTTTTGCCAAGTTCACAGAGGCAGAATTTTAACCAAGTTCTGATTGAAAATTAAGATATATTTTCCACATTTACAGACAAATAAACCTGGATTGGAATATTCTCTTGATGCTTCCACTTTCCTATTATCAATTCACAGTGGCTTTTCCTAGCCTACAAGTTAAATTTATAATCTTAGATAAAGGAGCCTCATTCCATAAATTCTCACTAATTCATAAAATTAGATGTCTGCTACACTCCAGAAAAAAAAAAAAAAAACTTTCTAAGGTCTCTTGTATTGTCTATATTAATTCTCTACCACATCCATTAATTTTTGGCAATCTTGTTAGTCTGAAAATTGGCTATTCAGCATTTAGATTTTTACTGCTTCAATTGTGTAATCCTTATATTTTCCTGCATTAGGCCTTGTTTCATTTGTCATTTATGTAGGGACATTTTATACATATATACGTTTCTTTTTATACCTGACACGATTCATTTGGTTGTTTCTGAGATAAATTAGTGTTGACCTCCTAGAACCCACTGAACCCCATAGGGTTCTGAGAATGTAATGATGAATAAAGTACATACAATCCTATCAGTATACACACAAAGAGTTGGTGAGAAAAATATTAATTAAATACTTTCAAAACCAGTTGAAGGAAGGGATATGTAGTGTGTGTGTGTGTATGTGTGTGTCCACATGTGCATGAGTGAGAGAGGGAGAAGGAAAGCAAGAGAGAAGGAGATAGAGAGGGAGAGTGTTAGAGAGAGAGGTCTTGGGCACAGTAAAACTAGCAAAGAAATTCAGAGTGGACAGTAATAGAGCTCTGGGTCAAGCGAAAAGGAATAAGGAAGAGCTAAAACAAGGCTACTTCAAACACGAATCTAGAGACTGCACCCAGCATTTTGTTTATTTTAATCTGAGACCAATGGGAAGTATTCGAAAAAGTTCAAGATTGGGAATAATGTGGTCAGAGTTTTACTTTAAAAAATCATCCTGGCTATGGTAGAAGAAAACATAAAAACTGGAAAGGGAGAGGAGGAGATGCCTCAGAGATTAATAAAGAATCTATACTAGAGTGAGTGGTAAACAATTGTTGATTACTTCTAAAAAACAGCATTCCCAGATGAATTACAAGTTTAAAAAAGTGAGAGAGAGAGAGAGAGAGAGAGAGAGAGAGAGAAAGGTCTTCCTTCCATTGGTTCACTCCCCAAATGGCCGCTATGGCTGGTGCTGTGCCGATCCAAAGTCAGGAGCCAGGTACCTCCTCCTGGTCTCCCATGCAGGTGCAGGGCCCAAGGATTTGGGCCATCCTCTACTGCCTTCCTGGGCCACAGCAGAGAGCTAGACTGGAAGAGTAGCAACTGGGACTAAGACTCTGCTTCAGTTTTCTCATCTGTATAATATATAAAACTAAGATTGAGGAGTGGGAGTTTGGTGCAGTAAAGCCATCTCCTGGGATAGTTACACTTCATACCAGAATGCCTGGGTTCAGGTTCTGATCTGTTTCAGCTTACTACTAACATACAGGCTGGGAGGCAGCAAGTGCTGGCTCAGGTAGCTAGGTCCATGCAACCTACATGGGAGTCCTGTCTGAATTCTGGCCTCTTGGCTTCAGAGTAGCCCAATCCCAACTTTTGCAAGCATTTGAGGAGTGAACCAGCAAATGGGAGATCCTTCAATCTTTCTTTCTGGCTGTCTGAATTTCAAATAGATAGTAAAAAATTAAAGAGAAAAAGTTATTTTAATAAATTAAAACTATTTTAAAGCATGTAGAATAGGTTGAAGCACATATAATTATTTAAAAGGAAGAGTACGTTCTCTGTTTGGCATATATTAACATCATTATGGCTGCAATACTGACTCTTATGTCCCTGCCTATAAATGCCAAATTTCAAGTGACTCCATTTTTCTAACAAATACAATGCCATTTAAAGTATACACACGATTTCCTGAAATATTTCCAACTATTCATGTTGTTTATATTCTGATTTTACTGGGGTGTACTTTGAAAATGCTGAGATTCTTATTGTTTTGTATTGACATATATTATACTGTAATATAAAATGCATAATTTCAGCAATACTTACGACAGTCTATAGTCAGGTACCATATAAGTGATATATAACTGGGTTCTCAAAATAATCAGCACAATGTTTTGGAAATCATACTCAAAACTAGATAATAACTAATTGAACTGACAATATATTTTCTTATACAAAATATATGCTTTAATTACTTTGGAAGAAAATAAACAAATATGGTACAAATAAATCAAATATTATATGGGTTAGACTCATAGACTGAATTTTAAGTCACCTTATATGTCATCTAGCCTAATCTCTTTTTGTTCGGGGTGAAGGGAAGAAAGTTATCTAGAGTAGTAAAATGAGGTAGACAAAGTCACACACTCATTTACTAGCAGAACTGAAACTACTAAGTGATATAAATTATGTCATCTACATTTTCCATAGTGTGAACATATATTTTAGTTCACATTTTTATGGGTTATTCTATTTAGAAACAGTTTTGCAGTAGTGGCCTTCAAAAGAAAAGCTGTGCAAGATAGATGTTTATAATTTTAAAATAAACATTTGATTTAAATCCATGTTTTCTTTAGAAGAATCATTTGATTTGTCATGTCACTTATTATTGAACAACTAAATGAAGGCATAATACTCTACATGTCAGTATCTTTGGGACTTGGCCATTTGAATAGTGTCCTATTTTTGTTTAAATGTACATCAATATCTTGTTACTGATACAACACATTTGCTTCTTGAAAATGCTTTAGGATTTGTTTCTGGCAATATTTTTTTGGCTATTTTTGTTTTCCTATTTTATTTGCAATGAAACATCCAACACATTTCCAAAAAAGAATGCTGCGTTTATCTATTTCTATTCAACTGAGCTATTAAAGGGTTCTTCAAAAAGAAAAAACAGAACACTGGCAAATTGCCATTCCCTTTCCAAACCAAAAAAGTACAAATGCATAACCTTTTTGTTAAATGAAAACACAGTATTCCTCGCAATAGACAAAAATACCATTCTATATTCCCTTACAAATTCTAAGCTTTATAAAAGCCCCCACCAACTTCAGTGGTGACCCACATTTCTTCAAATATGATAATATCATGACTAGGGAAAGATATGGGGGAGGAAAGCAGTGCTAATTATATATTCAGTTATATAATTTGGATATATTATTTCAAAAGTTATCTAAAATAAGTTCAAGCATTTCCAATTGAAAGAATTTAAACAAACACAACTCAAGTTCTAATGAACTGGGAAAATAATAAACAATTATTTCCATTTTGCAGAGAATCTGCTGGTGAGTTGACATGAACTATAGAGGTAAATTACATTGGAGCTGTGCTTATATCACTTGCAAACATCACTTTGTTCCATTAACATTTTATAATCATTTTATAATCAATATTTTATAATCAATCTGTTTTATGACTGTATAAGGGAAAATATTAGAAATCAGGAACAATTGCTCATGCTAAGATTTAAAGGTGAGAGAAACAAAGTCCATCATAAGAAATGGATCCACAAGAAGGCATTCTTGGTATTTCCCTAAAAAAAATGGATAACAAAAGATATTAGGAAAGTTCCTGAATCAGCAGAGGGAAATTCCAATATCCATTGCATGAATTGACTTCCTTGATGCTAAGTGAAGGTATCCTGTCTTAGTACTGAGCCCATTAGAATCTGAAAAGTAATGTGCACATTAATAGATTACAGAGAACTTATGGATGACAGTTTGTCATCAGTCTCTTCTGTTCTCTACTGCAGTTTGGTTTGCTTTTGCTGTAAAGAAACATGCTACAGTTTTACTACAGTTATACTTTAAAACATATTTAATTACTTATTTTGAAAGTCAAAATTACAGAGAGATATCCTCCATCCACTGCTTCGCTCCCAAGATGACTACAATAGCCAGCACTGGGCCAAGCTGAAGCCAGGAACGAGGAGCTTCGTTGGGGCATCCCACATTCATGGAAGGGGGCCAGGCATTTAGACCATCATCTGCTGCCTTCTCAGACTATTATCAGGGAGCTGGATCACAAATGGAGTAACTGGACACAAACCAGCACCTGTATGGGATGCCAGCATCTCAGGCAGCAGCTTTACCGCCTAAATGACAACGCTGGCCTCTATGGCTATCTTTATTGTACTTTAGACTAATATATTGACTATGTTGAGAAGGAAAAAAAAGGTTATTTGTATTTTCTGTCAGTTTGGCACTGATAGGCATAGTCTTCTGTTGAACATGAACAATTTCTCAAGTCTTAATAGGCAAGATAAACATTTGGCCTTGTTGGAACAAGACAAAAACAAGACCTTTCTATAATCATAATTAAAGAACCAAGAACACTACACAAACCATGAAAATGACTAAGATTGAAACACAATTGCTAATATGAGTGAACACCGCTTCTGTACTAATTATGTACATGTGTTCCATTCTGTCCATATTCTAGAAAAACAGTATTGAGACTTCCAGTCACAGAGCTGCTCCAACAGTCTGACATCACTCAGTCCAGAAGAAAACCTTTTTTTCTTTTTTCCCAAAACCAACCACATTGTCTAAACCCTGTAACAAGCCTTTCCCAAAGCCTCTTGCTGAGATGGCGGTTTCTCTTTTGCTGTGTAGTCTCACAAGTCAATAAAACCAATTTTGCTTAACAAAAAGCTCTGTTCCTTTTTTTTTTTTTTTTTGATACCAGAGACAGGAACATACTGTATTCAATAAAATATCATACTTTATCCATGGACCTCACACATGATAACAGCAAAGTGTCAAGATATAGGAAGCAATTTCGACATGACTTTTAGTGGATTGTAAAAATAGCCATTGAATAGCACTATCTTTCCCTCATAACAGTTTAACCAATTTGGTTGTTTTTTTTGTTTGTTTGTTTGTTTTTTTTTTTTTTTTTTTTTTTTTTTTAGCTCCACCACTTCAATTTACACACACACATCCACACACACACACACCCCATTCTATGATGTTCAAACCACCCAAGCACTCTGAACACAAACAGTGAAATTCTTTATGAACTAAGGGATCCAACTATTAAAATACAAAAGGAAGTCTTTAGTTATATGAGGCAATTATGATCTGTATTTTATATAAAATGTGTCCTTATATCTGAAGCTGTTTCTTTCAGGATGAGACACTGTAGAGTTAAATATACTTATTCTCAACCACAAAATGTATTGTAAAGATAACATAGCCTGTAAAAGATGACCTGGAAAGCATTACAACATTTTTATATATATTTCTCCAAAGTAATGAGTAATTATGTAACCAATTCACCTTTAACAGAAATGACAATAATGGATGTCAACTTGTAAATCATATTGTAGCAGCACCTGTTTCACTCTGGAGGAAGCATTCCAAGGTCCCCAGTGGATGGCTGAAGTCACCAACATCACCAACACCTTTATTATAAGGGGACTTCAAAAGTTTGTGGAAAATGCAACTAAAAGATACATTTATTCTGGTGCAAAGAATTTCATGCAGAGTTTTTTTCATATTACACATTTTCCATGAACTTACTGAAGATCCCTCATAATGTTGTTTTTTCCGATAATTATATACCTATTTACAGTTTAATTTATAAATTAGGCATTACTAATAAATAAAAATTAACAATATTAACTAATAATAAAATAAAACAATGATAACAAAATACTGTAATAACAGTTATTTAAAACTTAGTTGGTTATTCCTAGAATTTTCCACTTAATATTTTTGGACAGCAGCTCATAGCAGATACTTGAAACTATGAAAGTGAAACCATGGATAAGGGAGGCACTACTGTATGCTCATTAAGAAAATCTATGATAAGCAAGTTGAGTTTCTCTAAAACTCTAATGCTAGAAAAGAAGAGTCATATAACAGACTTAAACCTCTTAAAATGACAATTTCTATTTTAAATTGATTAGTATAGATTCTAACTATACTCAAGTCTTCAGGTTATTTTGGTTGGCATAAGTTGGAAGGCCATAAAACTAACTTTATAATGGCATAATGGCTAAGTATAATAACTTTATACTGTATACTTTTAAAGGATCACACAAAATTTTGATAAATCTACCAAGTATTATTGTTAGCTCATAGGTTCTGGAAAAGAGAAACACTAAGAAGTCTGAAGTTCCAAGTTGTAATTAGGCATCTTCTGGAGATTGAGCTGACTGATCATCTCACTATGAAAGAAGAAATCATTTTTGCTGAATTTTAAAAGAAAAATTAAGATTTTATACCATTAAATATAATATAGTCATGATATAACATATGCTTAGGATATTGCCTGTCAGTAAGTAGGCAATACACTTTAGTCATTGTACTGCTGTCTTCATTTTTACAAAGAGTTCTTTTTTGTAGTTGGGCAGATATATTTTGAATTCTGGCCGGCCCTTCTATATATTAGTTCTCTGGATTTGTGCAGAGCACCTATCTTTCCATTCAGTTGTTCTATTATTGGAAAAGAGATAATGACATCTACTTTATATGGTATCACGAACATTTGCAAGGATACATGGAAATCACATAATCCGGTGCCAAGTATTTTGAGCCTCAGTAAATGGTAGCAGTGCGTATTACACAAAGTCATCACCTGATAAAACATGCAATTAAAAGAGATTTTGTGTAATTTACTTTTAAGAGGTCATTGATTAGGATTCAGTACTATTATTATTTATTATAAGCCAATGCAATCTTGATTCCACAGCAGATATGAAGAAAATTCACCCTTATTTCAGAGATTTACAATTACAGCATTATAGTGACAAAAATATTTCCTCAAAATGAAGAAGAAATATGATATCTGAGGTAAATGCCTCAACATTTATGCCTGTCCTATTTTTCATTGCACAGAACTTTCATTTTGCAAAGCTTTTTATGAATGTTATTCTTGATCATGAAAGGTTTTATGAAAGTGATGTTTTATAACAGATGGCTGGCTGGATCTCATAAAGTCAGGGTACAGAAAAAAAACCACATTTTTTCTTTCCAAGTGTATTAATATACAAATAAAGCTTAAATGGTCAATGTGACCTTAAGAAAGTAAATAAAAAGACTCAACTGTCAAATTTATAAAATAAATACACAAATCTTCTCACTTCTCACTTACAGGGCAATGTATAACAGAAGAAGCTATTAAATCAACAAGAAATTTTAAAGAAAACTGAGTGAGGGAGTAAACCATCCTAAAGTTAGATATGCACAATCAGTTTAAAATAAGTGGTAAATAATTATCTACTTGGCTTAATTCTCAAAAAGTATGGCATGGCTTAGCCAACCTTTTATCATTTTGAAAGCTTATTTTGGAATTGAGCTATTGCTACTAAATTTGGGCCAGGTATGTGATAATATATTTTAATTTTAATAATTGCATTTAATTGCATTAATATCAATTTGACAGGAGAGATTTTTGTTATTGCTTTTGTGAAGGTGGATACATATACCTATACTCATTCTAAGTCAATTTTTAAAAAAGGTATCTCTAGCACGGTTCAAATAAACACCTTTATATAAAGATCTGAATGCACATTTCCCACTATAAAACTAAAATATACTAAATTTATAGTAAAATTATAAAAGGAGTAAAAGATGAAATGTGTTCTGTCTCTTCAAAAAAGCACTCACCATTATTAAACTCATAAGGCTACAAAACAACATTCCATACCATAATTAAGATAAAATGAGTAAATACGATCATAGAAAAGATGGTATTGAGCACTATGAATTCAAATTGTCAAGAAGTAAGGGAAATAGGACTTAATCTAAGGACACTGAAATAACTGAAGATGAGGAAGTTACCAATAGTATTAACAAGGAGCTGACTTTATGATTTAGGAATGGAAGCTCAGGAGGCAATGAGAAAACCAACTTCACTGGAGTTGAGTAGGGACCAGGCAGTAAGATTCAGTGAACTTGATTACAGAGATTACAGAGTGGCTTTAAATTTGGCTTAGTTGGCTTTATGCATTCTTACAAATGAAGGTAAGGATCTAAGCAGATCAGCAACACAGTCATCTTTTGGGATTAGAAGAATGTAAAGTTATCAGTAAATTCTTAACATAAATGCTAGCTACATCCTCAAACTTCAAGTTTATTTTAATTTTTGTGTAAAATTCTCAGAGCTATTGGTTCAAATATTACATTTCAATAGGCCCTAGAAAATAATTCAAAGTATAAAACAACAATAAAAATAAATGCTCTAAATGAAAATATAACAAATGAGATGATATATGGTAAGGATGCATCTATTGAAAAATGTAGTCTGTTAGGCACTATGTTAACTCTATATTATCTATTATCTTCAATTATGACATCATCAGTTTAATGCTGATAATAGTGATGATGACAGTATTTCTCACTTGAACTAAACAAAATTGTCAATATTCAGCACTTTTTGCCCAACAAGGTCATAGGATTGAATCTAACATATGCCAACGATGGGAATAAATTCTGAACATCCAATATGTCATCTAATTCTTTCAGCAGCAGTACCAGGTGGGTTCACAATGAGGGAAGATGAGACGGAAGGTCACCATGTCTAGGATCAACTGGAAAAATAACTGAATATTTGATCTGCTTCATTCTTAAGGCAGTTTATATCATACATATCTCAAAAAAAAAAAACAATGAAAAAGTCAAACAAACATATTTTTGGAGTGGTAATATGTGCATACATTCACAGACATGATTGTAAATATGCATTCATATTTTGTAAGTATGTATTCATACATTCTGTTATCCACGTATTCTCTGTAAAACTACACACACACATACTACTGTCCCTTCCTCTGATAATATTTCCCCTTTGAAATGTCTCCTAAATTTCATGAGAATATTATACTCATTATAGGGTTATGTGATGGTTATTTATAGTCCATCAATGAATATTCCCTTCTTTTTGACTTATTTAGGCAAGATGCAATATGATACAAATTTAGGCATGGATCCACAAAGAGAGAAAATGTACATAATATAATTCACCAATTAATTTATCTTTCGTCTTCATTGACTATTGGTCTCTGGATTATGATTATAAAAGTAATAATGTTATTCTAACAGCCTAGATATGTATGTACTTGTTGCTAGCATCAATGATCAATTCAGTATAAAGAAAAATGAGTTACTAAAGAAATAGCAGTCTAAAATAAATGTTCTAATCTAATGCCCCATTTTCTAACTGGCAGTGCCAGAGTACATCTGCAGCTCTGTTGCCCATGTGCATGATGATGAGGACATTATTTATATACCCTCTAGCTGGTTCATAACTACTAAGGTCAAGCAATTCAAATATTTTATGGTCAATTCTCCTGCTATTTTCAACTTACTGTATTTTAAATTCCTTTGAACACAATATAATTGACTTACCATATGTTCATTGAATAAGAGCTTTTTATAGCAAATATTTTAATACATCGTGTTAAAAAGGGGGAAAATGAAGCTGTATAGAAATTAATGGACAAAAAATGCCCTCCACATTTTCATAGATTTTATAAATGCGTTTTAGTAGATTACAGATTCTATGAAATATTTATGTACTTGCCTGACAAAGTTACATGAGACAGAATGTGTTTCAATGACTGTGGCCAGAGCATTAAAAAGGATTTAATCATTAAAAATAAACATTATTATTTATAATTACATGAAATCAATTTGAAATAAAAATTTGTAAATGAAACAATCTCTGTAGTACTCTCTGAATGTCTTTACAAAGGTTAACATTAAGACAGCACTAGAAACAATTTTATACAAATAGAATTCATCCTCTTCATAAATTATTCTACAGAATAAAAGCTATAAACTTAATGATCTATTATAGACACTTAAAATATAATATTCTAGAATAGATACAGTTTAGAAACAAGGGTAGAAATGAATGAGTAATGTAATTCGAAGCATAAAGATATTTGATGCTAATTTTAGAAAGATTCACAGCAGGTTGAATAGATTAAACATTTTGCATAGAAAAAGTCTGTTGATGCCTCAAAATTACATGCAATAAAAATATGAACAGCTGGCTCTCTTTTATTGGTTTCCATGCAAAAGTGATTATTTTCCACTAGGTAATTACTGATTGATTTATTTCTCATATCCATTTGCTCACATTTTAATGTTTCTAACTACTTAGCAGAGGTCATCCTTTGCAAGTAAATGCATTTGAAACGCTACAGTCACACTGATGATAAATGAGTCAAATTTTAATACTTTTTAAATCATTGCTTAAATATATACTGCATTCAATTTTTCCAGGGCAATTAAAACAAATAAAATAGAAACTCATAGATAATACCAACCATGATAACTGAGCACAAAAAAGCCACTTGTGGTGAAATCACTGTGGAATTTGATTAGAATCTGATTTGAAGTGCTGTAGACAGATTCCAGTGCAGTATTACCACTGAATTGACCGATCTGAGGTGAGTTTTGGTCTGGTCCATCCCTATTACGTAGGGGTCGGGAAAGAGGAAAGATTGAAATTGATGTTTTTAGAGATTTTTACACCAAATTTAATGAAAGTATTGCATTTATATACTTTTATAATATATAAATAATAAATGCAAATAGATGAAATGGCCAAGAATGATAAATCAGATGGGTATTTTATATCTGTATGGCTGATAATATACTATGACATAAAATGTAAACATAGATCACACCTTTACATAAATGAAATATACCCATATTAGATTTAATGAACAAATTGTCTTTGGCTTTGATCAAGATTCATTCTGTTAAATGTTCTCAAATGAGGTTTGTCCTTTCATTTTCTTCAGCAAGTATCTTGAGAATTACAGACTGTTCACATTAGAAAAATTTTCAAAATTTATAAAATAATTTAATTGAACTGTAATTTATTAATTCAGACATTTTCTTCATATTTTAAAATGAAGATATTTAAATAAACAAGATAAAATACAAAGATTTTCAAAAAGTTAATAGAAATTATATATTAAGAAAAACTCGAGACTGGATTTCAAACATTTTTCATCATAATAAGCATGTTTTAATTTCATTTTCCATTAATACTTTATAACATTTTGATAATAATTATTATATTAAATACTACATTAATTCTCTTTTATTGTGCCAGTTTTTGTAAATGAGAACTTTCTTCTTGTAAACTTACTTGACTAATTCACTGTTTTAGCATGTTAACTTAATAACAATTTGAAATTTTTTTTTTTCACTTCAGAAGATTTTGCTCTACAATGTTTAGTAACTTCATGGGGTATTTAGGCCAAAACCTGTTCCTCCTGTTTGTCTCCTTCTGCAGTACATATACTGTCACTCAGTTACTCCACTCCAAAAATCATATGGAAATTTATAACATGATTTGGCATATTTTCTTTCCTACATTTTTTTCAGTGTCATATACAGTTGAATCAACCATTAACAATGGTCCTGGCTTACCATACAGTAATAAAATCATAGATTGGTTCAGTTTGAAGGACAGTAAAATTGATGTAGATTCCATTCCCAGGAGGCACTCTTACAAGCCAAAAACAATCTTGAAAGTTTGGATATTCATCAGGATAACCAGGAGAATAAATGGTGCCATTCATTGCAGTTATATTCCCACCACAGAGAGCTGAAGAAAAAAAGTCAAAAAATGTGAAAATTAATTACAATATACTGATGATAAAGAAAATAACAAAGGCCTTATAACTCTTAAGTAGTATTAAATACATCTGGGTTCTGTTTTTACCTCAGTTGATATATAAAATAAAGTTGATAATGAATCCCAAAATACAATCAACTTTGATTTATTTTTCCATATGAGGTATGTCACCTAGTCTTTATTTTTTATTACCACTAGATTTACAAAGTACATGGTCTTCTCTTTATTCAAATATTTTATATCAATGCAAATATTGTTTACCCTTTATTTATCTAACGTAGAGATAGGAGAGAGAGAGAGAGAGAGAGAGAGAGAGAGAGAGAAAGAGAGAGATCCTTATAAAAGGATCCAAGCCCTTTTTATTTAAAAGCATTTCATAGAGGAAAGAAACTCCAAATTCAGTAGCAGCATCTGGATTAGTTATTATATAAAAATGAGTAGTAACTACATAAGCATATGTGTGTATAAGTGTGTGTGTGTGTGTGTGTGTGTGCAACTCCCGACTCGTACAGAAATGTAAGAGGAGCTCTAAAGTATTAAATATGTTTTCTCCCCGAGTGGAAAGGAAAATAGCTTCAAGTTAACATACCTTCACACCTTGGAAGTGGATGATTCCAATTACGACTGACTCCATGAAGGCATGTGAGAGCTGAATTTCCAATTAATGTGTATCCTGGGAAACATTCAAATGAAATGGTTTGACCCACAGTAAAATCATTGCCAATTACAAAACCATTTCGAAATGGGCGTGGATCAGGACAACTTTGCAACTGATAGGCTGGAAAAAGAAGAAAAGAAAGATGTTTTTGCCTTCTGAATTGCAGAAATCACAGTTAGACATTATTTGAACTTCCAAATAGATGAGGTGTTGCTTGTACTTAGCTGTAACTAGTAATCCTTGTTATAATAAATGATGTCAATCACAGTTTGATATGATTTTCTTCTCATGCAACAATTTTCATATTTGCAACATTACTACTATTAATAAAAATGCATCTGGTCTCTTCATACACTTGTGTACCTTATTTAAATTAGAAATTTTAATGGGAATGTAAATTCCTCTTATAGTCAGAATTTTCATCAAATATACGCTGATTTCCTTACTCGAATGAAATTGCTTCCTTGCTATTTTGCAAGTACAAAAAATAAGCCCAATTCTTAATCTTTTTACATGTTTTACCAATTGTTCTCTAAAAGAAACAAACCATGATTTCCCTCTGTTGAGGTTCTCCAAAAAGTCATTTAGTAAAATAATGTACTAAGAACATATCTTATAATATAAAATAAACATCTTAATTCAGTTATTGTGATATTTTTGGCATTACAGTATAAATGCCTATTTATTTTTTCTATTGCTTATGTGGTTCTACATGATATATGATATCAAATCTTTGCTTGATGTGCTTATCATTATATTCCAAAGCCTTGCCCAATTGCCTTTCATACAGTTAGGTATTTAGTAAACATTGTTAAGTGAATTTTGAACCTATGAACAGGATACATATTCATATAAATATTTGAAATGTTATAATTAAGAAGCTCAAAATTGTATATGAATTAATACAGTATAATTTATAGTAATTAAAGGGTTTTTTCCTATAAAGATTTTTTTTTTTATTTAAAAGACAGAGCTAGAGCGAGAGAGGGAGAGACAGACAGATCTTCCATTTACTGATTCAATCCCCAAATGGCTACAACTGCCAGGGTTGGGCCAGTCCAAAGCCAGGAGCCCAAAGCTTCCTCTGGGTACTCATTGTGGGTCCAGGGGCCCAAGCACTTGGGCCATCTTCTGCTGCTTTCCAGGTGTATTAGCTTGGAACTGGATTGGAAGTGGAGCAGCAGGGACTTGAACCCCTCCCCCCCCCCCCCCCCCCCCCCCCGTATAGGATGTGAACACCACAGACAATGGCTTTACCTGATATGTCACAGTGCCACCCACAAAGACAACTTTCTTAAAAAAAAATTATTTTTATTATTTGAAAGACAGAGTTAAGAGAAAGGTATAGACAGAAAGAGAAAGGTCCTCCATCTGCCTGTTTACTCCTCAGATGGCCGCAAAGGCTGTAGCTGAGCCAATCCAAAGCCAGGAGCCGGGCACTTCCTCCGGGTCCCCGCCATGGGCACTATGGCCAAAGGATCCCTACAATCCTCCACTGCTTTCTCAGGCACACCAGCAGGAAGCTGGATCAGAAGTGTAGCAGCTGGAACTCGAACCAGCGTCTATATGGGATGCTGGTGCTGCAGGCTGGGGCTCTAATTCACTGCGCCACAAATTCAGCCCCCAAAGACTATTTTCTAACTGACCATTAATATTCTATAATAACCCAGTCCTCCCCCAAAATTACACTTGAATAAACCACTCAATTGTTTATTAAAATATAACTTCAATTTTTATGGCTACAGATTTCAAATTAAGGAGAAAATTATTTCAAAGCATTAAGTGCTTACACTCTTAATTTTTTTTCATTGTAGTTAGTACTCATTCAAAGAACATACCAAAACCTAAAGAATTCTCCTTCCAGTTCAAGGTAAATGTATATTATATGATTGTTAAGAGTTAGAACATATTTTTCTTTTAAATAGACCCTTTCAATTTTCAGTTCTTTCAAACCATATAAAGTAGGGTGTTATATTAAATTGCCCAATAACATAAATGCAGTAAAATGAATAGCTTTAAAACTTAATGTAATTCACAAATATTATCTAGTCATAATTGCATGAGAATATTTTAAAAAGCTTGTGGGAAAATAGAATCAAGTGTTTAATTTTCAGCAGAAAAATTTTGAAATGCATGCATAGCTATTTCATAATATGCATTTTCCACCAAATTTTTGAATACCTGCATAATGCATTAAGGCTCATGTCAATAATTTTAATATATTATCAATACTGCATTAATAATTGATTTTAAGAATTCATTAGCTTAAAATAGTTAATTATATTCAAATTCTGGCTTTATATCATTCACACTATAACATTTTGAGAGGCAGATGAAACATGAAAACAGAAAACAAGAAGATGAAAGCCAAATTTAAGGTGAATACCAAAGAGCTTAGCATAAGGACTTGTGCACTTTCTAGAGTATAACGCAAATATGGTTCTGAGCCTTCTGGCCACAAGAAGAGAGAAACTCAATCGTTTACCCAGTCATTTTTAAAATAATTAATTTCCTCATATCATGGCTAAGTCTGTAATGAAGGATGGTAGAAATGATTCCTATTTAATGGAGAGTATGATGTGCAATGCAGCATCCTTAAATTATGTATGCAAGTGTAACACAAATTATAATTATTTTAGATCCATACAGTTTAGTGTTTATAGTCTCTATTTATACTACTCTTAAATTTCCTCTTGGGTAGGTAATTTTGACAAATTTTCCTTGTGTTCCTATAGTTCTAGGCACTTAAGATATATCAAAAATCCCAGTTCTCACAGTGCTCACATCCAAAAACAGCACATACTTAACAGTGCCAATAATTAATGCAGAGATATAATAAAATTGTAAGTTACTTTAACTAAAAATTTTAATCTGTAGAAGCATAGCATGTAAAAATATCATAACTTTAAATATTTAATTTTAACAGAATTTGGACTTTTAAGTTCTGAAGAAATGTAATAGCTAAAATGTACTAAATAGTAACAGTAATCCACATCATTGAGATATATTTACATGCGTTTTTATTATACAGAATTTAACACAACTTATCTGGTAGGTACCAGAATTAAATCCTTTAAAAAGAAGAATAAATGAAGCCTAGACTTCTTTAGATTGAATTAGGAGAATCAGCAATTGAACCAAGCTCTACTTGTGTCCAAACTCTGCAATCAAACACACAAGGTCATGTAGCAATTTTACATGAGCGAGAGGTATAATATAATATGATGAACATCATATTTATAACCTAAAGCAGTAGAATAAAATCAAGGAATGTCATATTATTTTCTATCAGTAATGTAAAAAGAGCATCTATATATAATATACAAGTATCATAAAATGATTTTTAAAAGTACACTCATTTAAATATGAAAGCAAAGATAATCTTTGATACCCAGATTTCCTTAACTGTTTTGCCTAGCTTAATTTAACTATATAGGATTTAAGGCTAATCCAGTTTTTTTTCATGAATATTATTTTCAAGGGTCTCAGAAAGATAATGTTCTATTGTTATAATTGCTTGAGATTTGTGTTGATTAAAAACAAATCTTCCTAATTGAAGTTTGCCTTGGTTTATGTTCCTTTCTCTTTCTAAAACAGAATATAGAAAATACTTAAAGATTTTTAATAGCTGATTTGGGATTAAATATGCTTTTACTTTTATTATCATTCTTACCTTGGTATACAATGTGAAATCCTTGCTTGTTTTGTGAATAGTCACTGTGAAAATACAAACTGGTTTCATGGGTTGTGCTAAACAATGAAGATGGTATTTGAGGACCACTAAGCCGGCCAATAACAGTACTAGTTTCCGAAGAACCACTTCTTACTTCCAAGTAGTCATGTATTGTTTCTGTAGAAAAGTTTACAAACTGAAGATGTACACCTAAAGAACAAAATATAGACATAATACTGCTTTATTCTTTGATTAAATTCAACACGAACACATGCATAATCATATACTGTACTTAGATATGTTCCAGTTCGGGTCACGGTCACATTCTTAAGATGGCAAGATCTGGGTCATGCCTTACTATCTGCCCGGGACAATTAACTTTGCTAAGTGACAACATGAAGGAACACTGCTCTCAAATCTTCATTATTTGTTACAAGAAAAAAAAAATCTTTTGTGTATTATAATGTCACCATGTCAAAACTAATTAAGAAATTGATTTCTCATTCTTTAATGCCATTTGAAGTTAGATAAAGCATTTTTAAAGATAAAAAGTCACGATATACTGTATTATGTAGAAAGCAGTTTGAGGTAAAAAATGATCACAATATTTTATATTTAATATAATCAGGTTCCACAATGGCATAACATGTGAGTTATTCATTTATAAGAAATACATTAACTCCTCAAAAATATAATTTAGATGTATTCAATTTACATATGTGCTCTTTTTCTATGTCAGAATTTTACTGAATGGAATTAAAATCGAGTTATCATTGCCATATGGTTATATAAGCTCAATGGCTTCATAAACATAACTGAAATGAAATAATGAAATAACGAAATATCTCTGGAATAGAGAAAGTAATATGAAACACTAATTAATGCACATTTGCCTAATTCACTCAATACTCAGTTTTAGTAAATTTGATGTCTTTCTTACCGCTACCATTCCCCAAATTATAAATATAAGCAGACACTTACTGTTTTCCTTTGACTAGACACTATGTTAACTGGTTTATAAATGCTCACTTATTTAAAGTTCATAGTTACTCATGAGAATAAGGAGGAAACTGTGAAGTGGAGAAGCACAACAGCATGCCACGTTTACACAATGTGCAAGCAGACCAGAAACTCAATCTCGGGTACTCTATTAAGCTTTTATTATTAATAATTATACTGGAGATCCCACGAGATATTCTATTTCTAAACGATAAAAAGAGTTTTGTGGATAAAAATTACTTTGGGACATAGTAATAATATGCTTTGAAATAATTTCCTAGATACTTTGGAAATGCTACTTCCATATGCAAGCCTCCAGAATGTGTTATAGTTTACTTAAAAATTTCTCGAGTCCTCTTTCCACAAATTATCTTACATATAATTGGCAGGATAGACATCCGAAAAAATACTCGAATGTTGAGATGTATTTGTTTTTCTTTCAAAAAATTATTACTTGTTCAAATATCCTAGACTTAACATTGTAAAATTAACCAAAACTAAAAGAAAACTGGGATTATTTAAATATCAACAAATAAGAAACAGTGGCTTTTGTTTTTATTTCAAAATTATTATTCTTTTCAATGTTTAATAAACCTGTTTTTTTTTTTGTTTGTTTGTTTAAATGAAGGAAATGGGGCAGGCATTTGGTGGAGGAGTTAAAGACAATTCTTAGGAGGTCTGTATCCCATATCTGAGATCTTAGTTTAAATTTCAGGTCCACTGCTTCCTATCCAGCTTTCTTCTAATGTGAATCTTGGGAGCTCAAGAAATTATGTCCCTACCACCAACAAGTGAGACTTGAATTGAATTAGGGTTCCCAACTGGGACCTGGCCCTGCCCGGTCTGTTGCAAGCATTTGGGGACTGAACTAGCTGATGGAAAATCTTTCTCTGTTTGTCTCTGTTTTCTTTTTTGTGTCTCTCTGTCTTTCAAATAAACTGAAAGTAAAGAATTTTAAAAATAATAATACATAAAGTTAAGGAAGTATTTGAAAGAGGTAAAATGAAGATGATGTTACATTGACACTGTTGAAAATATTTTTAATAATTTATTTTAAAGAAACTCATTTGGCTCCAGAGGTAGCATTGGATGGGGCTTCATTAGTAGCTAGTAAAAGACTTAAAAAGTACCCCATCCTGGTTCAAAATTATTATTCATTTATATCAGTGTTCTCTTTCTATCAGTGGATTTCCATCTTGTAGACAAAATGACACTATTAGAAAGTTCCCCATGCATTCTTCTCTGTCGCTCCCCCTCTTCGTGGAGGAACGACACAGGACCCTGCGCTGTTCTTTCGTCTGCTCGGCCCTCCCCGGGTTTGCTGCTGGTTCTTCCCGGGTTGGCTACTATCCCTTCCACCTCCGTGGAAGGGCAGTTCCCCCTGGCCGCATTCCCCACTTCCGCAGGGGAGCGGCACACCGCCGGCCGGCTTTCTTGGGGGGCTGCACAGGTGTTCCTTCAGCTAGATGTTCCCCATAGATGTTCCTGGTGCATGCCGTCTCTCTCCTCCTTTATAGTCCTCCTCCGCCAATCCTAACTCGGCTGCCCACACGCCGAGTACGCTGCTCTCCAATCAGGAGCAAGTCCTACAGTTTATTGGTTGAACTGGAGGCAGCTGGGTAGAAGCTGTTTTCTCCTCTCCCAGCGCCATATTGTAGGAGAGCAGATGCATAGAATAAGTCTTAATTCGAGTAACCTAGTCTAGTCCGGATTGCTCCCCACAGATCCCCCTTTCTTTTTATTTTTGGCGTTGATACGCGCCTGTCTTCGGTGTCCCGCGGCACACACTCTGCTCTACTTGCTAGAGTTGCCACAGGCTCTTACAAATCCTATCAATCAGGAAAACCGAATCCGGGTCCTCTCTTCGCCATTGTGAGGAGGTTTTTAGGCGCTGATGCGTGCCTGTGTTCGGTGCCCTGCAGCGCATGCTCTGCTCTGCCCGCAGGGGCTTACAAAACCTATCAGGCAAACCGAATCCAAGCCTTCTCATTGCCTTTTTGTGGGGGAGACTTATTAGTGTTGGTTCGTGCCTATCTTCGGTGACCTGCAGCTCATACTCTGGTCGAGCTGCTTGCTGGCGCTTACCGCCTTAAATCAGGCAGACCGAATCCAAGCTTAATATTGTTGTATTGTGGGGAAGCCTTACTGATGTTAATTCGTGCCTGTCTTCGGTGACCTGCGGCGCATAAGCTGCTAGCCGCCCAGGTGCTCATCGCCTCACTTAATCAGGCAGACCGAATCCAAGCTTTCTCATTGGCATGTTGAGGGGAGGCCTTATTTTTCTCTATTTCTCTATCTCCGGGCATTTCTATTTCTCCCATTTTACTTCTGTCTGCCAACATTCCTATTTCTCTTTTACTTCTAAACTTCTGTTTCTCTTATCCCCTCAGCTTCCCGGCGCCTCGCCCCGCCGGCGGGTTCCCGGCTCTGCGCCACTTCAGCCCGCGCGCCTCTCTCATCTGCGCAGCTTCCCGGCTTTGCGCGGCTCGGCTTTGCGCGCTCCGCGGTCTCCACGCTTAACCCTTTCGCGTCGGAACCACGGCCTACGCCAGCCCCGTTCCCTATCTATTCACGCCCCGTGCTCTCTCTGCACGCGGCGGCTTCCGCGAGTAACACAGCGTAGCTTGCGTCTCCACCACTAGCATTCAATCCAAGTTCCCCGGGCTAGCCTGGCGAATTCAACCCAGCGTACGTCTCCGCCCCACGATTTGGCTTCCCGTCCTTTGCTCCCCGGGCTAATCAGACGGATCCCAATCTGGCTTACGTCTCAGCTTCTGGTTTCAACTTTTTGCCCCCTATTCCCGGGCTAACTTGAGAACCCCAAAGTGGCTTCCGTTTCCGCCTCGGCCTGCCCCCCGCGGCTTCAATTTCCCTAACATTTTTCTCTACCCGGTATGTTTCCCCAAACTTTCCTCCAACGATATTACTCCCTCATTTCTCCTGGCCTCTCCCCACAGTCCGCGTCCGAGTCTGTTTGTTCTAGCTTTCACTTTCGCTTTCGACCTTAGAGATTTCTCCCAGCTTCCCCCCGTAGTCCGTATCCAAGTCTATGCCTAGGCTTTCAATAGCTTCTTCCGGCACCCTTTTCGTCCGGCTTTTCCCTAGGCTGTTTGCTAGTCTCTCTCTCCGGTAATTTCCCTAGGCTCTTTGCTAGTTTCTCTCTCCGATATTTTCCCTAGGCTGTTTGCTAGTTTCTCTCTCCGATATTTTCCCAGTTCTTCCCGTTTCTTCCCTCCTAAGTTTGCTATCCGTTCCAGGTTTCCTATCCGAGTCAGGTTTCCTATCCGAGTCACGGCACCATTATGTCGCTCCCCCTCTTCGTGGAGGAACGACACAGGACCCTGCGCTGTTCTTTCGTCTGCTCGGCCCTCCCCGGGTTTGCTGCTGGTTCTTCCCGGGTTGGCTACTATCCCTTCCACCTCCGTGGAAGGGCAGTTCCCCCTGGCCGCATTCCCCACTTCCGCAGGGGAGCGGCACACCGCCGGCCGGCTTTCTTGGGGGGCTGCACAGGTGTTCCTTCAGCTAGATGTTCCCCATAGATGTTCCTGGTGCATGCCGTCTCTCTCCTCCTTTATAGTCCTCCTCCGCCAATCCTAACTCGGCTGCCCACACGCCGAGTATGCTGCTCTCCAATCAGGAGCAAGTCCTACAGTTTATTGGTTGAACTGGAGGCAGCTGGGTAGAAGCTGTTTTCTCCTCTCCCAGCGCCATATTGTAGGAGAGCAGATGCATAGAATAAGTCTTAATTCGAGTAACCTAGTCTAGTCCGGATTGCTCCCCACATTCTCTCAGTGGCCTCCTATTATTTTAAATCCACAGTCTGCCACACAGTGCTCAGGCTTACTGAATCTGTAGCTTTCTTATCTGCATCTTTCCTGCTCTATCTAGAATTTTTTTAGGCATCCTATAGACTTGGCTGCTTTGCTGGGCTGACTCATCTCTGCTTGTAAAGCCACAGAAATGCACTGTCCTCTGGCAATACTTTCTATGTTTCCTAAACTGGAGTGTACTTAAAATCATCTCATACTAAATCATAATGATCTCTTGTTGTGCTATGTAATAATAGCATATTTGACTCTGTCTCTTCAATGTGACCATAATTTATCTAGGACAAAGTCTAAAATCTGTTTCACTATACATATTTTTCCTAGATCTACCATGGTATAACACATACTAAGTATGTGTACACAGCAAAAAGTTGTGAAAATTGAATTATTTGTTAATTTCTGTGGAACAATTAAATATATTCACAATCTGAGGCCTTAGAGGCTTCTTGGATATTGAGGTGCCTAAGCTTGGTCCTTAATGAATCAAATAGTCCAGAATTTCTTAATTATTCTAAATCCACCTAGTTTGTGCTTCAAAGTGTCTATTAGTCCTACACTCTGTAATCTAATAAACAAGTCTACTTTCAACATAGTATTCATTTAATTAATTTACAGACTAATGGTATCTGAAAAGGCAAGATGAAAATGCATTAGTGATATAAAGGTCAAAAGAATTTACTAAATGTAATGTTTATATAATAAAACAAATATAAACCACCAGGGATTATTAGAATCAGAAAACTATTAGGTGTGTATATGTTTAAACCTAAGATAGAAAATGTGTATCACTTTTCAAATATAAAATATAGCTTTCCAACAAAGAACATGGTATATATAACAGATTATCAGAAAGTATCTATATATTAATTGGTAACAGCTACAAGAAAACTGTTATAAAATCTACAATATGTGAAATTTTTATTTAATTTTTCTTTTCTACACTGATCTCATTCAGATTGTATTCAAATATATCTACCACATTTTCCAGCAATCCTACTACTAGGTATATATCCAAACAAAGAGAAATCAATATGTCAAAGAAATATCTGTTCTCTCATAATCACTATAGTACTATTCACAATAACCAAGATATGGAATCAATTTAAGTGTCCAACAACAGGTGAATGAATAAAAAAAATGTGGAATAAATACAAACTGTTCTTAGGAAATTGGAATTATGAGATAAATTTATTTTGATGAAAAAGTAATTTTAAATTATTTTTAAATTATGTATTTAAATTAAATAAAATTTAAATTAGGTATTATTAAAATACGTTTTATTTTCCTAATATATACTTTCCACAAACATTTTGAAGATACTTTTTGTATATACAATAGAATAATATTCAACTTTTAAAAATAATGAAATATTGTCATTAGCAGCATGAATGAACTTAAAGGACATTAAGTGGAATAAGACAAGCACATAAAGACTAATATGACATCATCTGACTTCTATGTATAATCTACAAACATCAAACTCACAGAAGCAGAGAGTAGAATGGTGTTTGAGGGGCTGAGTTAGGAGATTGGGATATGTTGGGTAAAGGGTTCAAAATTTCAGTTAGGCAGTAGAAGTAAGTTCAACAACATGGTGACCATAATTAATAACAATATAATCTAAGTCTTGAAAATTGCTTAGACAAGAAGTTTTAAGTGTACCACAAAAAGGTAACGTGCTAACTTGCTTTATCATTTCACAATGTGTATATATATATATATATATATTATGTATACATTCAAAACATGTTACAGATATTGCCAATAAATATATAATGTAGAGAAAAAAGAAAAATCTGATATATATTCAATTATACAAGCACTCCAGCTGAAATGTACTTGGCTAAAAAGAGTCACTCAAATTTTATCCTCAATTTACATATTTGTATATACTCCTAAACTATACTGTAATTTGTAAAGATTTATAAGCTCTTCTTAGGCATTGATATTTCTTTTAAAAGGATGCATTAATGAGCATTGAAAGTTCATTCCTGTGATCTTAGTATACATACCAAAACCTATAGGCAGCTTTATTGTCCACGTGCAATCTAAACTGCTAGGATAGTTTCCAGGAAAACCAGGACTAAGGATCACACCACTGAAATCTGACATAGCACCACCACACTGAGCTGCAAAATAATAGAGATCCAAAGTAAACCAGAGAAGTGAAATTATTTGCAGTAGTGATAAAAAATAAAATCATTTCAAATTTTCACCAAGTCTCCAAGTTAAAACCATTTGATATAAATTTAAATAATGTCAACACTCATTCATTAAGAGATAGTAATCAAGTATAACTGATTGGCAATGAATTTTTTCAAATAGCACAGAAAGGCATCATACTTCCTTCATCAAAAATAACCGCAAGTTATATCAATTATTGCTGAGCAAGTAATAGCTCATGTGAAGGGAATGCAATCGATAAGTACATGCCCTTTCCCACAGAAGGTAGCTTCACTTCTCTTCCTTGTGTATAATGTTTTGGATCATTTCAAAGATGCTATCATTTAGAATAAGATCAAGTCATCCACTTTATCAGTAAATATTGTATTCCAGAGGGAATATTCTTCACAACCTTCCCTCTTCTCTTCGCTCGTGGTGAGAAGACAGTAAGGAATTTTAAGGATAATACTGGTTTCCTTTTAAAACATGTGAAGGAAGTCATATCATACAGTTGGAATATGACCCCATTCTGCCCTAACAGAATCAAGGCAAAAAGCAAGAAGTATAAATAACTAACAGAAGTTAGAAATTTTAGGCAGAATTTATCAATGTACTTGTTTTGGAATCTCTAGTATATGGACTCATGACTGATGAGTTAAGCAAAATTATAAGAAAATTCCCCATTTTAGTTTTACATGATTAGAAAAAAACATTTTAACATGTATTACAGAACAGTTGTGTTTCAGATGCCCATTCTTTCCTCTAAAAACACCATTTATTATTTCATCAAAGGAATATATATATATGCATACCTGTTAATTATTGATTTAAAAAATGTCATGATTGCACATTGAGTTCAAAAGTTACCTACCAGAACACTTACTTGCAGTTTCATTCACTTAGTACTACTTCAAATAGCAACAGATACTAAATTTCTATGGTATATATCATAATGACTAATTCAGTAGACAAACTATCAATATTAAGTATAATGTCAATAAACAATTTTACTATTGTGAACTAAATAAATTGTCTATCAAACACATTTTACCAGGGAGGTATATAAAATCTTGGAGTCAACCTTGATATAAGCCTATCTTTCAAACTTGATGTGTTCAATGAGCTCTAAAGATACATCTCCATACTTTTCCATCATTTTGAATTCTCAATTTATCTATCATTAAAACAAAATGATTTTCAATATATATATACATCACTACTGTTCATCAATTCATTTTTCCCAATTTTTGTTTTCCACATATATTCATCAAAAGCCCTAATATATAATTCAGGAGTTAAATTTCAGTCAATCAAAATACTCTGGCAGCGCCACTTTAGTACATTTGTTTTGCTTTATTCTGAACTTTGAGTAAAAGACACAGGCTATCTTTCCTTTTCTTGCCTTCCCAATCCTGCTCCTATCTTTCTATTCTGCTTCCCTCTATCTCTATGGAAATGACCAGAAATTCCTATTCTGCATTGTCCATTGCACCATTTTGAGTAAAATCCCCAAATCTAAGAATGAAGGAGAGAAAGAGTAGACAGATAATGCAGCAAGAAGAAAAGAACGACAAACCTTGAAAACCATATGAAGGACTATATAAAATAAAGCATCTGCTATTAGCTCTTCACTCACGTCCATCTCCTCACTGTCTCTGTTATCCCACATACTCCCAAGTCTTCAGTGACAGTTCTGTGTGTGTTACCAGTGGCTTCAAAGGAACTCGTCTGTGCCCCCCACTTTTTGTTAGAGACATGGCCAAACCTTAGTCCTTGGGATAAAATTTTGATTCTTTTGTGTTATGTTCCCTAATATTTAACATCTCTTATGAGTTTTACTTTTTTCTATGAACACATGTGGCAAATTGCTTACTTTCCAATTCACAAAGCTGAACCTTCTTACCTGATGACTAGGATTTTAAGATATTTTCTGAATCAGCCCCCTACCTTCACTATCTACTTATAATATGATGTGAAATAAGGGTCAGGTATTTTAGTTTTCTACCAAATATGTTCCAATCTTGTTTTTCAGAATTAATAAAATAAAAAAGAGTAGTAGAAAGGAAATACAGATGTTGTTTAATTCTACCACCTACAAATTAATTGTATTTTTTCTCTACATAAAGATGTCTGTTAAACATAGATATATATATATATATAGTGAAAATAGGATCATCTATGAATTGTTTTAAGCTTTTAATATTTAACTAAATATTATAATATTGATTCAAGTTATTCTCATTTTTAAAAAGTCTCCTTGTCATTGGATCCTTAACTAATTGCCATTTTCTACTATGATAAGTCTGGCAGCCATGTGTTTTCCAAGTTCAGTGCTAAGCACTTTAAACAAATTCTCTCGCTTAATCCTCACAGTAAATGCATGAGGCAAACATTATTTTATCTTACAGATGAGCACACAGAAACCCCAAAGAATGCTATGTTTTTCATATGTGATAGTTTTTCCTTGAGTTGAAATTTTAATATAGATGCACGTTAGTCTAAGTGTTCAATATGGCTTCATAATAATTTATTCTATATAATAGAACTAAAATGTATTACTTAATTCTATTAAAATATCACTTCCACCTAAACTTGCCTACTTAACATTATGTAATGAAAATGCATATGTAACAAAGTGCAGTAATGCTTCATCTACCTAAAAAGTTGGCATTTTAAAATAATGGATGATAGTAATAGGGTACTAAAATATAATACTACTATATAGTATTTAAATTGGTAAAACTTTCTAAAAGTAATTTGACAATATTTATCCAAATTTTAAACATAGATACTTGGTATCTAATGACATAATAAATCTACTTAAGGAAGAATTAACTAGAAAAGTGTATAAAGATATGTGAAAAATATTCATAAATTATTAAAGTATAAAAGGCAAAAAAATGAAACTGGGGCTGGCACTGTGGTACGGCAGGTTAAAGCCGGGGCCTGAAGCACTGGCATTCCATATGGGTGCCAGTTTTAGTCCTGGTTGCTCCTCTTCCAATCCAGCTCTCTACTGTGGGCTGGGATAGCAGTAGAAGATGGGCCAAGTCCTTGGGCCCCTGCACCCACGTGGGAGACCTGGAAGAAGCTCCTGCTTCCTGGCTTTGGATCGGTACAGCTCCAGCCATTGTGGCCATCTGGGGGGTAACCCAGGGGATGGAAGATCTGTCTCTGTCTCTGTCTCTGTAACTCTCAAATAAATAAAATAAATCTTAAAAAAATAAAATAACTAAAACAGAGTAGCTACACAAATTAGAAAATGTTATGTGCTATGAAGACATTTTAACAACTAAGCTTTTAAAGCATATCATAATACATAAAATTTTTAAAGTTAATGGCAGGAAGGAATACATTACACCATATATGTATACAGTAGAATCTCAAATATCTACTAACTTATATTAACTTATTCATTAAATAATATCTATTGGATGTCTGTTTAAGATAATAACTCTTCCAGGCACTGGGGATATAGCAACACACAAAATACATAAACTCCCCATGCTCTCATCAGTATAATGAATTTTATTTTGTCCTTTGCACTGTTCTTTATTTTTATATTCAATAGCATACACACACACCACACACACAACAATGATTGCATTCACAATCAATGATTAACTGTTATAAACAGTTTTACAACAGGTGTGTGTGTGCACTTAAAAACTGTTATAATGTGCCTTCATAAATTATTTATAGCATGAAAAAAAGTCCTTAAAAAATTCCCCAATCTAAAGTCTGAATGTTTTCAATGTAATTACTAACTAAATATTTCTACTCTTAAATGTTATTCTTTCACTACTTTCCAGGAGGAACTGTCTACACTGTATACAGATATTATGAACAGAATTGTGTTTCCCTAAAATTCATATGCGGATGTTCTAACTGCCAATGTGCCTTTCTTTAAAGATAGGGTCTAAAATGAAGTGCTTAAGGTTGAATGAGGTCATAATGGTGGATACTAATCCAATAGAAGTGGTGTCCTTAGAAGTTGAGAAAGAGTTACCAGGAATGTGACTGCACAGCAAAAGATCATGTGAACATTCAGGTAGACATCCATAGGCCAACAAGACAGGTCTCAAGAAAACCACCTGCTGCCACTTTGGTTTTGGACTTCCAGCTCCCCAGACTATAGGAAAATAAATTTCTGTTCTTTAAGTCATCCTATTTGGGAAAATTCTGTTAGATCAGCTCAAGCAGACTAATATAAGTAAAATCATTGTACAGACATGATAAGTCATGCAATTTTTACATACTGTTTTGCTTATGTTTTTTTTTTCCTATCCAGGAAAAGCTATCTTCTTCATCCACATATCTTAATTACACTTATGACTCAAAATTCTATAAACCTTATGGGATGACTATACTTCTCAATGACTTCAATCAATATCAGTTCACTGTTCCAAATTTCATCATATAGTTAATGATTTTATTTAACACTAAATTATTCTCTTATCAATTAATTTTATTCTCACACTCCAAATGATAAATGAATGTTTTAAAGGTAGAAATCCACCTTATATTTAATGTTCATGCTGAATAAAGGCCAGTGTATTAATGGTTGCATACAGGCACCAAAAATGTGGAAAAGAGAAAATATATATGTAGCAGAAAGAAATACCCATGCTTGCATTCAACATATTACATATCTTGGTTGCCTGTCACCATGAATGACATCTCATGGAGTGCCATGTTCCCTTGAGAGAGCCTTCAGGTTTTTCATTCTGGCCAAATAGTAAGCAATATTATATTCACTTATTTCTGACCTATGGGTATTTGCCCATATCACCCTGAGAAGATGCTGAGGAATAAAAAAAGAAATTTACCTTTCACTGATTTCTGCATTTTTATGCCATCTACCAATATTGTCCAAGTTTAAAAAAATGTATACAATTTTTAAAAAAGTGACACATCTTAAAATAACATTTCCATAAATCTTGATGAAGACAAAATATTTCATCACAGAAGAAACCAAGAACAGAGCAGCACTGATTTGGGACATTCAGAATAGTTAGAGGCTCTTTTTCAAACATGCCTCGGGCAGATCTGCAGCTGAAATCTGGAATGGGGCAGTTTTGCACCAGCTCTCTGGGTACATGCAGACATTATGAACAGGGTCTGCAACTGTTTGTGAAACATTGGTTCCTGCTTCCTGACTCAGTGTCCAATCCCCTTCCAAGTAATCAATCTGACCTCTGCCATAGCAATCATAATTTCTGACAAACAAGAGATATAATTAACAGCTCCCCTTACAGTGTGGCCTGTGAAACCAGAACCATTTTGTCAAACTTCAGAGCATATGATCAAGGCTGCCTTAATTTTGTTGTTTCTCAGATCACAGTCCAAATCAGCACAAATTAACACATCTTTTTTTTTTATTCTTTACTAAGTAAATTTTATAACAACATGATAATATAGGATGTATCTTTAGAACTTGATTAGACTTATACATTATTTATAGTCGTTTTAACTTACCCAAACAAATTGGGATTGGATAATTCCATCGTCTTACTGGTCCAGGCATACATGTAATGTGAGAATGGCCCTATGTGAACAAGATTATTTCAGTTCAGGAGACATTTACAAAAAGTTTAAATTAAACATAGCATAATGAATGATTTTCATTAAAATAGGCTTAAATATCTATTGTCACATTGAAATACACTTTTTTAAAAGCTTTCATTTAATGAATACATTTTTCATAGGTACAACTTTAGGAATATAGTGGGTCTTTCCCCCATACCCACCCTCCCATCCCGACTCCCATCCTATCTCCTACTCCCTCTCCCATCCCCTTCTTCATTATGGTTCATTTTTAGTTTGATTTTATATACAGAGGACCAACTCTATGTTAAGTACAGATTTCAACAGTTTACACTCACCCCCCCCACAACATATAAAGTATAGTTTAAGAGCAAGATTAGCAGTTAATTTTCATAGTACAACTCAATAAGGACGGAGGTCCTACACGGAGACTAAGTGCACAGTGACTTTTGTTGTTCCTTTAACAATTAATGCTCTTATTTATGACGTCAGTAATCACCCAAGGCTCTTGCCATGGGCTGCCAAGGCTATGGAAGCCTTTTGTGACCATAAACTCCATCAGTATTTGGACATGGCCATAAGCAAAGTGGAAGTTCTCTCCTCCCTTCAGAGAAAAGTACATCCTTCTCTTTTACTGGAAAGCTTAATGTGACTTACAATAAGAAACGTTATTATACATACATGTGACAAAAAATAAAATATAAGAAAAGGATTCTGGTAAGAAAGTAAGATTTTTATATTACAAACACAGTTCTTTCTTAATTTAAAAATATAAACAGAAGAGATTTCATGTATCTTATAGATATAATTCTAAGAAAATAACCATATATGACTTTAATATTTTTATCAAGACATGTTCTACGTTGATATTATAAGTGAAAGAGTAATATACAGTGTTGTTTACAATAAATCTCTGTTAGTATTAAAGGTGAGAGAGATTAAATATATATAATCACTGCAAATATCTTTCATAAAATACTGAAATAAGTCAAATTACATTACGTTTTATATTGAAGTATAAAATCTAAAAAGATCTAATTATACTTCTGAGACTAATAATTTTAAGGCTAAAATTATTAATTTTGAATTTTGATTCTTCCATGAATTTTCTTTTTATCATATGAAATAGTTTTTCATTTTTTCCCTAATTTCTTAATGGATCTGTATTTTAGGGAGATTATATGATATCATAAACCTGAATCCTGCTCTTCAAAACAAGACCTTCAAAAGAGGATCAATATAAGATACATAAACAGAATACACATTGCAAGTTCCCTTCCTTAGGAATGTACAACTGTAATAGATTTTCACTAATTTGTGGATTTTATTATAATGTAAGTTGCATTTAGCTTCATTTGCATTCAGCTCCTTTTTCTTCATTTTATTTTCAATTTTTTCACCTTACATAAGACAAAGCGAAGTAGTGATTGATTTTGCCTCAAAAAATCATTTTTGGGGTCCAGTGCTGTGGTAAAGTGGGTTAAAGCCCTAGCCTGCAGCTTTGGCATCCCATGTGGTTCCAGTCTGAATCTTATCTGCTCCACTTCCTAGCCAACTTTCTGCAGGGGCCTGGGAAAGCAGTGGAAGATGGCCCAAGTTCTTGGGTTCCTCCCACCTGGGTCGTGGGAGACCCAGAAGAAGCACCTGGCTCCTGGCTTCTGACCAGCTCAGTTCTGGCCATTACAGTCATTTAGGGTGTGATCCTGGGATGGAAGATTCTCTCTCTCTACTTCTACCTCTGTCTGTAACTCTGTCTTTCAAATAAATAAAATAAATCTTTTAAAAAATCATTTTGGTTACTTCTGAATAAGATAAATTTAGTCTGTTACTGAATTTTCTCAGTTGTATATTTTGTTAACAAATTGAACATCTTTTTGACTATGTAGCCCAGAATCAATATGGTGGTAAAACTGTGGCTTCTTCATCACTGATGCTTTAAAACATTCTAAAGGGCAGTGAAAATCAAAACTATAACTCTGAAATAGACTTACCTGAAGGGAATAGCCTTGATCACATTGGAAGGATACCACATCACCAACCATGTATCTGTCTCCAATTTTAATTCCACTGCTAGGAGTTTGTGGTTCAGGACAAGAATCCAAACCAATTGCTAAGAATATTTAATGAAAATAATCAAAATCACTTTCAAATAATGAATTCTTAAATCATGCATATTAAATTGCCACAACTGAGTATTAGTGTCAGAGAAATTGAGAACTTTTTATAAGCAAGTTTTAACTGTAGAGGAAAAGAGCAGTATACATTGGAACTCAAATATATAACTCTTTTTCAATTTTACAGTACCAATCATTTGTGTTTTTACTTTTTAAACTCCAAATCTAATTGTAAATGTAATGCATGACAATAATAAAAAATTCTTAAAACACTTCATTATTTTGGCAATGAGTTTATTTTTCAATACAAAAGAATAAAACGTGGAAAATATAAAAAGGTTCTTAGAATGATTCACTTAAAGCCTTAAAAAGTTTTATGTTTTTTAACCAAAACAAAAATTGATATTTTAAAAATGTCAATTAGTAAAATTGTTTTAAGTTTTGGTAAAAAACATGGTTATTCCTTTCTCTAAATTCACATTTGAAGCTAATTTAATGTGTGTTTAGATGGGTTAGTAGAATTCATCACTCCAAAATCATATTTATTACAGTTCATAAAAACAAAAATATTAGAAAGTAAATCCTAAAGCAATAAAACAGCTCATATTCTTTCAGCCCTTGGCTAGGTTACTTTCCTTTTGCGGATGGGTTTGTAACACCATCCTCTACACTGTCTTTGAGGCACTTAACACAACTGGTAATGCATAAATAATTGAGCAATTACTTGCTCTACATTTATGTTCCCTGAAAGAATGGAAACTTCATTAAGGCAGCCTAGAGCACAACATCTTGAGGAAGTACTCCATAAACACTGTATGAAAAATGCACAGTATAAAAAGGACAGTGACCTGCCTATGTTGATTATTTATTAATAAATGTTAATGTCTAATTCTGAAAATAGGAGATTTTGTGGCTAATAACATAGTTGGAGTAGATTACATCATGCCCAAGTGGATGACATTTGAAGACAGAAAATGTCATGGAAGCAATGACTATAGTTATGATCAGATTAGAATCTAAGGCAGTAGAGCCAGAGTGAATGGTCATTTAAAGCTATCCTGTATGAGATAAAGAAAGTCTGTAAACTGCAATCCCAGTGCTTAGTGGTTTAATTAGACAGGTCAGAATGTTTTCATCATGCACCATATTTGTTGAATGTTTTTGATCTTGAATTCATGTACCTAGTAATAATTGGCTTCCCATTAAATTGTGACCTACTTAAAAACAACGAAGTGTTTGTGGCCAGTATGGAGGTTTGGTGTGTGAAGCAATACAAGCATCCCATGTCAAAATATCAATTCCAGTCTCAGCTGCTTTGCTTCTAATCTGGCTCCCTGCTAATGTGCCTGAGAAAGCAGCAGATGATGGACGTGCCACCGCGTGGGATACCTGGATATAGGCCTCGCTTCCTGGCTCTGGCCTAGCCACGCCCTGGACACTGCAGCATTTGTGGGGTGAACCAGCAGAGAAGATTTTTCTCTGCCTCTTTTTTCTGTCACTCTGCCTTTCACATAAATAAGCAAATAAATCAATAGTGTTGAAGATTTGCTTCTGAAACTAGAATTTGAGATCCACATGAGATAAAATTGTCTTTTACTTGTGTTAATTTCATTTATTACTCCTTAATGAGTGGCTTGTCTTTATATTTATTCTCTTATACTCTTATTCTCTATACTTTAAACTCATCCCCTTTTCAGGAATTAATATGAAAAAATAAGGTATGATTCAAACATATACATCTTTTTCTTATTTTTTATTTTTATTTACTCGACAGATAGAATTAGATAGTGAGAGAGAGAGACAGAGAGAAAGGTCTTCCTTCCGTTGGTTCACCCCCCAAATGGCTGCTACAGCCGGAGTTACGCCAATCTGAAGCCGGGAGCCACATGTTTCTTCCTGGTCTCCCAAGTGGGTGCAGAAGCCCAAGCACTTGGGGCATCCTCCAATGCCCTCCCGGGCCACAGCAGAGAGCTGGACTGGAAGAGGAGCACCCGGGACTATAACTTGTTGCCCATATGCAATGCTAGTGCCGCAGGCGGAGGATTAACAGTGTGAGCCACGGTGCCGGCCCCAACATATACATCTTACAAACAATATTTTCCCTTCATTTGGTACAATCTTACACTCTTGGGAGTTCTTAGCAGTACATTGATTATTATTCAACATTAAGGTTATTCCTGCAGTCATTCATACTGAGAAGGACAAATTTTGCACACATAAATTTTCTTTCTCTCTATTAAGTACTAAATTCAAGGTCATATATATAGAAAATTATCAATACCTATTTCTTTCTATAAGGAGAAGAAAATGAAAATGGAAAATGATATAAAATTATATGTTATATAATAGCAATTTTGTAAATTAAAAAAACATAAGTGAAATAACTTCAGACTAAAATGAGCAAAAAGAAATATTTAAAATAATGGTTTTGATTCTTACTTAAAAGATTATTTATGATTTATATGTTCTTCCTTATATTTTCTTGATTTTAAAATTTTCTATGTAATGAAATATTTTTGAACATGGCAAAATAATTTTCATTAAATGAATTTTATTTACAGAGAATTTGAGGGGTACAAGAACATCTTCTCTTCTATTTTTATAGAAGAGATTGAATTGGCCTATTAAATCTCTGTTGAATATGATTCCCTCAGGGTAAAGTTATGAGTTAATCAGATAAGCCAAAAAAGTTATATATTGACAACTTCACTCATTATTTTGGGGGAGCAGCTTTTTTTTTAATGTGGAATAAAGAAAGTAAAACAAAAATAGCAAAAATCCATGTACTTCATGTTTTAAGCCATATCTTATTTATATAAATAAACTCTGAGTCCTTAAATATTAACTTCAAAATATCCACTTTAACAATCATGTTCTGCATCTTTCTACATAAAAAACACAGGTTATTTATGGGAATGGCAAATAAAAACAAGATTTTTGTAAAAATGTTACAAAGTCTTCAATTCTGCTAATCCCATGCTTAACAAAGGTAATCAAAATATTTAAGCTTATGAGGGAAAATATTGTATAATTATGTTCCTGACAATCAGAGATGGTATCATGGATGGATCTTTTTAATGAGATTGAATTAATTAATCAGTTACTAGAAACCAAGAAAAAACAGGGACAATTCCATATCAAAAATTACATAGAGTTATAGCTTACACAGAGATATACATAGTTATAAATTACATACAGATATGTCTCCTTCAAATTATTGTAGGCAGTTACCCTGGATTAAAACATGAAACTTTCATTTCTTCACATAACAAATATTTATTTATAACCCAAAATTATTTTTTTCAATTCTGTTTTCAAAGCTTTCAGTCTAAAGCAGGAAAACTTGCTAATCATATTTATCACTGATATTTTTGAGCACACATGTGTGTGTATTTATGTACATGAAACAAAATTATTGGTTTGTATTGATGTCAGAAATGAACAGGAGTTGAATTTGTCTTTGCACAAAAGGTTGTATTTAGTGAAAGTGAAGATCTCATTATTTTAAATATATTTCATGTTTAAAATTTTATTTTTATGTAAGTGATAGATACAAAATAACTGTTAATTCTGTGTTTATGCTGAGGGGCTTGAAATCTATACCAGAATATTTACTATTGTAAAGATAACAGTTTAAGAATAAGGTAGACATTCATGATGATCAAAGGGTAAATTCAATGAGTTTGTCTATAAGTTTGAAGACTGATTGAAAACTGCCTTGCTAGGCACACAGACCTTTTTTCTGGCATACTATATCTCAGCATTAATTAGTTAATCTACTAAACAAATATTTGTCAAATACTATTTATAGCATGAAATTTAATGAATGTGTGTGGCTAATCAGACTTTTTATAGTCACCGATGGGCTTCAGTGTTTGGGGAATACGTTGTGGTACAGGTTTCACCCCTATTTACTTTTACCCTTATATTTTACTTATTTATTTTTGATGTTTACCCATAACTGGTGTTTATCTTAGCATCATGCTAATAAGTAACTGAATATTCATTAATACATACTAATTATCAAATTTTAGTCTACAGAATAATTCTGTTACATAAAATGTTAAATATAATTGCAACCTCTAAGTATTATTTATTCACTACACCAGCAATTAGTGAGTTTCTATTGTGTGCTGAAAATAAAAGTAGATGCTAAAAATAAAATATTCTATTGGAAATGTAAGCAACCATGCTCTAAAGAAACTTAATGGAGCCAGCAAGGCAGTTACTTTAACAGTTGATTAGATTGTAGTGAAAAAATTAATAAATGATGGTCAACTTTTGTCAAATAATACTTTCATAAGAAATAACACATGTCAATATTAAAAAAACAAATATTTTACCAAATCATTATAATGAGTGGGAAGTTGGTTATGAGGATCTAACAGAGAAAGTGACATGTCAAATTAATGGAGTCCTTTATTTCTCTTTTATGGAAAGGAGAGCATTTTTGCCCAAAGACTAATGTATTGTTCTAGGGAAAGTAGAAAGAAATGAAGCTGAAAAAAGAGGCAGAAAATAGATTGTGTAAAATCTGAACCTCTTAACCGATGCTAGGTGTTATAGTTTCCTTCTGTGTCTAATGCAGAAAAAAATTCATGGTTTAGAACACAAATTCTTATGTAAAGCATCTTAGTTCCACTTGTTGCATTTTTCTTATTAAATCTAAGATGTTTTCTGCACCTCAGTTCCCTACCAATAAAACTGGAATAAGAAAATACCCACTTCATATTCAATTTGTGATACTTTATATATATATATATATATATATATATATATGTATATATATATTAAAAATAGTGCTAGGGATCTGGAAAGTGCTCAGTAAATGTTAACTAACACCATTATTAGGGTTTCAAGCATGAAACTGGGAATATCAATGTTTACTTAGATTTCTAACTGTTAAAAGACATTTTTCCTTTGTTATAAATGTATATGTCTTTAAGATAAAAAGGTTTTACATAAATATTATAGAAATATTTATATAAAGCAAATATGTAAATGTCAATATCAAGGGTCAAAAATTTCAGTACCTTAAGTCTTCTGACAGGTTCAAGATGAGAAGTTTCTTCGATAGGCAACTAAAATGTTATTGATTTTATTACAGTGAATCCTAGGATTGTAAGCTTAAGATTTAACTAGAGAAAGTTTTCAAAGACAGGGGCTGGTGCTGTGGCACAGCGGGTTAATGCCCTGGCCTAAAGCTCCAACGTCCCATATGGGCACCAGTTCTAGACCTCGCTGCTCCACTTCTGATCCAGCTCTGTGCTATGGCCTGCGAAAGTAGTAGAAAATGGCTCACGTCCTTGGACCCCTGCACCTTCTTGGGAAACCCGGAAGAAGCTCCTGGCTCCTGGCTTTGGATCTCCGGCCCTTGTGGCCAACTGGGGAGTGAACCATCTGATGGAAGACTCCCCCACCCCTCTCTGCCTCTCCTTTCTCTGTGTAACTCTGACTTTCAATAAATAAATAAATAAATATTTAAAAAAGCATTAAAAAAGAAAGTTTTCAAAGGCAAAAATACAATGTTTACAGAATATAGAAACTTGGGCTATAGCTCTCTCTAAGCCAGCACCACAAGGAGGTGAAAAGTCAAAGATCACAAAATAAAATTTGATCAAGAGAAACAAAATATAAACTATTACAAATCTGTAAGGGAATATATGAGTTAAGGAGTGAAATATGTTTACAGAGATCAAGTATACTTATTTGTATGCAATATATTCTGAGTTAATGGCCATTGAAATTAGAAATGACAAATACTAATAAATTAATTTGGGCAGGAGGTGTTTCTACAATTAATATTTTATGAAATGTTGATGTGCATAAACTAAATAAAATTAGTGTAAGCAAAAATATAATTAATTGTAAAAGCCCTGTTTTCTTCAAATAATCAATTATATAATTAGCCCAAAGGAGGAGATCAGTTTTAGTGATTATAAAAGTAAACTCATTAAGATCTAATGTATTATCTCTTAAGCATATTGCTTGAGGATGGGAAGCAGTAAGACAATGGATACATTTAGTCAAATGTTTTGCTGTTTATAAGAAAGACTCTGGATAAATTACTGGATGTTATCATTTTGCAAGCTTTTTTCACTTTTAGGTATTCAGTACAGCTCTACAGCTACTGCACAGGATGGAAAGAGAATTTCACACCAGTTGAATTACCACATGACTTACAGAAAAGGGGATTAGTGGCAGATGTCATGAGTACCTTAGTTGTGGGGGACAGAAAATCTGTTCATGAAGGAAACATGAATTTTTGTCTTCCATAAAGACTAAGTCCTGAGACCTTTGAGGATCTCTAAAGATTCTTAAGATTTTGCAAGCACTATTCCTGCATAGAGTTTCATTTTTTTAAATATTTATATTTTATCCATTCAAAATAGAACTCTGTTAATCGATGTCTAAATGATTCAAGGTCCCTCTCTGATTTATCATCAGTCAGGTTTTAAATAGGTGCTTCAACAGATTTCAAGAAATGAGATGGAAATGATGTATGTATACTGTAATCAGGCAAATAATCTAATATTCTAAAATAAGAGTATTCATGCTGAGGCTCTACTGAAACCCAAGTGGCAAAGCAAATGGAAAATACAAATTAACTTTGTGGTAACTCATTATTAATTACAAATATTATTGTGTTTTGACTCACTAAGAACATTTTTTAAAGTAACAAATCTAATTATACAAGATACACAATTACAGGCAAGATTATTTAACTTAAACAGAACAACAAAAACACAAACTGTCAATTTAAGAGTTCATTGTTACCTTTCAGTGCTACTCTGGATCAGGAAACAGTGCTTTTAATATTTTACATAAGAAACCTTGGATAAATTTTCTTAACTTGGTTCAGCTGTATCTATTCACATGACTGTTCAACCAGCACAGATTTCCAACACAAAGATTGATATAATTTTATGTCTACTCATGATAATCTATATCAGGAAATACCAATATACTAATGAGCCTCTCCTAACTAAAACTTGGATTTCTCTCTATTGAACATTGAAAAATGTGTACCACATCCAAACTCTGGCATGTTAGTCTTAGATTTCCTCAATAAATGTATTCACAACATTTCAGTGTACTTGCCTGAGTTTTTATATTTCTCCCAAGATTGTCAGAGAAATATGCCTCTTTCATTCTGTCCTCCTTAATTATCTTCAATATTCATTCCTCTTTATTATTAACAGAAAGCAAAATTGGCTCCTTTTATCAACAATTCCATTAATACTAGCTACCTATTTATATGTCAAATAATTTCGTAGGTCTTAGCGAAAATCAGTATAAAACATCAAAGTTTCAGGAAAAAATAATTCAAGTGAAGTTCTAAATTGAGAAATTTATATTTATTACTTCATTCTATATATTTGTAGTTTACAAAAATTGTTCTGTTTGATTCAATTTATTTGTGGAACAGCTATAACCTTCAAAAGAACACAGTTTGAGCAACATAGAAATAAATATTAAAAATATATATGTACATAACACATGCAGTATCTATTTGTCACTTATTATTCATTTCTGTGTTGTATTATATTTGTGTTCTAAAGATTTCACTCTTTAGAAATATATCTATACTGGCATTATCAATAGTTAAATTAGAAAATACTTTTGGTTCCTATATCTCACTGTAAGATGTGAAGTACAATTTCTACAGTTATATAAAAGTCTAAAGGGCCAGAGTTGTAGTGTAGCTTGTTAATCTGCTGCTTGCAACACAGTCCTCCCATATTAGATTGCAAGTTTGAGTCTTGGCTCTTTCACTTCCAAATCAGTTTCCTGCTAGGGAGCTTGGGAAGGCAGGGGAAGATACTTAAGTACTTTGGCCACCCACGTGAAACACCAGAATGGAATTTTTGGCTTCTGGCTTCTGCCTGGCCCAGACCTGGCTGTTGGGATCATATGGGGAGTGAATCAGAACATGGAACTCCTCTTTCTCTTTTTCTCTCTCTCTCTCTTTCTCTGTTTCTCTCTCTCTCTGTCACTATATCTATCAAAAAATAAATCTTTAAAAATAAAAGTGCTTAGGTTGATCTAAAAAGCAATGAAAAAGTCTAGGGAATTGAGAGGTTGTCTTACCAAAGGAGAAAAGCAAAAAACAAACAAACAAACAAAAATAACAAAAACTCTGACCAAATGAGAAGTGATATTCTCTAAAGTAAAAACCAAAACAGAAGAACAAAAACTATCTTATAGGTTTCCCTCTCTCTCATCCCTAACATCTAATTGGCCATAAATCTTTCTAATTACTTTGTTTCTAACTTTGTTAATATCTCCTTAATCACTTGTCATTTAATTTATACAATCACAGTTATGGCTGTCAGAGTTTCTCATGTGATTCATCATAACAGCCTCCTCTCTGATGCTTGGACCTATGCTTTTCATACCACACCTTTAACACTTCTCAAAATAAAAAAAACCTTTCAAAAATTTAAAACTTAATGTTACTGTATGAACTGAAGTGTTCAATTGATTCTACTCTTTCTATAAGAGAAATCATATCCCATATACTTAATCAAATTTTCCAGCACTTAAAAATACCATTTGTGGGTCCAGCTCATCACCAATAAAGGATGACATTTTGGAGGGTTTGCTGTATCTGGTGCTCAGAAAGCACTTTATTGAATAATCTCATTAAATTCTAAAGCAATTTTTCAAGTTGAAATCCTATGTTGCAGTGAAGACAATGGATTTAAACTGTAGAATTTTCCAGTTGTCACATGGCTATCAAATAGCAGAGATAAGGCAGAAACTTAAGGGTGAATCCAGAGTCCATGCTCTTATATCCATTTACATATCTACATTCCAAGGGTTTCACTTCCACTTCCACTCCAGATCTCTGCTATGGCCTGGGAAAGCAGTAGAAGATGGCCCAGGTACTTGGGCCTCTGCACCCACGGAGGAGACCCAGAAGAAACTCTTGGCTCCTGGCTTCAGATCAGCCCAGCTCAGGCCACTGCAGCCATTTCAGGAGTGAGCCAGTGTATGGAAGATCTCTCGCTATGACTCTGCCTCTCTGTAACATTGCCTTTCAAAAAAATAAATAAATCTTAAAAAACTTGTCACCATTTTTTTTAAAAGATTTATTAATTTATTTGAAAGGCAGCATTACAAAGAGAGGGAGAAAGGCAGAGAAAGAGAACTTCACCTGGTGGTTCAATCCCAGATTAATGCAATGATCAGGGCTGGAATAGGCTGAAGTGAGCACTGATATATATATTTTAGTGCTTACAAATTTTGAAAATTCTGATCTCTAAAGGCTATTTTTTAAATATGAATTTTACCACCTGTAAACTAAGCTTAAAGACTACCTCATGATTAATAGGAAAACTTAATAAAAATTAAGTAAAAATATGTATATAAAACAGTTAACACTTGTTTGGCATACACCATACATTTGAAAAATGATAGTCTGTGTCACAATGATGATAAAATATCTATTATGATTATTATAACAATGGTGGAGTAATTGTTACTTAGTATTAAAAATCTATGTAGGGTCTGATATATGTTCTAACACTTACGATATCCATGTACCATATTGGAGTGCCTGGCTTAGATACCACATTCTTCTTTGACGTTAGCTTCCTGCTAAGTCAGATCTGGACAGCAGCAGTGATGGCTCAAGTGGCTGAGTTCCTGCCTCCCACATGGGAAACCTGGATTCAGTATGTGTTCCCAGCTTTAGCCCTGGCCAAGAGCCATTGCAGGCATCTGTGGAGTGAACCAGCAGCTGGGAACTTTGTCTTTCTGCCTATCTTGTTCTATTTCTCTCAGCCTCTCAAATGAAAAAATAAGAAAAATTTAAATATTTAAATGTTAAGAGATTCCAATATGGTGGATTAGGGAATGACACACAGTCAAGGGATAAATAGTTAAAAATAAAAAAGTTAAAAAAAAATGTAGGAAATGCACTCTCAGGGAGAATTGGAGAATTGGAGAGAAAACTGCACTGGAAATCTCACAAGAGGAAAAAGATGACTGTGGACCTGTGTGAGAGGTGTGGATGTGCAGCATGAACACAGATACAACAATGACTGCAGCAGTCAGGAGCCAGAGTGGGCAGCAGCTTAGAGACCGAGGTGAGATTAAGCTGCACCAACCCATGGTGATATAGCTGGAGCGAGATTGTGGCAGGAGTTGGGCTAGAGCCCTGAGGGCTAGTAGTGGCTAGCAATTGTCCAAGACCTAGTGGAAGTAGAGAGATCATATTTCTCCTGCTCCAACCTCCCCAGAACAGCATCCACTGCCTAGCTGAGAAAGGACAGGTGACATTTTAGGTTTGGGTGGCAGCAGAGGAAGCCTTTGTGTGCCCATACAGCAAATGGCTGAGACAGTACGCCATGTTATTTGCAGTACTGGAGGTAGTGTTGGGGAGAGTCCATTTAAAAAGTGGATTCTAGCAGAGGAAAAATCCACAATCCCCACTGACTTTGAGCCTAGATAGGAGGAGTGACTCAGTGGCGACATGAGAGAGTGGAGGGTGTAGCTGTGTCTCTGGGCAATCACTGAGTACTTGGTGTGGGTCATTGCAGCAGGAACTGTGCTCAGAGTGAGGGCTGCCCAGATCATCTGTGTGGTTCATATGGCAGTGTGGATGAGTGTTCAACACATTGGTGGCTAACATCCGGCACTGCTCAGATTAGAGGAGAGGAGGTGAGGGAGTGATAACAACAACAGAGAAGACTATCCTCCCCCTTATGTTAACAGGAGGAGAGAGATCTACCACACCCAGCTTGCGTGTTACAAATGCCTAAAAATAAATGAAAAATTCAAGAAACAAGAGTAAGGAAAACACCATAACCCCCCACCAAAGGAACACAAAAACATTTCAATATTAGAATGTGCAGATGAAGAGATTGATGACATGCTGGGAAAGGAATTCAAAAAATTAATCATGGGATTACTCAAAAACAATTAGAAGCAAATCCACAAATTAAAGAGACCCATCCATGACATGAATAAAAATGAAAATGAAACCAAAAATTTCTGGAATTGAAAGAAGAGGGCAATAAATCATATCAAAACTTATGAGATATAGCAAAAGCAATATTAAGAGGAAAGTTTAAAGCAATTGGGGCTTATATGAAGAAACTGGAAAGGTAACAAGGTATCTCAAGGACCTAGAAAAGTGTAGCTCATATTGCAAGGCTCACACTGTCAGGATGCTGGGGCAACAACGTTCTTCAACAAGAAGCACCAGAGACAGTTTCAGTGAACATGTCAATTTATTAACAGTCGAGCACAAGCTTTTATAGGGCAAGCAAAAGGGAGTAGCTCAGGGTAGCAACACTAATTCTATAGGATAAAGCAGATACTGGCACCTCTACGCTTTTTCAATCAGGTTGAAGGTCACTTAGTCTAGGTAGCTTTCCAGTGGTCTTAGGGGCCTGGGCCACCCCCAGAGCTGTTTACCTAGTTGACAATTACAAGGCCTCTCAACTGGAAGTGGAGGTGGGGGAAAAGTGCCTGGGGCCCCCACCGCCTGCCAGCAGTCCGGTCATGTGTGGGAGTCTCAGTATGTTGAGCCCCCTACCAGGGTTTTTCCCAGGGGGCATGGTATACTATACATTCTTATACTCCTGCATGGGCAAGGTAGGCAGTTTCCAAACCAGGCACAGAATCACCCATAGAAAACAACAAACCAAACCCAAAATTAGTAAGAGGAAAGAAATAATTAAAATTAAGGAAAAAATAAACAAAATTGAAACTAAAAAATACAAACTATCATTGAAATGAATGGCGTTTTTTTTGAAAAAATAAACAAAATTGACATTGGCTTAAATAAACAAAAAAAAAGAGGGAGAAGTCCCAAATCAATAGAAGAAAAAGGAAGAAATGTAACAACATATACCACAGAAATAAAAAGAATCAACAGGAATTACTACAAAGAGCTGTGTGCCAACAAATTAGGAAACCTTTAAGAAATGGATAGATTCCTATATACAAACAGTGGACCAAAATTGAGCCATGAAGACATAGAAAACATAAGCAGACCAATAACCAAGCAGAATCTGAAGCAGTAATAAAGAGCCTCCCAATAAGAAAAATCTAGGATCAAGACAGATTCACTGCTGAATTCTACCATGCATTTTAAGAAGAACTGATTAAAATCCTTCTCAAGTTATTCAAAATATTTGAAAGGGAGGGAATCTTTCCAAACTCCCTCTAGGAAGCTTATGTCACCTTAATTCCTAAGCCAGAAAAAGATCTGACAGAGAAAGTGAAATATAAACCAAAATCCCTAATGAGCACAGACATAAAAATCCTCAACTAAATATTAGATAATCAAATTGAACAACACATCAAAAACATCATCCAGCCAGACCAAGTGTATTTATCCATGGTATGCAGGGATGGTTCAACATTCACAGATCAATAAATGTGATATATTCCATTAACAAACAGAAGAACAAAAACCATATGTTTATCTAAATAGATGCAGAGAAAGTATTTGATAAAATACAACATCCTTTCATGATGAAAAACTTAAGCAAATTGAATATAGAAAGAACATTCATCAACACAATCAAGGCATTTTATGACAAACCCATGGCCAGCATATAACTGAATGGGGAAAAGCTGGAAGGATTCCTGCTAAGGTCCAGAACCAGACAAGGATGTCCACTTTCACCATTTCAATTTAATACAATCTTGGCAGTTTTAGCCAGAGTTATTATGCAAGAAAAATAAATCAAAGGGATACAAATTGGGAAGGAGGAAGTCAAACTATCCCTGTTTACAGATGACTATATTTAGGGGACCCAAAAAACTCTACTGAGAGACTATTTGAACTCATAAAAGAGTTTGGTAAAGTGGTAGCATATAAAATCACACAGAAAAATCAATAGCCTTTGTATACATAAAAAATGCCATGACTGAGAAAGAACTTTTAGCATCAATCTTGTTAGATAGGAAGTCAGAAATTTAGCCTTTGTGTGTGTGAGTCAGGCCTGAAGACTAGCACTTATTGCAGAAACTCCAGAAGCCCAGCATTTTGCACTTCAAAGTCCTGCAGACCCTGATAACTTTTCAGGTGGTCCCAGTCCTTCCTCATAAGTCCAAATGGGTTTCCTGACCTGATAACACAGGGCAATAAAACCTTCCCCCAGGGAAGCCTCTCTGCTCTGCCCAGAGCCAGCAAATCTGGGGAGGAATATGCTAATTTTCACCCAACAAACCCTTCTGCTAGAATCCCAACACTTTGTCCTGGAGGAGAGGGGGAGGTAGGTAAACAGGATCCCTTAAAAACCTAAGGAGTCCAAACAGACTGCTCAGCTCTCTGCCTTTTGGCTGAGCTGCTCACCTAACCAGGTGTATTCTCTCCATTCAACCATGTAGCCTTGCTCTCCCCCAGTCCCAGTGACTGGGCACTCTCTCTCTGTCCCTTCCGTTCTGATGGATGCCCTTATCACTATGCTCTCTGTCTGAGGCCTGTATTCTTACTTGAGTGAAGACAAGAACCCCATGGATTCCATGGCCTTTCCTCCTGTGACAATTACATTGACAATCAAATACCTTGGAATAAATTTAAGCAAATATATAAAAAATCTCCATGATGAAGCTTAAAAAACATTAAAGAAATTAAAAAATGGAAAAATCTTCCATGTTCATGGATTGGAAGAATCAACATCATCAAAATGTCCATACTACTTAAAGCAATTTACTGATTCAAGGTAATCCCAAGCAAAAACCAATGAATTTCTTAGATCTAGAAAAAATGATGCTAAAATTTACATGGCAACACAATAGATCGTGAATAGCTAAAGCAATCTTATACAACAAAAACAAATCTGAAGGCATCACAATACCATATTTCAAGACTTACTACAGGGAAGTTCCAATCAAAACACCGTGGTACTGGCACAAAAACAGGCACGTAGACCAATGGAACAGAATAAAAACTCTAGAAATTAATCCGCACATCTACAACCAATTTATCTTTTACAAAGGAGCTAAAGTCAATCCCTGGAGCAAGGATAGCCTCTTAAACAAATTTTGCTGGGATAACTGTGTGCAGAAGTATGAATATAGATGCCTATCTTACACCCTACACAAAAAATCACGCAAAATGGATCAAAGACCTAAATGTAAGAGCTGATATCATAAAATTATTAGAGAACATTGTGGAAACTCTGTAAACTCTGTAAGAAATTGGCATAGTCAAATACTTCTTGGAAATTATCCCAGAAGCACAGGCAATCAAAGCCAAAACTGACAAATGGGGTTACATCAAGCTGAAGAGCTTCTGCACTATAAAAGAAGCACTCAGCAAAGTAAAGGAGCAACCAACAGAATGTGAGAAAACATTTTCAAACTATGCAATTGATGAAGAGTTAACATCCAAAATATAAAAAAAGCTTAATAAATTCAACAACAACAAAACAAACAATCCAGTTTAGAAATGGGCAAAGTGTCGCTCCCCGTCTTCATGGAGGAACGACACAGGACCCTGCGTTGTTCTTTTGTCTGCTCGGCCCTCCCCGGGTTTGCTGCTGGTTCTTCCCGGGTTGGCTACCAACCCTTCCACCTCCGTGGAAGGGCGGTTCCCCCTGCCACATTCCCCACTTCCGCAGGGGAGCGGCACACCGCCGGCCGGCTCTCTCGGGGGCTGCACACGTGTTCCCCTTAGATGTTCCTGGTGCATGTTGTCTCTCTCCTCCTTTATAGTCCTCTTCCACCAATCCCAACTCTGCTACCCACACTCCGAGTATGCTGCTCTCCTCCAATCAGGAGCAGGTCCTACAGTTTATTGGTTGAACTGGAGGCAGCTGTGTAGAAGCTGTTTCCCTTCAGCGCCATATTGTGGGAAAGCAGATGCATAGAATAAGTCTTAATTCCAGTAACTTAGTCTAGTCCGGGTTGCTCCCCACAGATCCCCCTTTCTTTTTATTTTTTGGCGTTGATACGCGCCTGTCTTCGGTGCCCCGCGGCACACACTCTGCTCTGCTTGCTGGAGTTGCCCACAGGTGCTTTCAAGCCCTACCAATAAGGCAAACCGAATCCGGGTCCTCTCTTCGCCATGTTGTGAGGAGGTTTTTAGGCGCTGATGCGTGCCTGAGTTCGGTGCCCTGCAGCGCATGCTCTGCTTTGCTAGAACTGCATGCAGGTGCTTACAAGCCCTATCAGGCAAACCGAATCCAAGCCCTCTCCTTGCCGTATTGTGGGGAGACTTATTAGTGTTGGTTCGTGCCTATCTTCGGTGACCTGCAGCTCATACTCTGGTCGAGCTGCCTGCTGGTGCTTATCACCTTACTAATCAGGCAGACCGAATCCAAGCCTTCTCATTGCGGTATTGTGGGGAGACTTATTGATGTTAATTCGTGCCTGTCTTCGGTGACCTGCAGCACATAAGCTGCTAGCCGCCCACAGATGCTCACCACCTGCCTAATCAGGCAGACCGAATCCAAGTTCTCTCATTGCCATGTTGAGGGGAGGCCTTATTTTTCTCCATTTCTCTATCTCCAGGCACTTCTATTTCTCCCATTTTACTTCTATCTACCAGCATTCCTACTTCTCTCATTCTACTTCCAAACCTCTGTTTCTCCCATCCCCGCGGCATCCCGGCGCCCGCCCCAAGGCTGCTTCTCGGCGGCTTCCCCGGCTCTGAGCCGCCTCAGCCCACGCTTCTCTCATCTGCGCGGCTTCCCGGCGCCCGCCCTGCGGCGGGCTCCCGGCTCTGCGCGGCTCGGCTTCGCGCGCACACTCCGCGGTCTCCATGCCCTTCGCGCCCGCACCACGGCCTCGTGCCAGCCCGCGTTCCCTATCTATTCACGCCCCGTGCTCTCTCTGCACCCGGTGGCTTCCGCGAATCACACAGCGTAGCTCATGTTTCCTCCACTGGCATTCAGTCCAAGTTCCCCGGACTAACCTGGCAAATTCCAACCTGGCAGCCCACGTCTCTGCCTCTGGTTCCAAATTTTTGCCTTTTGCTCCCCGGGCTGACTTGAAGAATTCCAAGCTGGCTTACGTCTCTGCCTCAGCCTGCACTCGCGGCTTCATCTTCCCTAACATTTTTCTCTACCCAGTATGTTTCCCTAAGTTTTCTTCCAACAATATTCCTCCCTCATTTCTCCTGGTCTCTCCCCACAGTCCGTATCTAAGTCTAAGTTTCTTCTAGGTTTCACTTTCACTTTCAACCTGCAGTCCGTATCTAAGTTTCTTCTTGCTTTCACTTTAAATCCTAACTTCTTTCCCACAGTCCGTATCCGAGTCTATGCCTAGGCTTTCGATAGCTTCTTCCGGCACCTTTTCTGTCCGGCTTTTCCCTAGGCTCTTTGCTAGTCTCTCTCTCCGGTATTTTCCACTTCTTCCCGTTTCTTCCCTCCTAGGTTTTCTATCCAAGTCACGGCACCATTATGTCGCTCCCCGTCTTCGTGGAGGAACGACACAGGACCCTGCGTTGTTCTTTTGTCTGCTCGGCCCTCCCCGGGTTTGCTGCTGGTTCTTCCCGGGTTGGCTACCAACCCTTCCACCTCCGTGGAAGGGCGGTTCCCCCTGCCACTTTCCCCACTTCCGCAGGGGAGCGGCACACCGCCGGCCGGCTCTCTCGGGGGCTGCACACGTGTTCCCCTTAGATGTTCCTGGTGCATGTTGTCTCTCTCCTCCTTTATAGTCCTCTTCCACCAATCCCAACTCTGCTACCCACACTCCGAGTATGCTGCTCTCCTCCAATCAGGAGCAGGTCCTACAGTTTATTGGTTGAACTGGAGGCAGCTGTGTAGAAGCTTCTTCTCCCTTCTCAGCGCCATATTGTGGGAAAGCAGATGCATAGAATAAGTCTTAATTCCAGTAACTTAGTCTAGTCCCGGTTGCTCCCCACAGCAAAGGACTTTAACAGGAAGTTTTCAAAAGAGGAAATTCAAATGACCAATGGACATATAAAAAATGCTCAGGATCACTAAAGATCAGGGAAATGCAAATCAAAACCACAATTAGGTTTCACTTCAATCCAGTTATAATGGCTCTCATACAGAAATCAGCGAACAACAAATGTTGGCAAGGATGTGGAGGAAAAGGTACCCTAATCCAATGTTGGTGTGAATGTAAACTGGCACAGCCACTGTGGAATACAGTATAGAGATACCTCAGAAATCTCAACATAGACCTACCACATGAACCAGCCATCCCACTCCTGAGAAATTATGCAAACAAAGAGAAATCAGCATATGAAAGTGTTTTCAGTACTCCTTTGTTCATTGTAGCACAATTCACAATAGCTAAGCTTTGGAATTAATCCAGATGTCCATCAACTGTTGACTGGATAAAGGGATTACGGCACATACACACACACAAACACACACACTATGGAGTGCTACTTAGCAGTTAAAAAAAAGAAATCTTCTCTTTTGCAACAAGATGGACACAACTAGAAACCATTATACTTAGTGTAATGACAAAAAGACAGATAACATACATTTTACATATGTTTTCCCTGATGTGAGAAAACTAACACAATACCCAAAATGTAATATATTTAAGTGAAGGGGGCATTTTGTGATTCAATGTTTTTTTTTACAACCATTATCTTTTCTGTTGAGGAGCAGTGTTTTTTTTTTTCTTCTTCTTCTTCTTCAAACTGTTTGTTGAACTTTTTTACTTAGTGTATAGTTAACTTTATGGCCATTAAGTAAACTGAAAGTAGTTCTTTGTAAAATTAAGAGTGGGAATGGTGGCTGGTGCCATGGCTCAATAGGCTAATCCTCCACCTTGCGGCGCTGGCACACGGGGTTCTAGTCCTGGTCAGGGCGCAGGATTCTGTCCCGGTTGCCCCTCTTCCAGGCCAGCTCTCTGCTGTGGCCAGGGAGTGCAGTGGAGGATGGCCCAAGTGCTTGGGCCCTGCACCCGCATGGGAGACCAGGAGAGGCACCTGGCTCCTGGCTTCAGATCAGTGCGATGCACCGGCCGCCATGCGCCAGCCGTGGCGGCCATTGGAGGGTAAACCAACTGCAAAAGGAAGACTTTTCTCTCTCTCTCTCTCTCTCTCTCACTGTCCACTCTGCCTGTCAAAAAAAAAAAAAAAAAAAAAAGAGTGGGAATGGGAGAGGGAGCAGGAAGAAAGTTTGAAGTGTATATAGGAGGAAGTGTGGGTGAGAAGTGTTACTCTGTTCCTAAATCTGTATATATGAAATATATATAACAAATAAAAATTTTAAAATAGTTAATAGCATATAATGCTATGATACAAATGGCTGATTACCAATTGAATATACAACACTTTGAAAGCTGTCACAAACAGGCTAGTGAGAGCCACAAATATGATATTTGTAATATGATTTAAATGTATAATATTTATAAAATTACTAAATAGTATCTACTTCAATTATTTTCAAAGAAAAAATATATGAAAGCATTTGACTCAACTACAAAGAAAATTTTCTTTAAAAACATAAACATTAGATTTCCTCAATTGAGTACTTGAAAAGAAAAGAACAAAGTTTTATTAAACCAAATAAAAGTAATCAGTATTTCTCCAGAAAGGAAAACAATTTTCTAAGTCCAGTTGTTATGTTACATCCAATCTCATGCACAGGTTTGAACCTCTGAATGGATGGGTGTTAATCATTGATGGATTAAAGTAGACTTGATCTAATTATGATTTCTGGGAGGTGGTCTCAATGAGATGTCTTTAAATCATTGGAAGCTAGGAAAGACTGCTCAGGGCTCGTGCTGTGATATAATAGGTTAAGCCCTCCACCTATGTTGCCAGTATCCCAGGTGGGAGCCAGTTTATGTTCAGGCTGCTGCTCTTCCAATCCAATCCTTAGATAATGGTCTGGGAAGGCAGTGGAAGATGGCCCAAGTGCTTGGGCCACTGTACCCACATGGGAAACCTGGAGGAAGCTCCTGTCTCCTGGCTTCAGGTTGGCCCAGCTCCAGCCACTGCAGCCATTTTGGGAGTGAACCAGCAGATGGAATACATCTCTCTTTGTCTCTCACTCTCTCTGTCTATAATCTGCATCTCAAATAAATAAATAAATCTTAAAAGAAAAAGAAAGTTCTACTCATGAGAGGGTTGGCTACATAAACTGAGTATACTCCTGTCTCTACATCCATGCTCACCATGTACCAGTCCTCCAGCAGATAGCACAGTATTGGAACCATCTGATTTTGGACTGTGAACCTCCAACCTGTAAGCCAAAATAAGCCTTCTTCCCTCCTAAGTCACTCTTCCCTCCTAAGTCACTCTTCTCAGATACTTTAATTGAAATAATGAAAAAATGACTAATATACTGTCTTCCTGCTTTATAAATAATTGACAAAAGAACTACTGAATCTAGCACAAGTGGTCCAAGTAACTTGTTGGCAGTCAAATATTTGGGTTTTAGGTGGTAAAAGCTAAGACATAGTCCACAATTATTCAAAATGGCAACATGCCTTAGGTAAAAGTACTCATCGATTTTCTAGTTACCCAACAAATTTTTCTTGAGGACATAAAATCTGCAACATACTTTGTGTGGCCTATTGAAAATAAATAAAGTACAACATTGTTCTCATAAGCAGTTTAATGTTCTAATATTAAACTAATAGAGGACATAAAGCAAGATGGCAGTTGAGTGAGATGTTGCTGTCATTGTTTCCTTACAGAGATACCAATCTGGACAACTATTCATGCAGCAAACCACCTTAGCAAGAGTTTAGGAAAGCACCTTCATGACAATGCCTGGTTTGACTATAATACCAAGAAATATACATTAAAGAAGAAAGGAAGGAGCAAACTGCACATGACACCCCTCCAACTCCAAGCAGTACAGCATGAAAAGACCCTTCCTCTTGTTGGAAGGGATGGGGAATTAAGTCTCATGTACACAAATACCATTGTAGGTATATAAGATACATGAAAAAAATAAGGTTATCCAAAGGTAAACAATAACTCTGACAACAGACAACAAAGAAATGGAAATCAATAAGTTGGTTAACAAAGAATTCCAAAGAATGATTTGCAAAAATATTAATAAGAGATAAGAAAATATAGACAGACAAATTGTGATATGCCATCAAGATTTAAGTGATATCATTAAGTAAATAAACATTCCCATTATGGGTATTCCAAAACAAAAAGAGAAAGCAGAAAGCTTAGAAAACCTATTCAAAGAAATATTTGCTGAAAACTTTTCAAATCTTGGGAACAGTGCAGACATCAAGGTCCAGAAAGTACACAGGACTCATAATAGATATTATGAAAAAATATCCTCTCTGAGGCAAGTCAGCTAAAAAGTACAAGACAAAGAGAAAATTCCTAAAACAATGAAAGAAATGTGTCAAGCATAAATCTTTCAACTTAGTAGAGAATGAGATGAAATATTCCAAGTCCTAAAAGAAAAAATTGTCAATCAAAAATACTATATCTAGAAAAATAATCCTTCAGAATAGAATGAGAAATATATACTTTTCATGACAAGGAAAAACTGAAGAGTTCCAGCTCCACCAGACTGGCTCTATAAGAAATTTTAGGGCCCTATATCAAAATTGATAGGATGATAACAAACATGAAAATAAATAAAACTATATGAACACACATATACACACACACACACATGCATACTTATATATATGTGTATATATATATATATATATAAAGTAGAACAGTTACAAGAGAATCCCATGCTACTAATACAGAAAACTACCAATCCACAAATATCAACAAAAGAGAAAGAAAATAACAAAAGATACATAAAACAACCATGAATAAATAACAGAACAATAGGAATATAGTTCACATACCAGTAATAACCTAAGTTTAGGAAGTTTAAGTCCCCAAGTGAAGAGATACTGACTGGATGAACAGTTTTTTAAGAAGAAAATAGCAATGAAAAGAACAAGACTTTGGGATATAATTGTCAATTTTAGCTTGTGTCTACACTCCTGTGAAATTGCGGTCCTACTTATTACTTGTTGAATATTATGATTAGTGATGAATTAAGCCTGTGGACATAGAGTAGATTAAAATTAAGTCTTAGTGAACACCTATGAAGGGAGGGTAGGAAGAGAGGGAGGTTTTAGGAGAGGAGTAGGGGAATGGGGGAAGTGTAGTTGTCTTTTTGAAAATGTACCTAACGAATGCATACAATCTGTTTTCTTTATAATAATTTAAAAAATCTTAAAAAAATAAACATCAAAAAATCTCTATGGAACCACAAAAGACCTAAATAGCAAAAGAAATCCTGAGTTCAACTTCTCATTCTGCCTATTCAGAAATGTGAACAAAATTCCTTAGTAACTTGATTCTTAACTCTGCTACCAAATTTCTTTCTCTTGTACCACAAGATCCACCTCAACTGCCTGACAGAAGTCAGAAGATGTTCCAAAAAATCAGAAGTAGCTTGCCCAAGAAGAGGAGAGGGATAGGACATTGTAATCATGTGAAAAAGACAGGCTGGTAAAACTGATATACCTCTTACATTTTCAGCTTTAAAGAGAACACATACATTGTACTTAAAGGGAGTTCAAAGTGAATCAAGAAGTGAACCACTCAAATGTAGCTGCAGCTTCTGCCCATCTCATGATTGTGATCCTTCTGAGAATGCTAGGACGGGAACTGATTATGACGTAGTCAATTCAGGCATAAGCCTTCTTCTTATGTTAATCTCACTGGTAATTTTATGATAGAAAAAGCTACTCTATACTAAGACAGACTTGTATACAAATGATTTTGACAACCTATAATATAAATTATGTAATGTCCTTCCCTTCCTAGCTTGATATCAGTAATATATAAGGAATCTGTAGTTTAAATGTACCTATATACTTTAGTGCTTTTTATTTAATCCAAAGAAGAAGCACTGGTAGGTCTTAAGTGTTCTCATATGTTTTAGAAGACTGAAGTAAACGAGATGAAACCCAGCACCAGGAACTGGATGCAAAGTAAACTGCAGGAAAACAATGTAAAGAAAATGTTGAACATTTTGGTAAAAGCCAAAGAATTAGGGCATCATTAGAGGTAATAAGATTTTCTGGTTTTCAAAGGTTTGAATTGAAATAAAATGACATTTTGATGAAATGTTTCAATTTTTAGTAGCAAATAAATATGCATATATAGGAATTTTTAAAAAAGCAATCCATGAGAAAGAGGAACAAGACTGTTGGCATTATAATACCTGATTTCAGAATACACTATAAAGCTATAGTACCCACAAGAAAGATGCAGGACAGTGGGGAAGAATAGAAAAATCACAAATAAAAATATACAGGGGCTGGTGCCATGGCTCACTTGGTTAATCCTCTGCCTGTGGTGCTGGCGTCCCATATGGGTGCTGGGTTCTAGTCCCGGTTGTTCCTCTTAAAGTCCAGCTCTCTGCTGTGGCCTGGGAGGGCAGTGGAGGATGGCCCTAGTGCTTGGGCCCCAGCACCCACATGGGAGACCAGGAAGAAGCACCCGACTCCTGGCTTTGGATCGGCGCAGCGCCGGCCATAGCAGCCATTTTGGGAGTGAATCATCAGAAGGAAGACCTTTCTCTCTCTCCCTCTCTCACTGTCTACATCTCTACCTGTCAAATAAATAAAAAAAATATGTATATCTTTACAGCCAAGTTGAAGAACAGGGACTTTCTTCTGTAAATGGTGCTGAGAAAATAGTATTCAAATGCAAAAGAAAGAAGTTACATCAATGTCTCTCAATATACAAAAAACAAACCAAAATATATCAAAAAGTTATCTGTAATAATGGAAACCATGAAATTAATAAAAGAAAATTTAGGGGAAAGAGCTGAGGACACCTGTCTAGCCCAAGATTTTTGGACCCCCAAATCACAGGCAATAAAATGAAAAATTGACAAATGGAATATATAAAACTTGTGTACATCAAACTACATGATCAAAAGAAGGAAGAAACAGACAGCAAGATAGGATAAATTACTTGCAAATATTCATCTGATAAGAGATTAATTTCCTGTATAAACAAAGAACTCAAACAAATCAGCCACAAAAACAACCAAAAGACCCACAAATAATCCTAAAAATGGGTGAATGATCTGAACAGACATTTCCCAAAACAGGATACACAAATATTCAAAGCATATGAAAACATGCTCAATATCACTAATCATCAGGAAAATGCAAATAAAAACCACAATGAAATATCATCGTTCTCCAGTCAGAATTGCTATTATAAAAAAAATTGCAGGGTTGGGAATTGTGGCAGAATGGGTTAAACCACCATCTACAAAGCCAGCATCCCACATCAGAGCATAGGTCTGAGTTTCATATGCTCCACTTACAGTCCAGCTCCCTGCTAATGTTCCTGGCAAAGCAGTGGGAGATTGTCCAAGTACTTGGGCCCCTGTCTCCCATGTGGGATGGAGGTCCAGGTTCCTGGCTTTGGCTTGGCTCAGATGTGGCTGTTTGCAGTCATTTGTGGAGTGAATCAGTGAAAGGAAGATATTTTTCTCACTTGGTATCTCCCTCTTTTTCTGTAACTCTTTCAAATAAATAAATAAATCTTTAAAAGAAAAAAATAACAATGCTGGTGAGGATGTAGACAGAACTCATACACTATTTGTAGAAATGCAAATTAGTACAGCCTTTATGAAAAACCATATGGAAGTTCCTCAAAAAACTAGAAATAGAACTACCATATGATCCAGCAGTTCATCTACTGAGTATACACCCAAAGGAATTGAAATCTTGTATGTTGACGAGACATATACAACCATATGTTCATCGTAGCAGTATTCACAATAACTAAGATGGGGAATCAATGTAGGTGTGCATTTATATATGAATGGATAAAGAAAATATGATACACATACACACAGAGACACACACACAAATAGAATATGATCCAGCCTTAAAAAAGAATGAACACTTGTAATTTGTAGCAACAAATATGGATCTGAAAAACACTGTTAACTGAAATAAATCAGAAACAGAAAGATAATTCCTGCATGTTGTTACTAATACGAGGAAGTTGATTTCAAACAATAGAAAAGTAGTAATCACAGCCTGGAAGAATCTGGGGGGCCGAGATGGAAAGAAGATGATTAATGAATGCAAAATATAATTGAGTAGGAAGAATAACTTTTTTTTTTTTTTTTGACAGGCAGAGTGGACAGTGAGAGAGAGAAACAGAGAAAGGTCTTCCTTTTCCGTTGGTTCACCCGGCAATGGCCGCTGATCTGAAGCCAGGAGCCAGGTGCTTCCTCCTGGTCTCCCATGTGGGTGCAGGGCCCAAGGACTTGGGTCATCCTCCACTGCACTTCCGGGCCATAGCAGAGACCTGGACAGGAAGAGGAGCGACTGGGACAGAATCCGGTGCCCTGACCCGGACTAGAACCTGGTGTACTGGCGCCACAGGCACAGGATCAGCCTATTGAGCCACAGCACCGGCCAGGAAGAATAACTTCTAATGTCCTATAGCACAGTAAGATAAGTATGGTTGATAAAAATTGGGTACTTCAAAATAGCTAATAAAGAAGATTTAATGTTTCCAATACAAACAAATGATATGTATGAAGCAAGAGATATATCTAATCCAATTATTATACAGTGTATACATGTACTGAAATGTCACACTGTACACCAAAGGATGTACATTTTCTATGTATCAATTAAACATATGCATATAAATAAAATATTAAAATATTCATTAAGAGAGAATTCAAAATGCTAATTTAAATTATTGCCTAAACATTGGTTGTTGAAAAACATGGCAGTGCCTTGTTAGATAGTAGCAAGTCATTCCTAGATTAAGTCTCCTGATGATTCTCCATTTCATTACCATAAAATAAAGTTCTTACAATGGCATATAATTTCCCACTTACCTTTACATTCTCTCACTTCATTTCATACTATCATACTACCTTTGTTTCCTTGCTTTTCATATTCCTATTGTATGGTGTTTGCTGTGGCTGTTCCCTAAAACACTCTCCTTAATTTTCAGCAAGACATTCCTTCACCACTTTCTGTTCTTTACTGAAGTGTCATCTTCTTTATAAGGTCTACCCTGAACATCCATCATAACTTCCTCTCTCCAGCCCTAGCATTTTTAATCTTCTAACTCTGTTTTTACCTTCTCCTGCACTTCATTACTTTCTGAAGATTTATATAGATTACTTCATTATTATATCTTTATTTTTAATCTATCTTCACCTGATGGACTATAAACCCCATGAGTTCAAGAAGATATTAACTTTTCCAATCACTAATGTGAATAATGTATGAAACAGAAGTGTTCCATAACTTGTTGAAAGAAGAGTGGAAAGGATGTGACTTCAGAATTCAATGAGGGAAGAAACTACTTCTGGGTTGAACTAACTGGATTAGTAAAGTTGATATTTAGGGTAGAACATAAGAGCTAACGGTCTTATAGTTAGAAAAAGAAAGAACAGAAATCGAACAGGACAAGTAGAGAGAAATGATAGGGAAAGCAGAGGGGAAAGGCTTGATACATCTTAGGAATAAATAACTACTTTATTTAAGTGGGAGATCATTATGAAATTAATGTGTGAAAAAATACAAGAAATTATTGCTGGAGTAAGAGGCTAAAATATTGACTTTATGTAAAATATAATAGAAAGGAAATGATAGGCAATTATCAAATACCTAGAAATACTAATGAGACAAAAATATGGAAAGGATAGACAAAGCAGAAGGAACATCACTCTGTGATATGAGAATAGTAATAACAATAAAGGTCAACTTTCCGAAGTTAAAATGTCATTATCTCAAATTCAAGGGGGGGAAGATTACTATAATGATAAAAACCAGCCTATTTGGAAGCATTTACATTTTAAGTAACTAAAAAGCATGTAAGTGTAGTGACTATGCTATCAGATATTTTTGTTCTCAATACCTCATCAGGGAGTAGAAAATCAGATGAAGAAAATATTCAGTGGCTGGAAGGCATCTCAGTCTAATTTCCATTTCCCAAGACAGAAGAACACCTGTCACATTTCCCTGAAACCTTTACTATTTAAAATATTCTTTTATGAACATAGTCTAATTTCCTGGGAAAATACATATACATATATATATATATATATATATATACACACATACACACACACACACACACACACACACACATATATATATATATACCTTTTTATAGAAAATTTTAAAGTTTTCTCCATCTGTTGCTGGTATTCATAGCATAATTATGAGATATATTTCCCCGTTCTGGTTCTTCCCTTATGGTACTATGTAAGCAGCAATTTTATTTTTGAAACTCTCACAAATGAAATACTAAAGACATGCAGTAAAATAGGTATTTCCTCAATAGAAAAAAGTTAATATCACCGCATTGTTTACACACACACACACACACACAAACATCTCTTTCATATACAATTACTTTCCCCAGTACTCAATTACTTAAACACATTTCTTCATCAAACTGTCTAAACTTACACTAAAAATACCATATCCCATGTGTATAAATGTAAGTTGGTACAGTCATTATGGAAAACAGTAATTTGAGTTGCCTCAAAAACCTGAAAATAGAACTAACATTTTATCTAACAATTCCATCACTAGGTGAATATCCAAAGAGAAGAAATCAGTATGTTGAAGATACAACTGCACTCATGTTCACTGTAGCACTACTCACAACAGCCAAGATATGCAATCAACCTAGGTGTTTATCAACACTGAATTTTAAAAAATGTGATGCATGCACGCACACACACACACACAAATACACTTATACATGAAGGTTTATTATTCGGCCACAAAAAAGGATGAAATCCTGTCATTTGCAGTAATATACATGAATCTGGAGGACCTTATGCTAAGTGAAATGAATCAGCTACAGAAAAACAATTACCCAAAGGGACAAATATCATATGTTCTCCCTGATCAGCGACAACTAACTGAGCACCAAAGGGGAAACATGTTGAAGTGAAATGGACACTACGAGAAATAGTGACTTGATCAGCTCTTGTCCTGACGGTTGATGTACAATGTAATAATTTATACATTTTAGTATTTTTTCTTTGTTTTGTTCTAGTACTATTGGTTGAACTCTGTAATTAACAAACAATTATTCTTAGGTGTTTAAATTTTAACTGAAAAGTGATCCCTGTTAAATATAAGAGTGGGAATAAGAGAGGGAGGAGATGTACAATTTGGGACATGCTCAAGCTGACTTGCCCTAAATGGTGGAGTTAGAAATGTGCCAGGGTTTTCCAATACAATCCCATCAAGGTGGCATATACCAATGCCATCTCATTAGTCCAAGTGATCAATTTCAGTTCACAATTTATCACACTGATAGGTCTAAGAGTCAAAGGGATCACACAAACAAGACTAGTGTCTGCTAATATTAATTGATAGAATCAAAAAGGGAGAGAACGATCCAACATGGGAAGTGGGATACACAACAGACTCATAGAATGGCAGATGTCCTAAATAGCACTCTGGCCTCAGAATCAGCCCTTAAGGCATTTGGATCTGGCTGAAGAACCCATGAGAGTATTTTAGGCATGGAAAGCTAAGACACCCTGGGTGGGGGGGGGGGAGATGACCTAAATGAAAGATCTCTGCGAGTGAGATCCCAGTGGAAAGAACGGGGCCAGCAAAGAAGGAGGTACCTTTCTCTGAAGGAAGGAGAGAACTTCCACTTTGACCATGGACTTGTCCAAATATGATCAGAGTCGGCGAACCCAAAAGGCTTCCATAGCCTTGGCAACTCATGACTAGAGCCTAGGGAGATTTCTGACGCCATAAACAAGAGTGTCAAATTGTTAAGTCAACAACAAGAGTCACTGTGCACTTACTCCCCATGTAGGATTTCTGTCCTTAATGTGTTGTCCAATGTGAAGTAATGCTATAACTAGTACTGAAATAGTATTTTACACTTTGTGTTTCTGTGTGGGTGCTAACTGATGAAATCTTTACTTAATATATACTAAATTGATCTTCTGTACATAAAGATAATTCAAAATGAATCTTGATGTGAATGGAATGGGAGAGGGAGCGGGAGATGGGAAGGGTGCAAGTGGGAGGGAAATTATGGGGGGAAGCCATTGTAATCCATAAACTGTACTTTGGAAACTTATATTTACTAAATAAAAGTTAAAAATAAAATAAAATAATTGCACCCAAAATACATAATGTAGCATTTTTTATGTACATTCATTATCAATATTAAGTTCCTTCTCACATTAGATTCAGATAATTAATTTAGAAGAATTTGGCATTCTTTGCTCATTTTATAGAAATAATTAGTTGCAATACAATTGGATGAACAATAACAGTTAATGGAAAAACATTCCAGATAATACAGTTTTCAGTCAATTAGGAAAGTGCTTTGTCTCATTCATCTTCTGGTTCCCATACAGCTCCAATCAGTGCACTTTACAAAGCTACTCTTCATTACTTTCTAAATTAAACATCATAATTAAAAATGGTTAAATTGCATAAAATTTTGCTTTTTAAAATCAAATATTTTAGTTTTAAAGATCTAAAATTGTAAGATTTAAGCCACTAGTCATTGTTTTCCATTAAGAATAGCAATCTACATTCACAATCTGTTTCTGAGACAATGTATGTATTAATAATATCACATTTTCTCTTATTTGGAAAGGTAATAAATACAGTATAAAAATTGTGTGGATATCATACTATTTGTTGTTCATAATATTATAAATTATATATGTTATAGGGGCCAGAGCTGTGGTGCTGTGGGTTAAAGCCCTGGTCTGAAGAGCTAGCATCCCATATGGGTGCCAGTTCAAGACCTGGCTGCTCCACTTCCAATCCAGCTCTCTGCTATGGCCTGGGAAAGCAGTAGAAGATGGCCCAAGGAGACCTGGGCCTGCACCCGCGTGGAGACCTGGAAGAAACTCCTGGCTCCCAGCTTTGGATCATCGCAGCTCCGGCCATGGTGGCCAACTGGGGAGTGAACCATCGGATGGAAGACTTCTCTTTCTCTCTCTGCCTGTCCTCTCTCTGTGTAACTCTGACTTTCAAATAAATACATAAATATTTTAAAAAATTATATATGTTACAGATATTAGTTCACTGAATTATACCATGTAAATGACAATATACTCTTCTTCCCATTATGATTTCCCATATGATCATTGTCATGAATCTCTCACTGTATGGTATTAATGTATTTGTTTTCAAGAAAAAATAGTTTATATGAGTATGTATAATATGCATTTGAAGTTAAGGTGGCAAAAGATTTTTTAAAAGTATAAAATTAAAAATATACAAATTAAAAGATAAAAACACATTTTTGTGTTGATTACGATGTGGCTTAATTTCTACTCAGACATAAAATAAAATGAAATCCTGGTGTGGTTTTTTTTTTGGAATAAAATGGAAGCAAATAGAGACCACTGTGCTTGGCATAATAAGCCAGACCCCAAAAGCCAAATAATATATGTTTTCTCTGATACGTGGTAGTTTATAGAATACCATAAAATGTATAAGAATTAAACTGACATCCTAAGATCTGATTATTGTTTATAGTCCTTGTCTATATTCCTGTGGAGCAGTGGTCTTTCTACTTTTTGCTTGTTGAACATGATGGATGGTGGTGTATTAAGCCTTTAATCATGAAGTATATTGAAAGAATTGCAAAAATTAAAGGAAAAAAGAAAGGAAGGGGGATTGAGGAAGGGAGGCGAAAGTATGGTTATCTTCTGAGAATTGGATATATAAAATTCAAGAAATTTGGTCTCTATATTAATTTTTAGAAAAGAAAATAATAAAGCATTTCTATACAAAATAACTGTTGGAAAATATAATTACATAGATAATGCCATTAGATTTTAATGATCTTATTTTATCTTAATTTATCTTATACATATAAAGGATCCATTGGGAATTCAGCAGTATATTTGAGAAATGTGAAAATATAGAAATAACTTTAAATTTTTTTTCAATTTATTTGCAATTATCAAATTGCAGTTATTAATGCGCTGGCATTATGGTGCAGCAGATTAAGCCACCATCTGCATTGCCAGCACTCCATATGGATGCTGGTTCGAACCCCAGCTGCTCTGCTAGCAATCCAACTCCCTGCTAATGCACCTGGGAAGACTGGAGAGGATGGCCCAAATGGTTGAGCCCCTGCTCTCACATGGGAGATCATGATGGAGTTCCAGGCTCCTGGCTTCAACTTGGTCCACTCTCAGCTGTTGTGGCCATTTGGAGATGAACCAGCAGATGGAAGATTCTCTCTCTCTCCCTCTCTGTAACTGTCTTTCAAGTAAGTAAATTAATATTTTATTTTAAAAAGATAAACATAACTATCAAAACATAAGCTTATTTTGACATAGATCTCATGTAATCACTTTTCTGACGATGACACTCTATGCTTTTCAGAAGCCAACAGAGTTCCCTGTGGCTTCCCCAATTATGAACCAGTCCTACTGAAACAGTTGAAATTCTCCTAATGCCCATATTTCATACCTCTGCCTATTTTCTCCACTGAAAATATCCATTCCTTCTTGTCAAACTGTGAAATTCCATTCTTTTTGTTTGTTTGTTTTGTAAATCTTGCCCAAGTGTTAGCTTCTGGTTGAAGTATTACCTGAACTTGTCAAATGGTACTGCCTGTGTATTGCTTTGGTGTACTCTATCACTAATATACCTGTTACTGAATTATTGCTTTATTTTTCTATCTCTTCTACAAGACTTCTATCTCTTCAAATACTATGATTTCTTTGTCTTTACATTTTAATGTTGAACATAGTGCCTAATATAGTAAAAGTGCAAAATATCTATTGAGAGGTTGAAATTTGATGGTGGTTAAGATGCCACTTGGGACACCTTTGCATCCCATACAGGTTCAAGCCCCAGCTCTGCTTTCAATGCTAGCTTTTTGGTAATGAGCACTTTGAGAGGCAGCCCATCATAGCTCAAGTATCAGGGTCCTTGCTCCTACTTGGGAGACCTAGACAGAGTTCTAGGCTCCTAACTTTCACCTGGTCCAGTCCCATTATTGCAAGCATTTGGGGAGTGAAGCAGTGAATAGATCTCTCTTTGTTCTCTGCCTTTCAAATTAAGTATACATAAATACATTTTTAAATTAAAATATAAAGCAAGCTTTGATTTTGAAAAATTTAATGGTTGGCTCTTTCTGCCATAGACCCTGCTTAGTCATATCTTTCGTTCACTCTCTTTCTACAGTTGACTAATCTCAGCCTGACCTGTCTGTGCCCCTCTCACTTAGAGGTACTCTTTTCAGGTTTTTTCTCTCACTTTCTCGTTTACCAGTAATTATTTCTCCCACTCATGTTGGGTATTTCTCTGTGTAGGTGGCTCACACTTCTGCATGAATGTATACTTATTCTCTCACAGCCAAGTAAACTTTGTTCCTACTAATACACTTAAAAAAAAAGAAAAAAAAAAAAACCCTAATGATTGAATGAAGAATGAATAAATGAATTTTCTGTTATGGATTTTCATGTATTTACATTACAAAAATATTTGCATTGTGTCCTGAGGTTGCAATAGTTGGAAAGTAAACCATATTATAAAACAAAATATTGCAAAAATTAATTGAGGAGTGTTTTTTTAAATACAGGCTATGAATGTAGCCTTTGTTCTTTCCCACTGGGAATTTTTCTTTAATCACAACCTCCAGTTTAGATAGTAAGGTTGCAGCAATGGAATGAGTGGCCTGGACTAGATGATTTCAAAGAGATAATATTTGGTTGAGGAAGCATATTCCAAAAGAATTCTAAAATGTGTAGACTTAAATTCTAAACCCATTATGAATACCAGCATCAATGTAGGTAACTGATGTTAATGATATATGCAAATTATGCATATTTATTATCTACTATGTTAAGACATTGTGTCTATTCAATCATTTACTCCATCAACAAATGTATTTTCAATGTTCAATAAGTTTTGGGGACTGGACTCAGCACTAGAGACAGAATGACATCCAAACTTAACATATCATGTTTTCTGATGGTTTCTGTTTTCCTGGAGTTTACATTTTAGAGAAAAATGAAGTAAACCCATCGATATCCAAATAATCATCTAGTTATACCTGTGATGGTTTTAATAGGAAACATCAAAATGTCTCTTTTATGTATTTAAGAGAATTTTTTTGTCTAAAATCTTTCCAGAACAAGGAAAAAATGTATATTTTCTGGCCCAATAACAAAAACCATTAATTCTAACTTAAGTTTGAAAATTTCTAGACTAATTCTTTTTTCATAACTTGAAAATGCTTGTAAGAAAAAGAAGACATTAAATTGATAACACAAAAATTAAAAGGATTAAAAGGGGGGACAGGGTTGTGATACAACGGGTTAAGCCACCACCCATGATGCTAGCATCCTATATAAGTGCCCCTTCCTGTCCTGGCTGTTCCGCTTCCAACCCAGTTCCCTGCCAGTGTACCTGCGAAAGCAGCAGAAGATGGCTCATGTATTTGGGCCCCTGACACCCACATGGGAGATCCAGATAGAGTTCCAGATTCCTGGCTTCATCCTGGCCCAGCCCTAGCAGTTGAAGCCATTTGGTAAGTGAACCAGTGGATGGAGGATCTCTTTCTCTCTCTTTCTCTCTATCCTTCTCCCTTTCTCTCTCACTTAGTATTTTCTCACTCTCCCCCGCTTTCTGTAATTCCACTTCTCAAATAAATAATTTAATAATTTAAAAATAAATAGTTTAATAAGAGAAAAAGATCATAAAGAATATCTAAGAACAGTTATACACCAGAAAATTGGATAATCCAGGAAAAGTGGACAAATTTCTAGAAATATAAAATTTGTCAAGACTGAATTGGAAAGGAATAGAAAATCTGAACAGACCAATAACTAGTAAGAGATTGAATCAGTTATACAAATCTTTCCAAGTAAGAAAAGTATGGGACTAGATGGCTTTACTAATGAATTCTTCCAAATATTTAAAGAGGATTTCATATCATTGTTTTTCCAATGCTTCTAAAAAATTGAAGTGTAAATACTTTCTAACTCATTTATTAAAGTCAGCATTACCTTGATAGTGAAAGGCAAATGTAACACAAGAAAATAAAATTATAGATTAATATTCCTGCTGAACATGGATGAAAAAAATTAACATATTAAAAAGTTATACATCATGTCCACCTTGGTGTACAAGGGTAGTTCAACATACAAAAGTTAATAAATATGATAGAACTCATTAACAGAGTGAAGGTTAAAAATCACATGATATTATCAAAGGATGCAAAATTTTAAAAAGTATTTGACAAAATTTTATAATCTTTCATGATTAAAGACTCTCTACAAACTAGCTACAGGAGGAATTTGCCTTATTATAATAAAGGTCATATATATAAGCATAGCTTTATGCTTATATATAAGCATGGCTAATATCATACTCTATGGTAAAAAAGCTAAAACTTTTCTTCTAATATCAGGAAAAAGGTAAGGACGTTCACACTTTCCACTCCTACTCAATATAGTACTGTGTGTCGTAGGTAGGAAAATAAGCAAGCAAAATTAATTTTTTACAAATTCAAACTGGAAATGATGAAGTAAAATCATCATTTGTTACAGATGATATGATTTTATATGTAGAAGATTCTAAGAATTCTCAGAAAAACCATTCATTAGAACTAATAAACAAATGTCAGCTCCAGCCATTGTGGCCATTTTGGGAATGAACCAGTGGATGGAAGACCTTTATCTCTGTCTCTCCATCTCACTGTCTGTAACTCTACATCTTAAATAAATAAAATCTTTAAAAATAAAAAGTGACTATAGAAAATTCAAAAACCAAAAAAAAAAAAAATCAACAGAGAGCAAAGGCAACATACAAAATGGGAAAATGGGAGAAAACATTTGCAAACAATATATCTGAGAAGTCACTGATATCCAAAATAGGTAAGAAACACAATTCAAATGTAAACAAATAAGCTAATCAAAATAAGCAAAGCACTTGAATACATATTTTAAAAACAAAGAAATGGCCAACATGTATATGAAAAAACATTCAACATCTTTTCTCACAAGAAAAATGAGAATCAAAACCATAAGATTTTTGGGTTTTGGAGAAATTGGAATCATTGTACCACAGTTGGTAGAAATCTACAATGGTATTGCTGTCATATGCTGCAGTATGCAGTATGGCAATTCTTCAAAATATTAACACTAGATCCACCAGCAATCTTGTTTCTTGTTTAGATGTAAAAGAATCAAAATCAGAATCTTGAAGAGATATCTGCCTTCCTGTGGTCATTGCAGAATTATTCACAATTAACAACAAGGAAACAATCTACATGTCCATCAATAAATGAACAGATAAAGTGAAGCTTATATGTCTCAGAGTTCTTCAAAATGCCATGGAGAATGAACAATCTCTTTTACTTGCATTTTCTCATTAATGTTTTAAATTACTCTCATACATACAATATAGTATTTTATAAGAAAAAAATTTTGTCGAATGCAACAAAAATGAACATAGAGGCTTTGAACACTAAGCTAAGCCAATCAGAGCAGAACAAATACTACGTTATTCTACCTACAAGATGTCTATAAAATAATCAATCCCCTAGAAGCAGAAGGGATTGGTGGTTACTAGGGGTTCAGAAAGGAGGAAACTGGAAGTTACGATCATCGTTACAAAGTTTTACTTATACAAGATGAGTATGTTGTAGAGATCTGCTATGTATAGTATACCAGTTAATACTGTACTATATACTTAAAACTGCTAATAGAGTAGATCTCATAGTAATTATTCTTATCACAGTTTTAGAAAAGAAATATTTATAAAATCTTGTGAAATCACTTGACTTATTCATGTAATTTTATACTTGAATTGATGGAATACTTCAAAATCTTTAGAAAAAAACAATGTTACTCTAATTTTTCATTTACAAAAGCAATTTTCAAAAATTAATATGAAGTTCTTAGTAACTTTCCTGAATAGCACATAATAGTTTTACCTGTGTATTCAAGATGAAATCCTGCAGCAGAAACACTGATGTCAGATTGAAAATTCAGATATAAATTATTGGATGTACTATTCAAAAGATGAGGTATGGTTGTTCCTGAAATGATAATTGAAAAGACAGGTAAAGGATAACATAATAATACCATAGTAAAGTTAAGTAATTTAACTGCTAATTAGCCAAAAGATTGTCACTAAAATTTTACTCAAACTGCCTTTCAGGAAGTTTTTTTTATAAAAAAATTTCTCTTGGGTTGGCATTGTGGTGTAGCAGTAAAGCCGCTGCCTGCAACACAGGCAGCTCATATGAGTGCTGCTTCATGTCCAGGTTGCTCAGCTTCCCATTGAGCTCCTTGCTAAAGACCTAGGAAGAGCAGTGGAAGATAACTCAAGTGTTTGGGCCTCTGCACTCACATGAGAGACAAGGATAAAGCTCCTGGCTTCTGATTTGGCTTGGCTCAGCCCTGCCATTGTGGCCATCTGGGGAGCAAACCAGCAGACAGAACAGCTCGCTCTCTCTCTCCCTCTCTTTCTCTGTATTACCTTTTCTCTCTGTAACTCTGACTTTCAAATAAATCAATAAATCTTAAAAAAAAAAATTTCTCTTGGGGACCTGTGCTGTGACAGAGAAGGATAAGCCTCCTCCTACAGTGTTGGCATCCCACATGGGTGCCAGTTCAAGTTCCGGCTACTCCACTTCTGATTCTGCTCCCTGTTGATGCGCCTGGGAAAGCAGTGAAAGATGGCCCAAGTACTTGAGGCCTTGTACCTACGTGAGAGATCTGGAGGAAGCTCCTGATTCCAGGCTTTGGATAAGCCCAGCTCTGGCCATTGCAGCCATTTGGGAAGTGGACCAGTGGATGGAAGATCTCTCTCTCTGTCTCTCTCCCTCTTTCTGTAACCCTGCCTCTCAAATAAATAAATCTTTGAAAAAAAACTTTCTCTCATAATTCTCTTTCATTCCATACTTCATGAATATGGACATATGAAATGACTTTAGATTGCTGCCTAAAAATAAATAGGAGTGGCCAGTGCTGTGGCATAGTAGGTAAAGCCACCACCTGCAGTGCCGGAATCCCATATGAGTGCCAGTTTGAGTCCCGGCTGCTCCACTTCCGAGCCAGCTCTTTGCTATGGCTTTAGAAAGCAGTAGAAGATGGCCCAAGTTCTTGGGCCCATAAACCCATGTGGGAGACCTGGAAGAAGCTCTTGGCTCCTGGCTTGGGATCAGCCCAGCTCAGGCTGTTATGGCCATCTGGGAAGTGAACCAACAAATAGAAGTCCTTTCTCTTTCTTTCTCCCTCTGCACACCGCCTCTGCCTCTCTGTAACTCTGCCTTTCAAATAAATAATTTTAAAAAGTAAGAGCAAAAAAGCTTGTAGAAGTCATAGCAGCAATTTTCCATATCACCTAAAATAAATGTTTTGAATTTCATGTGAATCAATACTCCATACATGAGATAATAATAAACTTTTTTTTTTAAATTTGCATGTGAATTTATGGTATAACATGATTTGGGGTTTTGATGAGATAGTTAATTCATTTTATTAAAAATATATTTATATGCTTACATATATATTTATTTCATATATACATTTCTACACTATGTCAAATATTTTAATGTTTCTTATACTCTGACAGCATGCAGTTGATTCAGCATGCAAAACTCTCAGTTTTTTAAAATATTTATTTATTTCTTGGAAGGCAGAGTTAGAGAGAGAGGCAGAGGCAGAGGCAGAGAGAGAGAGAGATTAATCTTTTATCTGCTGGTTCACTCCCCAAATGGCCGCAATAGCCAGACCTGGGCCTGTCTGAAGCCAGAAGCCAGGAGCTACTTCTGGGTCTTCCAAGCGAGTGCAGGGGCCCAAGCACTTGGGCCATCTTCCGTGACTTGCTGAGGCACGTTATTAGCAGGGAGCTGGATGGGAAGTGGAGCAGCTAGGACTTGAGCTGGTTTCAATATGGGATGCAGGCATGATAGTCAGCAGCTTTACTCACGACTCCACAGCTCTGAACCTAATCCCAATTATGACTAGTGTTAACCTGCCTCTCAGCAAATGAATTATAATGATGTTCTAAGCTTCTTAAGTAAATCAATTTTATATTATCTAATCATTACGTATGAAAATATAAAATATTAGGGTCGGCACTATGCAATAGCAGGTAAAGCCACCACCTACAGTGCTGGCATCCCATATGGGCACCAGTTCAAGACCCAGCTGTTTCAATTCTGATTCAGCTATCTGCTATGGCCTGGGAAAGCAATGGAAGATGGCCCAAGTGCTTGGGCCCCTAAACCCATATGGGAGACCCAGAGGAATCTCCTGGCTCCTGGCTTCAGATCGGCCCAGCTCTGGCCATTGCAGCCATCTGGGGAGTGAACCAGTGGATGGATGACCCCTCTCTCTGCCTCTGCCTCTCCATAACTCTGATTTTCAAATAAATAAATACATCTTAAAAATATATAAAATACTAGCATGAATCAATTACTGTTTAATTATATCTTTTGGGCAAATAATTCAAACATCTTAAAAGGATAAAGATTCAGATGACAATCATTAAAACAATTGTCAATTCTATGTTCTAAGAAAAAGGTCAACAAGCACATGAGTTGACAGACATCACTTTTTATGTAAATATTTATTTTACACTAGCTTTGCATAACTTTGTGGACTTTTTCCTGATGTCTTCTCTGAAAAAATAGAAAGGAATCATTACAGAACATACTTATTGCTTTGTTTTTTTTCTGATCTTACTTTGCTCTTAGTGTCCTAACTGCAGTCACTGAAGACAAAGATAATCAGAAACTAAAATGTTCACTCAACCTGCGGTAAGTCTCTTATAGGAATTTTATGATGAAGAGCTCCGATTCTGGAGTCATATCAGCTGGATCCCAGTGTTCTCCTAACATTAACTCTACAACCTCAAGAAACTTAATCTCTCCAAGCTTTAAACACTTACTCAGACTGCTAGAAAAATCAGTAAGGAAATGATAATAATCCTCACACAGAGATAGCACTTGGTAAAGAATAGTACTCATTTATCACTTTCATCATCATTATATTCATTATTATGAAAGTATTACAACCAGCCTATTATAAATCAAATATATTCAAAATTTTAAGAGATTTTTCTAACGTATCTTAATCTATATTTAAAACTTGCTTATGCCCAAACCACATCACTCTTGCTCTAAATATTTATTTCCTTTCCTCATTGATGATGTTGAAGAATTGGTTATCATACTGCATGGAAAAAAAGCTCTTTTTTAAAAAAAATTATTTATTTATTTGAAAGAGTTACAGAGAGACAGAAGTGGGGGGGGGGGTCTTCCATCTGCTGATTCACTACCCAGTTGGCCATAAGGGCCAGAGCTGTGCTGATCTGAAGCCAGGAGCCAGGAGCCTCCTTGGGGCCTCCCATAAGGGTGCAGAGGCCCAAGGACTTGGGCCATTTTCCACTGCTTTCCCAGGCCATAGCAGAGCTGGATCAGAAGTGGAGGGCCGGCGTCGTGGCTCACTAGGCTAATCCTCCACCTTGCAGCACCAGCACACCAGGTTCTAGTCCTGGTCGGGGTGCCAGATTCTTTCCCAGTTGCCCCTCTTCCAGGCCAGCTCTCTGCTGTGGCCAGGGAGTGCAGTGGAGGATGGCCCAATCCTTGGGCCCTGCACCCCATGGGAGACCAGGATAAGTACCTGGCTCCTGCCATCGGATCAGCGTGGTGCGCAGGCCGCAGTGCGCCAGCCGCGGCGGCCATTGGAGGGTGAACCAAGGGCAAAAGGAAGACCTTTCTCTGTCTCTCTCTCTCACTGTCCACTCTGCCTGTCAAAAAATTTAAAAAAAAATTAAATTAAAAAAAAAGAAGTGGAGCAGCAGAGACTTGAACTGGCAATTATATGGGATGCCAGTACTGCAGGCGACAGCTTTACCCACTATGCCACAATTTTGACCCCGAAAAAATATCTCTTAAAAGCTTAAAGCCATTAAATTTTTCAATATACTATGTCCGAAGTATATAGGTTAATAATTTCATTATGTTTGCATTTTCAGAATTTATAAAGAATAGAAAAGTTATCAAAATAAAATTCCTGATTATAACTTCTCTGCACAGAAAGAGACTTTTAGGTGATTACATAAGTTACCTTTAAAGCATCAACAACCTAACAGAAGGTATTAAAATCAGTCAATATCTTGAATAACAAATTATACTACTTTATTTTGCATTTCCTTCTGATCTTTTTACATGAATTTATATGTGTGCATGTGCATAACTGTTAATTTTCCATATTTTTTGATTTAATAGAAATAATTACATATTGTCTTTATTATCACATAAAAGTACCTATAATGCTTGCCATGTTGTCAGATAGTCTATAATTATCTTAATGAATACATAGCATTTTATTGAGTGAACATACCATAATTACCAAGCAGACTATAATTTTTAACTATTATTCTTTTATTCTGTTTTTCTTTAAGGAAAGAAAAGTTCACATATATTCCTGAACCATAAATCAGCTGAAAATATTATTATGAGCATAAAGGTATCAATAAATAGTTATAGAAATATGAAAAGAACAAGAAGTATATATAGTAAGTTTATATAATAAGCTTTTAAGTAGAAATTTTGATACACCTTTACAACATTTATGTTCCTAAACTTGTAATTTAATGTATTGTGCATGGTTTATAAAATGCAGCTGAAAACACCAAGTGGTTCAGGGAGCTCTTTAAAAAATATTTTTATATTCATAATTATATCTTCATCTAATTAAGCTCAGCTTTCTTAGTTACCTGAATAACTTCCAAGTCTTGGAGCATTATTGTCTCCTCCATCATAAAAGTCCAGAGAATCCCAATTATGTTCTGTAGCAAAGCTTATAACTTGCACCTGTGAAAAAATAATTATTGGTAAGGATATACATTTCTAAATAGAAAGATATACAATAGTATATTGATTCTCCAAGGAAGAGAGAACCCAAAGCCTGGACCACATCACTGTGGCTCTTCACAGATTTCAAAAGAACTGATCTTTGCTATTATGGCACTGGGCTATATGAGCTAAGTTTTGTAAAAGTCTTACGGGGCACCTAGCAGGGTGGGTACAATATAGAACATGTCTATCACTATTGCATTTTATCGATTAAAAGCTTTAGTTGAGAGGCCGGCGCTGTGGCATAGCAGGTAAAGCTGCCACCCAAGTGCTAGCATCCCATATGGATTGTGATTTTGAGTCCCAGCTGCTCCTTGTCAGATCCAGCTGTCTGCTAAGGCCTGGGAAAGCAGTGGAAGATGGTCCAGCTCCTTAGAACCCTGAACCCATGTGGGAGACCCAAAAGAAGCTCCTGGCTCCTGGCCCAGCTCTGGCCTTTGTGGCCATTTGGGGAGTGAACCAGCTGATGGAAGCCCCCCTCAACCTCTGCCTCTCTGTAACTCTGCCTTCCAAATAAATAAATAAATCTTTAAAAAATATAAAGTTTTGGTGAGTCTAGGAACCCCAATGCTATGTTGCAAACAGTTAACATTTAAGTTTTTGGAGTGTTAAGATTCTTATCATTTATTATATTTTTGTCACTGGTTGAAGCTATTGGGAAATAATCGGCTCTGTGGTCCACAGCATATGTGAATATATAAATGAAAAATACTCATTTTAAACTCAGCTTATTCCTGAATACATTTCTCCTTTCATTACACATTTTTCTCATGTTTTTCTCTTCTTTTTACTTCAAATTTTTAACGTAATCCCATATGAACATTTTTAATATTTTTGGTTTTTAGGATTTTAATATGCCAAAATCAATCACCACAAATAATACTTTGTAAGTGCTTCAAATGCATTTTCTATAGATCATTTTTATGAATGAAGTCGAAACTAAACCACCCTGAACGTCCTTAAAGTTGAGAAGGAAAATTCTGGGGTGATATAGCTCATGTCTATTAGATTTTATTTAAAGAAAGGGGCATGTGTTACTTTGTTGCACATCACTTAGCACAGTTTGAGCTTTTGAAAGAATCCTTAGGACCCCCACAGCTGTGCATCTTATCTATTTTCTTCTTATTTACGAAATATTTTACAGTCTGAAAGCAGAAAAAATGAAAACTGCATTAAAATAAATTTATTTTATCTAACTGAAGTGCTTTGTAAATGTAGACACTAAACTCATTCACTAAAAATAATTTCAAAAAATTCATTCACTAAACATTTCTTATCTGCAAAATAGTCCATCATCATTCTTCTGTTCAAGTGAATGTGTGCCTCTTTTCCAGGGGTGAGTGCCACATGGCAACAGATACCCTGCCTGTGAGATTGGCATTAGATCCAATGGCAATGTTCCAGAACAGGAAGAAGGCCAGAATTAACCGCCACCTTAAACAATGATCAATTCTCTCTTCATATTTGTATTTTCCTTTCCTTCAAATTAGGAGAAGAAAATATCGTATTCAGCTAAAAAAAAAAGGAAACATTTATACAGGTGTTAACATTTGGGCTGAGAGCTGTAGGTATTGAGAGGTTTGCCACTGAAAGAAATTATTGACTTTTTAAAATTGTAGAGTAGTGAAGCCATGAGTTAAACTTAGGGAACCATCAGTAATGCAATTCAACAACATGGAGGGTAGTTATATAGGAAATTTGCATGCAAAGTTAGAAAAAGCATAGAAAAATGAAAAAGAGTAGAGCTTAGTGCACATTCACAGTAGGCCTTAGAGAACCTGGATTTGCTTGTTTCTGGCTCCCTCTATTGCTGGCATGTGATCCTAAAAATGCCATTAAACTTTTTGTGCGTCAGAGTACACATATTAATCATCACAGTAAAGGTATCTAATTCATAGGTTTGTTGTTAGAATTTAATTATTGTATTTGTATACAGGGTTTGAAATAGTATATAGTATGTATTGACGATTCAAGGAATTTTATCTGAGAGACTGAGAAAAAGACTCATAATAATTACGTACTTGTTAAATCATACCACCAGTGTCCCACTGATGGCTTCCAAAGTAGGAGGAGAAATACCATCATGACTGTGCTATTTGTACAGTGCTAACTGGGGTGAAAATAACAAAAGTGAAAAGACAATGGGAATGTCCATTGAAGTAATATTTCAAAGTCTATGGCAGTGAGAAGTTATGAGAGATTCAACTAAGTAAGAAGCAGGAATAGTAGAAAGGAAGATCCAGATAATCAGGTACTTTGCTATAGGGAAGTTACTAGATTTTGTGTGATTTGAATAGGAAGAGAAATGAAAGATAATATTTAAGAATGATTTATCCCCCCCCCCCCAAGTTATTCAGAGCATACAGGTGGCAAGAACAGAAATGTTACCTCCAAGTATACCTGTTACCTGAATGGGAGGACGAAAATCTGTTTAATTCTGAATATATATGTATAGAAGGCTGAACAATGACTCCCTAAAATATCAGGTCCTATTCCCCGCAGCCCGTAAACAGTGTAAGGAAAAAGTTTCTTTTGGATTTGATAAATTTAAGAATGTTGAGATAAAAAGATGCAGAGAGAAATTCAACACAGACAGAAGAGGAGAAGTCAGTGTGACCACAAAAGGGGAAATTAGAGTAATGTAGTCAGAAGCCAAGGGATGCTTGCAGCCATTAGCAGTGGAAATACAAAAGAAAGGAATTCTCCAAAGCCTGAGATGGGAGGAGAGGTTCTGTCAGTCTTCATTTCAGCACGCTAAAATTTGTTTTGTACTTCTGGTCTCTAGTACTGAGAGAGGACAATTTTATTTATTGCTATAAATTTCATAGTAACTTTTTACATTAGCCACACAAATCTAATACAATTTGCCAATCATGGGCAATTATGGATTCTGTACAAATATAACAATTGTTTGGCATAATACAATTGTAGAGTGTGAAGAAAGAAGAAGTAGTAAGCTATGCCCAGATATCTTTTAAGAGACTGAAGTAATTGAGAACCTACTGTGACAGAAAGTCAAAGAGATCAATTAAAAATTTTGAAACAGGTAGTTACTAACACAGCTTTCTAAGGAACTTCGCATTAGGTGATGTTATCCATCATGGCAATGGGAAATCTTTATGAGGTAATTAATTTCCAACCATTCATGCCAGTTGTCTATCATGCAGATGCTCAGATTCCATTTACTTGGCTTGGAAGATTACATTAGCTCATCAAGATCATGCTATAAATTAACACAATTATATATTAAACATATTTTCTCCTATGGTTTATCACATAAATGTTGACTTTTTTCTTGATCATTGTGACTGTTACTGCTGAATGTATCCTCCCTGGAATTCATGTAACAAACTCTAGTAAGAGAACGAAGTAAATAAATGAATCCCCACAAATACCTCATTAATATGATAAATTGGTCTATTTATTAAGGTTATTTCTACAGAATGCATGGTTATTCTATATTATTGTTATTTTCTCAGCATTCTTCCTGCCAATGGCTGTCTCATTTTTATTTTTTAATGTATAATTAGTAAAATCTCAAATATAAGTCATTATGAGGATTCTGGGTGTGTGCATGTGTGTGTGTGTGTGTGTGTCTTATAAATTCATGTGATTACTGATATGTCTAAAATTATATGCATATAAGTAGTTAATTTGAAATATGTGCTTACTCCTTTTTCAGTGTTTAAATTTTAAAATCAAGTATGCTTCACATTCTATAAATTTCCTTAGTGTTTGGCTATACTCAAACTCTCTTTTCTAATGTATTAAATATTAAAAAAATACCCTTCCTAGGTAAAAGATATTATACTATCATTAATATGTATGCAGTTTTGGATAGTGTTTGTCTAGAATAAATGAAATAAATGTAGTTTTCCTGAATACATATTATCAGTTCTCTCCATGCTAACGCAATAAAAGAAGCAAAACACCACTGCATTTGGAGGTACTTATTGATTCATTCTGAAAATGCTTACTGAGTATATATTTTCAGGCAATTTGCTTACTTCCAGAATAGACATGGTCACTGTCCTCAGGAGCTTAGAGATAATTATAAGCAATCAAATTTGATAGGTATAATTGAAGAAATTATGGTGAGCTATGAGAACATACAGCATGAGAACTTAGGCTTGCCTCAAGTTCACAGAAGATCTTCCATAGGGAACCAGTTAAGATAGAATTGGTGAATAAGATTAAGTTAAATAAATGGAGATCTTAGCACTGCATGCAAAAGGATCAATATGCAGAAAGTTCCAGATGCAAGAGAAAGCCAGGTTTATTATAAGGAACTGAAGTAGTGAGAATAGACTAGGAAAGAAATGAAAATAGAGCACCCAGATCTATGATCAACTGAACTGAAAGAATTAAGAATACTGGGGACAACTGAGGTATTATAGGCAGTAAAGTAGCAGAATTAGACTTAATTTTTAGCAGGTTAATCTATTTGCTCCATGGATAATTGAATGGAGGAGAGAGCAAGAATTTGAGACAGGAATGATGGCTACCCAATCAATCTTGGGTGGGAAAAGTACAGATGGAGAAAATGGACTTGCTTGAGGGATCTGTGAAAGATGGACCTGACCTACATTTTTGAGTAGAGAGGAAGACAGAAAAAATTGATTTATGGCTTTTGCAATTGAATAGATGTAATTCTATAATATAGAACTTTTGGGGAACATTCACAATTTTGAAAAAAAATTTCATGGGGCCAATGCTATGGTGCAATAGGTTAATCCTCCACCTGCAGCACTGGCATCCCATGTGGGCACCAGTTCTGGTCCCAGCTGCTCTTCTTCGATACAGCTTTCTGCTGTGGCCTGGGAAAGCAGTAGAAGATAGCCCAAGTCCTTGAGCCCCTGTACCCACGTAGGAGACTGGAAGAAACTTCTGGCTCCTGGCTTTGAATTGGCCCAGCTCTGGCCATTTGGGGAGTGAACCAGCAGACGAAAGACCTTTCTCTCTCTCTCCCTCTCACTGTATGTAGCTCTGTCACTCAAATAAATAAATGAAATCTTTAAAAAAAGAAAGAAAGAAAAAGTATTCATGGAGCTAGTTTTGGGAAGATTGAATTTGGGACAGCTGGACATATGCTGTACAGTCTAGGAAGGAGATTTGGATGTAGGACTGGAAATCATGATCCATTTAGTCCTTCATTCAAAAAAATGTTTTCTTATTTTCTATAGTGATTAAAGTCCTCAGCATCATCAGTACATTATAGTAGCTGAAGCCATGAAAATAGACAAGGTGACAGAGAGCATGGTATAAAGTGAACCAAAGCTCACAGAATCTCAGCAACACTACTATTTGAATAATAGGCTAAACTAGAAGAAGAGGAGCCAACAATGTGGCACAGTGGGTTAAGGTGACACCAGTATCCAATATGAGTGCTGGTTCTAGTCCTGACTGCTTTACTTCTGATCCAGCTCCCTGCTAATGTACCTGGGAAAGTAGCATAAGATGGCCTAAATACCTGGACGGACCACTGACACTCAGAAGGGAGAACCAGATGCAGTTCCGGGCTACTGGATTTGACCTGGCCCAGTCGTTGACTATTGTGACTATCTGGGGAGTCGGTCAGCGGATAGACATTTCTCTCTCTCTCTCTCTCTCTCTCTCTCTCTCTCTCTGTCTTTCAAACAAATAATAAATATTTTTTAAAAAAGAAAGTTCATATAGAAGTCATATAAGTTGGAGCTATAAAAGTAGAAAATAAAAGAAAATAAAATCCAAGAAAATATTGGTATAACAGAGGAAAGAAGGGAAAGAAGTGATTTGGCAGTGTGGAGAAAATCAGCAGGATAGACAACTGCTGACAGAACAAGCAATATGAGCAATGCGATGGATCTAGTCACACATAGGTGTTCACCATGATATCAGCTCTACTAGAATATTGAGTGCTGAAGCCACGATGTCATTGTTCGGTAATACAGCATGATAGCTGGAGAAAAAATTCAAGGGTTTTCATTATTTTATCATCGATAGAAAGAAATAGCTTGATGTCAATAAATAGATTCCTAATAATCTTCATGTATTCTGTACAACCTGGACAAGGACATTAAAATCCTTGTTAGTTGTACTATATAGCATGACAAGATTATTTATCTCCAAATTGTACAAATTGGAAATAAAATATATAGTACAGCTACCAGAACATAACATATATCCATTGTCTTTTGATGTCCATAAAAGTCTGAAAATATATAACTTTCATAGTTTCTCATTGGTTTATTGGCCTACTTTACACTTAATACCTGTCAGTAACTTTTTTAAATTTTCTGGAAAATTATAGATATAATTTGAAAAAAAAAGCTTTTTAAACTAAAATTTAATGCTTCTATCTAATTTAAAGCATAGTGTCTTGGATACTTTTACTGTAACTGTTATACATCTGAATTTCCTACAGAAAAACTTTAAGAATAAACCAGAAATGTAAATGTTATTTTTATTAAAGGTAAAGCACAATTATCTTCCATTGTATATATATATATATATATATATATATATATATATATATGCAGACTCAGTAGTAAAATGCCATCAATGCATCCAGAAACAACTTCAATTGAAAACAGAGTAACTGGTCAAATTGCTGTCCCCAAAATGATCACAATTAAATGAATATGGTAGACACCCTATTGCCTATAGAATTCTAACTGTGTTCTTTGCTAACAGAAACCTGACTTAGTTAAATTAATTGAAACACATGTACATCACAGGTGGCTTAGCTTCTTGCCTACTCCAGGTACTTGACATTGATTTGTTTGAGCTAAATAATTGTACATATTTTACTGTTTCCAATGTATGGTTTAGGAACAGATATGGCTGCATTTTTAAAATATTTCTGTCTTGACTTCATTTTAAAATATTTCTATCCACTAGGTTGAAAGTCTGTAGGTTTCTTGAGAAATTTTTCAGAACCAGTGAAAATTTACACAAAACAGGGGCATTCTTCTTTAGCTATTGGCCATTGCTATGGAAGGCTGCCGTGACCAGATCTTTTGCCACTATCTTAAGCCCATGAAAAAGGAAGGCCCAGAATTTATACCAAGATACTGAGGATGGCAGAACAGAGAGATGGAAATTACCTCAGTCTAGAATGACAAAAAACGAATCTCTGAAATTATCAAAGCTAAATCATATCATTTCAAGATTTCATGTTATATGAGGCAACACATTTTTTATAATGCTTATTCTATTATTTTTTGCTTTCTGTTACTTGAAGGTGAAAAAATGAATAAATACCTTTCCATTAAATTCAATCATGTCAGTCAAAAACTTTTGCTAAGCTTTTAAAAATAATGTTCATTCTCTTGTCTCTGAAAATATTAACTTCAAACATACAATGCAAAGAAGAAAATTTTAAATATTCCTACTTGAATACCAGCTCCTTCTGGCACTGTGATCTTCCATACACAATTCAGATTGTTGTCATAAGGTTCAGGATATCCAGGAGACAAAATAGTCCCTTTGCGTTTAGTTAAAATTCCACCACAGGGCACTAAAAATAAAGCAGTCCAAGAGAAGGAGTTAATTCTGATGTAAAGAATTAAAATAAGAGAAAAGGTCAGAGAGAACATTTTAGACAGATACAAGACTGGAAAACAATATCAAGTCATCCTGTTTGTAAGATTCAGAAGAACAATGAAAATCACGTCTGTCTATACCACAAAATTGTTTTAAAATAACAAGGCAGCATTTTTCAGTTGACCTTATAATGGTGTATCTAAAATCGCACGATACTTTATGTAATAATAGCCTATAATTTATATTACATGTGGATACTTCAAAAAGTTCATGGAAAATGGAAATAAAAGTTTATTTTGGTACACCAATTTTTGAACTCCATTCATAGTTTTTTCATGAGTATTTTGCATGAATTTTAATACCCTTTATATTACAAAAACTATGACAACATATGCCCTAAAATAGCTCTAATTTAGATATAGAAATTTTTGTTTGAAAATAAGTGGTACATTCTTCCTCATGTATCATTTGAAGAATAGCAGCATCCTTTGAAGAGTAATAATGATGACAGCAATTACATTATGATCACAACTTTATGTATTTATATATCACACTGGGCACACTCCTAAGCATTTAATATATTTTAACTCACTCAGCCTCCCCAAAGTCACTGATATGAATAATGAATAAACAGTCTCTCAATTCTTTAGTTGAGTAAACTCAATCATTAAGTTATTAAATCTCTCTCCCAAGAAAACAGAGTAAGAGACAGAGCTGGGACTTGAATCCTGCACCCACATGAGAGACTTGAGGAGTCTCCTGACTTCTGGCTTTGGATCAGCCCAGGCCCAAATGTTGCAGCCATTTGGGGAGTGAATCAGTGCATGGTGGATCGATCTCTCTTTCTCTGTATCTCTGCCTTTCAAATAAATAAAATAAATATTTAAAAAAAAAAGTTGTGTTACCTATTCGGAAGTCAATATAGGCTTCTTTGATTTTTAGAAGGTACTAATCAGAAAGCAAAATTTTCTTATCTACTAATAGTATCAGTTTGATTCTGGGCATGGCTTAACTCAGAACTTCCAAATACTGTGTAACACTGAAATTATCCTAAATACAGATACCTTATCTGTGAAATGTTAGTTATTGCTTACAAAAGGCTTTTTTGAAAAAATAGAGAAAATATAATGTATACAAAAAGCTAGCAAATTACTTGGAATACAATGATTCAATAAATTATATTTTTTATGACTATTTTAGGTAGTAAAAGCATTGTGCTACTGGGCATCTGTCCTAGTCTGAATATAATGGTGAGATGTAAAAACATATCTTTTATAATAATAGCTATTAAAAAGCAATTAGTTTTGTGCTACTTCTAAAGCCATATGCAACAATCCAGTATAGTTTCTCCAAAACAGTGCTACAAACTTATTTAATGATGCAATAATGTAATTTTATGGAAAGTCATTTTATTGTATTTTCTCATAAAAATGTAAGAAAATGGGTGGCAGGGGCCCAAGTATTTGTGCCACTTTCCTTTGCCTTCCCAAGCTCACCAGGCATTGACTTAACCCACTGTGCCACTACACTGGCCCCAACATTATGTGTTTACATACCACAAATTTCACCCATATTGAACATGAAATTAAATTTTAAAAGCCAATATATTTGTATTTTTAAAAATTAGAGTTATTTCAAAATAGTTAAGACCAAATTATTAAACTGTTCCTCTATTGACTAAATCTTGCTATTATTTGTTGTGTTTAATTCAAAGGTACTTCAAAAACTTCAAGGAACAATATAATTTAAATATGTTTATTTTGTTGCAAAAAATGTTTAAAATCCATGAATAGGTTTACTACAAAACAATTTTTTGTGAACTTTTGGAAGGCCCCTGTGTGGCTTTCAAAATATTTCTGGACTAAAATAAACATCCTTTAGTTCATCCCATGCTGCTTCAAGTTATCCCCTTACTCCATTTCTCTTCCATGCCTTCCATCAGGCTTTGGGCCTCACCACACTGTTGAAACTACCATGAAAGTCATGAGGGCATCCTTCTAGCAACAAGATTGATTCTTTGCATTTCACTCAGTCTACGAGTGAGCAATTGTTTTCCAATGTCAATCATATCGTTTATCTTGAGCCTTTCTTCAACTGTCCACAGTCAATTTTCTCCTGTACATACTATTTATATCTGTTTTTGTAGCTCATCTTCCTCCTTCTGATCCTTTACATGCTAAAGTACTGTGTGTCTAGGTCCCAAAGTATCTTTTTTTTTTCCAAACACCAATTAATCATTATTTCATTATTACAACTAATGACCAAAGGAGGAAGTTTATTCTGGCTCATGGCTTTGGAGATTAACAGTCTAGGGCTGGGCAGGCCTCATTTATTCAGCAGATGGCAACAGCGGAATACTTGTGAAACTCACATGATGAACCAGGAAGCAGAGGGAGCAATTGGCTCAATTCACATTTTAAAACCAGCACTCCCATAAGAACTGTCCATGGAGAGCATGTCCCTAATAACCTGAGAACCTCCCACTAGGCCCACCACCTAGACACCATAATTAGATTAAATTAGCATGCTGTTGATACCATAAACTTATGACTTTGGAATTTAACCCGATAAATGAGTTAGAAGGACAAATTATGTTCAAGCTCCATCAAAATCACTCAGTGATGCCATCTATTTCCATGTCTTCTTTATATTATGATTACTAATGTTTATCTCCAACCATGACTTCTGTCCTGAGTTGTGTAATAATATGACTAATAAGTATCTCAAAATTACTATGGTCAAAACAATACTTTTGAAATTTTTCCCCATCTATACTCTCTTCCACCTCAGAAAATGTCAACACTATTCACCTAGTTCTTATGCCATAAACCTAAGTCCCATCTTACTATCTTTCTTACATTTAATTTCACATTTACATGTATATTCAGCCAGTAAAGATTTTCAGCTCTATCTTAAAAATATAACACAAAGCTTACTACTTCTCATAACTTGACCCTAGTCTTCTAATCTAAATCACCATTATCTTTCCCCTTCACTACTATAAAAGGCTCTTAATCATTCTTATTGCTTCTACCCTATACCTCCTCCACTCACTCCAGTGACTGAATTATAGCACTCCCTATTGAATGAACTCCTACACTGAGTAGAGAAAATTCAAACTCCCCATAATTTTCAGAACTGAGTATGTTGTGGCTTCAGCTCTGCTTCTCTGCGCTCATCATCTTTGCCATCATTTACTCTGCTGAAGACATCTAGGATTCTCGCTGTGGTCTGTGCATGTCAATATCCCTCTTCCCAACCATATACTTGCTCACTACTAAGACTTTTATGCATTACTCATTTCAGTATGATATAAAAACAACCATATCCACTAGACGATGACTTCAAACTTGAATTCCTGCTTTACTTTTTTCATAGCATGTACCACTGCATGCTATTTATTAATTAAATTTATTAATATGCTTGGTCTCCTTCTACTAAAATGTCAACTCCATAAGGCCAAAGATTTTATATTTTTATTAAAAAGTATATCATCAGTGCCAAAAAACTGCCTGGCACTTAGTCCCTATTCAATAATACTTGTTTGTTAAGTAAGGTACTGAAGCACGAAATCTATCTGTTAAAAGTAGCCTCTGTATCATTTCTGTATCATTCTTATGTCCCACTATTTTCATAAACAAGACATATCTGTTAAATTCTATTTCAATGATTTTTTTAAAAGATCTATTTCACTTATTAGAAAGGCAGATTATAGAGGGGCAGAGGAGGGACTGGAGAAAGATATTTTCTATCAACTGGTTAACCACCTAGGCCAGGCTAAAGCCAGGATTCAGGAACTCCATCCTGGTCTCTCATAATGATGGCAGGGTCCCAAGTACTTGGGCCACTTTCTGCTGCTTTCACAGATACATTAGCTGATAGCTGGATCAGAAGTGGAACAGCCAGGACTGATGGTGAACCAGATAGAGTCCCAACCTGCTGCACCACAACACTGGCCAAGATAATTTTCATTTTTTTCACCAAAAAAAAATATAGATATTCCCAGACATGCATTACCACATATAGAATGTTTTACAAGCTTCTCTTCATATGTGTTCATTTGCCTCCCATTTTTAAAAGACATATGATAAATTTCCCTCTCATCACTATGATACAATATAACATATTGATTAAAAAAACAGGCTTTAGAATCAGGAAGCCTAGGTCCAAATAATAATTCTGCTTTTGGCTGTGAACCATAGGGGTTTGATTATCTGTAAAAGAAATCTTATCTATCTCTGGGAGTTAATATTAAATTAGGCAATGCTTAATAGTGCTTTATACAAATGCTAATAATCACTATTTGTTATTATACTTAATAACTTTTTCATGGATGAGTGGATAGGTGAATGAATGACTCAATAAGGGAGAGTTGAGATCCTGTATGTAGTTCTTCCTCAATTTCCTTCCCAGTCTAGGAGAAGATGAAATAGATAGGTGTTGCCATGGAGATTCTCTAAGTAATTCTTTCTGGGCCTCTAAAGGACTTTAAAAAACATACCTTGATAAGGGTGATGGGAAAGCGGTTAATTAAAGACTTTTTGCTAAAGGGGAGTGGGTAGGCCTTTTCAAAAGAGACCTCCCACAAACCAAAGTACTTATACCTAAAGCCATACATTGTCAAAGCTGTTAGTAGCTGCAGGGGATTATTTGAATCAGCTCTAAGGCAAGACAGCCTGGGGGGTTGTAGGCTGGAAATTTTAAGAAATCTAAAATTTAAGGAGGTCAATTTAGAAGACAAAAGCTCAATCTTCAGTGTAAGTTTTGGTTTTCAGTCTTATACTGTTCCAAGTACAGTTTTAATATAAAATATATATTTAATTATAATTTATCTAATAATACTATCCCATTACAACTTTGTAGAAGATTATTAAATGTTATTTACATACAAATTGCTTAAATCTATGGATTCCATATTTTAGTATTTGACCATTTGAACTATAATCACAACCCATATATCACGTCTAATGAGGCTGTCAGCAGTTAAGATTCAGTATGTCAGTACATAAAAAACTCCTGAATATCTTATTGTGTTTTACTGTGATAGAAATAAAGAGAAAGTGCTGACAGCAGTAGTAAAATTGCAAAACTGAAAGAGCACAATTGAAATTAAAAAACATTAGAAATGTAGAAAGCTGTGTTCTTTGATATTAATTGTATGCTTAGTTAGCTTAAGCTGTTAACAGAGCATTGATTGAATATGGAAGCAGAGAAAACAATCATCCTGTATAAAACCTTGGCAGTAGATTGTCAAAGATTGTATCTACACTGTTAAATGTAAATAGAGGATTGGTGTGCCTTCAGAACAGAAATCCACATATAATATATAAATATGTTGCTTCTGTTTTACCTAAATGTCTTCCTTACATTTCAGAAGAGTTTGAAACTTCAGATTTGTTAAGTCTAAGCAATCGAAATAAGAAAAGCATGACTACGTGGTAGGATACTGAAGTTGAAACACATGGATCATCATAGGTTTGGGAGCCTGGATAGAGTTGTTAGGCTTCAATAAACATTCAGAAAGTTTCAACACTTATTTGCTAACATTCCATACATTGAATGAAAGATAACTGAACACATATTATATGTCAGGTCCTCTTTCAGATGTGCATAAAATAATACATTGACAGGCAAACGACTTCCAATTAAAAAAACAATTAACTATATATATTATGGTAAATTTTTCCTTTAAAAGAAAAGCAGAGTGAATGTTTAGAGAGTGCATGGGGAAAGAGTGGCAGTAAATTGTTTTAGATAGGATAACCAAGGATGAAAACCAGGTAGCTACTTGAATGATGTCACAAAATAAAAGATATCTAAGGAATGTATGTTCCATTCAGCCTGAATAGAAAATTCAAAGGCTTCGAGGCATACCATATTTTATACAATAACAGGTATTGAAGTTGAACATAAATTAAAGAATACTTTGATATCAACCTAAAAGATCTCTGTCCTTGATGCTCAGATTTGAATATGTAAGACAATAAGCTTTTCTTTTTTAGTATTTTAAGATACAATTATTTTTTCAGGATATTTGAAAAATAATATATTAAAATATTAATAGCTAAGAATATACATGTACATTCTTTTTCATTTATGTATGGGTTAGTACTTGAAACAAACAGTAAAACACAAATGAAGCTATCTTCTCATTTAGATTCATCATCTTTTCATTTCTTGTCTCACACACACCCCATATATCATTCTGCTATAGTCAGTGTTCTGGATTTACACATTTTACATGGAAGAATATTTCTAAATGGCTTAATTATTTTAAAAATATTTTTAGGCCAGCGCCGCAGCTCACTAGGCAAATCCTCCACCTGTGGCACTGGCACCCTGGGTTCTATTGCCTGTTGGGGCACCGGATTCTGTCCCGGTTGCTCCTCTTCCAGTCCAGCTCTCTGCTATAGCCCAGGAGTGCAATGGAGGATGGCCCAGGTCCTTGGGCCCTGCACCCGCATGGGAGACAGGAGGAAGCACCTGGTTCCTGGCTTCAGATCAGTGCAGCGTGCCGGTTCCGACGCACCAGTAAAGGCCACTTAGGGGGTGAAGCAACGGAAAAAGGAAGACCTTTCTCTCTATCTCTCTCTCTCTCACTGTCTAACTCTGCCTATTAAAAAAAAATATTCTTTAAAGGTGACATGTCCTTTTCATGTGATCTTGAAGGAAGCACAAGTCATCTGATACAATTTCCTATCTCTAAATGTGTACTTTCAAACCATCTCTGTTCATTTGGGCTACTAGAACAAAATATCATAGATTGAGTAGCTAAAAAGAATCTCAGAAATTTGTTGCTAGCGTTGTGGTGTATTGTGTTAAGACTCCAATTGAAATCCCGGCATCCTATTTTGGAGTGTTGCTTCAAGTCTCAGCTGTTCTGCTTCTTATCCCACTCCCTGCTGGTCCCCCTGGAAAAGCAGTGGAAGAAGGTACAATTGGTTGGGCCTCTGCAACCCATGTGGGATACCAGACTGAAGCTCTTGGGGTCTGGGCTATTGCTGTCCTTTGGGGAATGAATCAGCAGATGGAAGAGATTCATATTATCTCTCTCTCTCATTTGCTCACTCGCTCTGTCTCTCCCTTTTTCTGTCACTCTGCCATTCAAATACATTTAAAAATATTAAAGAGAGAGAGAGAGATATTTCTTTCTCATTATATGGAAGGCTAGGACATTGAAGATCCCTATAAGTTCTGGCAGATTCTATGTCTACTGAAATACCATTTTTGATTCACAGATCCACTGTGTCCTCATGCAAAAGAGGTGAGTTACCTCTCTGGAGTCTCTTAGAAATCTGCTATGCCATTTGATGAGGGGCACCTGATCATGTAATTTATTCATCTTCAAAAGCCCCTTTCTCCTAATACCATCACCTTGGCGGTAAGGATTTCAACATACAAATCTAGGAGGAAACAAATATTAAAGCTCTAGCACTTGGGCTGTGCTGTGGTGCAGTAGGCTAAGCCTTCACCTTCAGTGCCTGCATCACATATAGGCACAGGTTCATGTCTGGGCATAGCTCTCTGCTATGGCCTGGGATAGCAGTAGAAGATGGCCCAAGTGCTTGGTCCCCTGCACCCACACTGGAGAGCTGGAAGAAGCTCCTGGTTCCTGGTTTCAGATTGGCTCAGCTCCAGCCGTTAAGGCCATATGGAGCGTGAATCAACAGATGGAAGATCTCTCTATCTCTCCCTCCCTCTCTCTCTCACTGTAACTCTCAAATAAATAAATGAAATCGTAAAAAAAAAAAAAATACTATAGCACTTTACTCCTGACTTCCCAAATTCCTATCTCACAAGCAAAAAAAAAAAAAAAAAAGACATCAACAACAACAACAAAGCATTAATTCTAACCTCTATAACACCAAAATTCTTCATTTATTTCAGCATCAACTCAAAATTCTAAAGTTCAACATCTCAGCTAAATATAAAATCTGATATGAGTATGAGATTCAAAGCTATACTGGTGCCACATTGCAGATCCTGGGCCACAGTTTGGACTCCAAAGCTCTGGGCAGCCTTGCCCCCATGGATTTTCTGGGCATAGCCCATGGCCCAGCTTTTACAAGATGAATTGAGTATCTGTGGTTCTCCCTGGCTAGAATTATACACCTGTGTGTCTACTGGTCTAGGGTCATGGGAATGACCCTACTCATATAACCTAACAGAGCCTCTGCCCTTTGGCAGTTCTCTGCCTCGGAAAAGATGATCTTCAGGGCATCCTCTGAAATCTATATGGTAATCAGGTCTTAGCAGCTTTGTTAGGTCCAGTACATGTGGTATCACATCCCTCGGAGCTATTCCGGTTTGATCAAGGGTTCTGTGAGAGTGAAGCGAGAAGAGTTTGGGATGTGAGGTAGATCTGGGCAACAAAGACTCCTCCTTTGAAATGTGCACCCCAAGGACAGGGGTCCTTTGTTGGGATTTCCAGAGTGGCTCAGGCGCTGAGCCAGGGATCTTCCATGGGGCAACCTGGAGCATTTTGTGGTTTGGAAGCTGTCTGGGCAAATTGCAGCTGCAAGTACCTTACCTAGTCATTGCTAATTGTTTCCTGATTTTCACCAGCCAAAATATTCTGCCCATCCCATCGGAGACCTGATTAAACACTCTGGGAACTTCTTGCATGTAAATTAGACTACATAGAATCTGATGGGCTCACAAAGAACATTCAAGTTTTCACTTATTAGCATACAAATGGATAAACTTGTTCATTTGAAACACATAAAAAAACCCTAGACAAAACCTTTTCAATGGCAACCCTCCTGGTTATCCAGAGCTTTTTCTTTCAGTAAATAAATTTTCTTCAATTGCTCACTTTCCATTATCTGTTTGACTCATTCTTTGGAGTATGAGACAAGAGCCAAAGTAAAGGAGATATGCCTGTAATGCCAAGACTTTATACCCTGGGTTTGTGACAGGAACAGAAGTCCCAATGATCTCTGAAATGCATTAAGTCATTCTTCCATTGTCTTCCTAGGATGGCTGAGTAATGTCCTCATGATTTTGATGAATAACTTCTACATTCTGTTGAGATAGTTGATCCTATTAATCTCCTTACCAAATATTGCTTGGCCACAATCTTTTTTTAAAAATTATAATTTTGAAAGGCATAGTTACAGAGAGAAGAAATAGAAACAGACTGATTTTCCATTGGCTGGTTCACTCCCAAAAATGGCTGCAACAGCCGGGGCTGGACCACTCTAAAGCCAGGAGCCTAGAACTCCATCTGGGACTCCCAGGTGGGTGGCAGGGGCCCAAGTACTTGGGCCTTCTGCTGTTTCCCAGGCATATTAGCAGAGAGCTGGACTGGAGGTGGAGCAGCCAGGACTTGAATAGGTGCTTGTGCCCCAGGCTGTGGCACCACAACACAGAATCCCTTAGGCACACTCTTATGACAGCCCTTCTCATTTTGTCATGTACTGATAGGCTGATCATTTTATAATTTTTTAAGTTCTGTTTCCCTTTTGACTAAAAGTCCCATCTTTAAATCATTCTCTTTTCACATCTTACTATAGGCAATGAAGAAGGCCCAGCCACACTTCCAATAGTTTGTTTAGGTGTTGCCTTAGTCAAATATCTCATTTCATTATTAAAAATTCTATCTTCCACAAAACACTCGAATATGAACACAATTCAGCCAAGTTCTTTACATTTCATAACAAGGACAATCTTCTCCATTGTCAAATAACTTTTTCCTGATTTCTTTCTGAAACATCAAAATGAGCTTCACTGTACATATCTGTACCAATTTTCTGTTCATGACCACATTAGTATTTTCCAAGAAGGTAGAGGCTTTCCCTATAACATGCTTCTCTTTGTTCTGAGATCTCATCACAATTACCTCTTCAATGCTTTTCTAGCTCTTCCTGGTTCATAGTCATTTTCTTGCTGTGTCCTCAGATGTCAGATGGAATGCACTATCTACCTGGGGTTTCTTTTATAAGGACACTATTTCCATTCATGAGGGTTTTGCCCTCATGTCCCCATCATCTCCCAGTGGCCTTGACTCCTAATACCAACACAGGAATTTGAAGGGAAAAGAAACATTCAGGCCACAGTGCAAACCAATGCAAAATAAAAGGCAGTCTTTTCTCTTAAAGACTCTCCATGGATATAGTAACAAACAGCATACAAAAATATAGATAGCTGGTCCTCTGAATATGAGCTCATGGATATCTCATTTTTAAGTAGGGGCTGGCACTGTGGCACAGTGTGTTAAAGCCTTGGCCTTCAACGCTGGCATCCCATGTGTGTGCCGGTTCAAGTCCTGGTTGCTCCACTTCCAGTCCAACTCCCAGCTAATGCACCTGGGAAAACAGTGGAAGATGGCCCAAGGCCTTGGGCCCCTGCATCCACATGGGAGACCCAGAAGAGGCTCCTGGCTCCTAGCTTTGGATCAGCTCAGCTTCTGCTGTTGTGGCCACTTGGGGAGTGAATCAGCAGATTGAAGACCTCTCTCTCTCTATCTACCTCTCTACCTCCACCTCTCTCTGTAACTCTTTAAAATCAATAAAATAAATCTTAAAAAATAAAAAATCTAAAAATAAATTCAGGTTAAATACAGGCTGGGGACAGTAAACCATTATTCACTCCTGAGGTTGAGTACTGGCCAATCAGAGATCAAGTAACAGTTTCAAAGTCTTTCATAGGCTTGGGGTTACTGTACTTGAGGAGATACATCCTTAATCAGATGTAATAACCTTCTTTTAATTTACAAGAATTTAAGTTTCTGATGGCAAAAACATTAGGACTGACCATATGAGACATGAAAAACATTTATAATAACTCTGGAAAAATAGGGAAATAGGGTTTTTTCAGATTTATTTATTTATTTACTTATTTGAGAGTAGAGAGAGAGAGAGAGAGAGTGAGAGAGAGAGAGAGGTCTTCCATCTGCTGTTTTACTCCCCAGATGGCCACAAGGGCTGGGCTGGACTGATCCAAAGTCAGGAGCCAGGAGCTCCATCTATGGTGGAGTATTTGCTAACAATAAGAACAACTTAATTGAGTACAAAGAGTTCTTGATTTAAAATGACTTAGGATCTTTCATCTTTAGGATGGCACAAAAGTGATGAGAATTCAGAAGAAACCATACTTCAGATTTTGAAGTTTGATTTTTTTCCTGGGCAACAAACGTGCTTCATGTTAACTCTCTTGTGACACCAGGCAGCAGCAAATTACAGTACCCAGTCAGCTATACAGTCACAAAGGTAAACAATTAATACTCTACGATGTACTTCATTGCTAAGCTATGATGTTCAGAATGTTGAATTAAATGCATTTCTTAGTTATGATATCTACAATTTATGATGAGTTTATTGACATTATTTTTATTTGTGACAATAATAGTTTATTCAATTATCCCAGCACAATTGTTAATAACATTTTGATTTGGAGCTTCAGGACACCCCTAACCTACCTCTGTCACCAGGTAGGGCTCCCACTCACTTTTCTCTCTTCTCTCATCTTACCTAACCCCTGCACTACTTTAGACAGCTTCTCTGGGGATACAGGACGAAAAGTTGGTAATTAGTACAGTACATATCTGCTTCCCCCCTCTTGCTAAAGGCTTCAGGTCCAACCTTCCCTCACCCTGGGATCTGAGTATCTATTGCAGTGACAGACACGCTGAGTCAACTGTTGTCTAGCTGAGACCCAGGTTCACTGTGGGAGCCATCTAAGGTGTGCTGGGACTTGTGCCCAACCCTCCCTGCTTCCACCATAGGCCTACTTCTCTTTCCTCATATGGGGCACTAATAACAAGAAGCTGGCCCTTCCCACTCCCACCTCTTCTGCTCCCTATCCACATTCCTAAGGTTCTTGTTCCATCTTTCATATGGTCATCTATCCCTGGACATTGGTGATATCTTCTGCTCAATGTTTTACTCTAAGGCATCCATCATTAATGCTATCAATATTAAATGTTCCTGCTCACGCTTTTCCTCTGTTCTGCACACATTTCTCTCCCTCAAGACAAGGGTGGTGAGATACAGCAGGCTGGATTATTGACTCACAGTCCCAGAGAAGGTTTAGCCTTTCCCTAGGATGATCAGCAGAGTGAGGAGGGGGTGGAGATCACTAAGGATGTAGGGGACACCTTCTTCCCCCATTCTGCTGCAGGGAGGGAAGCCACCATTGTCCTAGCCTGGGGCTCCCCCTTTGGTTTCCTAATTGCAGTTACTTTAATAGAAAAAAGATGCTTTTTTTTTAGAAAAAATAATATCTTGATTTTAAGGGTAAAAAACACATTCTATCTAGTTAAAGCAGAAATGCACTATGCAAATTACATGTACTATACATTCCTAGCAACAGTTTTTATCCAGTTTTTACAGTCTTTACTAGGTAGAAATTAGTATACTTTCTATGTCATTTTTTCTTTTATTTTTTTATTTAAACACAATCCAAGTCTACCATGTACATGACAAGAACCCACTACTTGAACTACCACTGCCACCCAGCATCTGCACCAACAGGAAGCTGCAGTCAGAGCTGGAGCCAGGTATTCAACCTAGGTACTCCAATGTAGGATTCAGGCATTTTAATTGCTAGGCCAAATACCTTTCCCTATATTATTCACAGTGTTAAATATATTACATAAACAAATACCTTATCAAAAGTTAAAAATTGCGGCTGGCATCATCGTACAGTGAGTTAAGCATTCGTCTGTAATGCCTGCATCCCAAATCTGAGTAACAGTTTGAATCCTGGATGCTTCACTTTCGATCCAGCTTCCTGCTAAGACACCAGGGAAAGCAGCAAATGATGGTCCAAGTGCTTAGAGCCCTGCTACCCACATGAGACCAGGATGGAGTTCCTGGCTCTTAACTTCAGCCTGGGTAAGCCTCAGCAATTGTAACCATCTGGAGAGTAAACCAGTGGATAGAAGATCTTTCTCTCTTTGCCACTCCTTCTTTCTCTGTCACTCTGCCTTTCAAGTAAAAATAAAATAAATCTTAAAAAACAGAAAGTTTTAAAGAATCAAAAATCATTATTAATTTGTTGTGACCTATGGCAGATTGTATTATCAAATATAATTTTATATAAACATGTATGTTACATGCCTGCATAAAATGGGGCTTCAAAAGTTCATGGGAGGCCAGCGCCGCGGCTCACTAGGCTAATCCTCTGCCTAGCGGCGCCGGCACACTGGGTTCTAGTCCCGGTCGGGGCGCCAGATTCTGTCCCGGTCGCCCCTCTTCCAGGCCAGCCCTCTGCTGTGGCCAGGGAGTGCAGTGGAGGATGGCACAGGTGCTTGGGCCCTGCACCCCATGGGAGACCAGGAAAAGCACTGGCTCCTGGCTCCTGCCATTGGATCAGCGCGGTGCGCCGGCCGCAGCGCGCCGGCCGCGGCGGCCATTGGAGGGTGAACCAACGGCAAAGGAAGACCTTTCTCTCTGTCTCTCTCTCTCACTGTCCACTCTGCCTGTCAAAAAAAAAAAAAAAAAAAAAAAAGTTCATGGGAAACGGAATTAAAAAATAACTAATTTCCCACAAACTTTTTAAAACCTCTTTATAATTATCATGTCTTTTCAATGGAGAGTGGAATATAGAGATTTATAAAATGCAAACAAAATTTAGCTTATCTTTTAAAAAATCTATTTTCCAAATAAAATACCAATAAAACTTCAGCAACATAGAATCCAAGCCATTTAAACTGTTTCTTTTTTTGTAAATATTGTATTTATTTATGTGAGAGGCAGAATTGCAGACAGTGGGAGACAGAGAAAGAGAGAAAGATCTTCCATTCACTGGTTCACTCCCCAAATGGCCACAACAGCCAGAGCTACGCCAATCTGAAGCAGGCAGCCAGGAGCTTCTTCTGGGTCTCAACACAGGTGCAGGGGCCCAAGGACTTAGGCCATCTTCTACTGCTTTCCCAAGGCTCTAGCAGAGAGCTGGATGGGAGAAGAACAGCTAGACTGGAACTGGTGCCCATATGGGATAATGGCACTCCAGATGGAGGATTAACCTATTAAGGCACAGTGCCGGCCCCTGAACTGTTTCTTAACCTCAGATTAACTTTCACCATTTTCTATGAAAATAATACTCTGTAATTTAAAGTAGAAAGTTGTAGAGACATTAATGAGAGAGAGAAGAAAGGAACTTCCAAATCTGCATTTTCTGTGCCTACTGAACCATAAGGAACCAAAAGTCATTATCATAATCCTTAAATATTGTGAGATTGTAAATAACAATAGAACAATTTACTATTTTATTCCTTTTAGTGTTTTTTTGTTCTACTTAATACCATTGGTTGAACTCTTTAATTAACACACAATTATTCTTATGCATTTAAATTTAACTGAAAAGTGATCCCTGTTAAATATAAGAGTGGGAATAAGAGAGGGAGGAGATGTACAGTTGGGCACATGCTATTTCAGACATACCCCTAATGGTAGAGTTAGAAATGTGCCAGGAGATTCCAATTCAATCTCATCAAGGTGTCATGTACCAATGCCATCCCATTAGTCCAAGTGATCACTTTCAGTTCATAATTGATCATAATGATAGGATTAAGTGTCAAAGGGATCACATAAACAAGACTAGTGTCTGCTAATACTAACTGATAGAATTTAAAAGGAGAGAACAATCCAACATGGGAAGCGGGATACACAGCTGACTCATAGAATGGCAGATGTCCTAAATAGCACTCTGGCCTCAGAAACAGCCCTTAAGGCATTCAGATGCAGCTCAAAAGCCCATGAGAGTATTTCACGCATGGAAAT